>NC_143143.1:61895681-62198712 GCF_059928025.1 Delphinapterus leucas | reverse complement strand
TGGGCTTCCCCACACCACGTCTGGCCCGCACCCACACAGAGCTGACAAGCTGTCGTAGTCATGCTAACAAGGACCCCTGCGATGGGGAGTTTATTCAGAGAATAAATCGTGATGATCATTGAAATTCAACAGGCGGAGCCTCGGAGCAGAGTCGGGGTGGGGGGGTGGTGTGGGAGCTGCCAGCTCTGGGGTCAGAAAGCCTGAGCTGACGCTTGACCCCTCCCTCCCCAACTAGCAGCTCACTTACCATGCCCCTGCTCCCCAGTCTCAGTTCCTCAGCAGCAAAGTGGGGATAATAATACGACCTCCTCGCCGGGCGTTGGGAGGACGAGAAAGCACGTGGGTGGGGAAATACTCAATACAGAGTCAGGCTCAGAGCAAATGGTGAAGTAAAACTATACTCTCATTATATAACGTCAACAGTTTATATAAACTGATAAGGATCAGGTCACATAATGTGGCTCAAACAATCAAGGTCATCACATTCCTCATATCATTTTCTAGTTGCCTTCTAACAGCTTCCTTCCTTCTTCCCTCCCTCCCCCGACCCCTTTTTCTTTTTTCTTCCTTCCCTTCTTTCTCTCATGGATTTATTTGGTCATTCAACCATTCATTTACTCAGCAAACATTTACTGAGCACTCTTCTAAACCATGATTAAGACAAGCAAGTTCACGCCCTTACGGAGCTCACTCTGGAGGTGGATGGGAGACACAGACGATAAACAGGTAACAAATAAATAACAAGATAAATTCAGTTAGTGAAAAGTGTGAGGATGATAAAAGAGGATGTGATCAGGAACAGCTATGCGGGGCCTCTTTACACAGGGCAGTTGGGGAAGGCCTCTCTCAGGAGGTGATATTGGACCTGGGGCCTGACTGACACAAAGGAGCCAGTTACGTAACACTCTGAGGGAACAGTGTTCCAGGCAGAGGGAACAGCAAGTGCAAAGGAATGTGACTGAAGAGAATCAGGCACTGAAAGGAGGCCAGTGTGACTGGAGATCACAGGCAGCAGAGAGAGGATAGCATGTGACAAGGATGCCCCATGTTGTGAGGAGTTTGGATTTGATTCTAAGGATGATGGGAAACCATGGCAAGTTTCAAGCAGAAGGATGACGGGGTTCAGTGTGTACTTTAAATAATCCCACTGGCTGCCCAGTGGAGTATGGACTTTAGTGAGCAGGGCAGGGAGCCCTGTCCACTGCAGGAGTCCAGGCTTGAGATGCTGGTGGCCTGGCCCGGGGTGGTGGCTATTGAGGACGGGGTAAGAAGTGGACAGATTCGGGGGACATTTTGGAGGTAGAGCTGACAGACTTTGCTGGTGGATTAATCAAATTTAAAGACACTTAAAGAAAACACTTTTACCTGATCGTAGTCAAAACTTAATTGTTAAAGTGACAGAAACTTTTTCTTTCTTTTCTCAAAATGTGCACATGTATTTGCTGAGAAGATAGGCTGTGAGCAGGCACATAAGGAAGTAACTGTCTTCCTCATCTCTACACAATCACAATTTTCTTCTAAAGCAGTTAGAACTCAGTTATACTTATCTTGTTAAAATAAACATGTGTTCGTGGCTTAAGAAATAACCCCAAATTCCTAGGTTAACGAGAGGTTTTTTTTTTTTTAAGATTCTTTTTATTTACAAGGATGTTTTCTGTCTGTCCTGGTGGGAACTGGGAACAGTTTACCACATCAAGACTTGAGCGGTTTTTGCTTCATTCGCCTTTTGCGAATAAAGTAAGGAACTAATCCAGACTCCTGGAGTGCTAGATCATTATTTTGAAAAATTATTGCAATGAATCAGTGCTTTATAATGTACTTGTATGCATTGAAAACAAAAACCAATACCTCTCTGACTTGTGAAAAATATGGTTTACAATTGTGGGAAATAAAACAGCATATTGTGTGGTTCTGTATGACATAAAATTATATTACATTTCATATATTTTGATTAACTTAAGGGTGTTCTGGGAAGAGCATAGCTGTGTGAGGTACAGCCGCTTCCTCCACCTCTCTGAGTACCTATTTGGTATGCCTTACATCATCAAGTTACATATTCAGCGTGGCCACAGGGTCTTGAGGGATGGGTCTCCCCAGGCATGAACATGCATGATCCATGGATGGTGGAGTTCTACCTCCCGGGGTGGCTGCAATCACAGATGAGTTGAGAAGCGTAAAGGTGTCTGCCACACAATAAGCGCGACAGAAATGTTAACCATAACCATTTCCGTTCCCTAGCAGATGTGGCACTGCCCTGGAGCATAAAGCAAGCACTGTTTGCAAGTCCTTTGGCCTGCAAGTGTAGAGATACCACAATACTCTAGAAGTTAACTTTTTAAAATAGGGAATTCCCGTTAGTTCAATTTTTGCACAATAAAGTTTTTTTTTTTTTCAGTGATGAACTGGCAGGAGTCAAATTTGCATAAAATGTGATTTCCCCCTAAGCCAAGAGAACCATTCTACTGCCTGGTCTGGAGTGGCCTCAGAAATGCTTATTTTCATGACCACTAGACCTAGCAATGTAACGTGAGCCACATATATAATTAAAAATTTTCTACAGCCATATTTTTTCAAGGTAAAAAGAAACAAGGGAATTAATTTTAAGATGTATTTATTTTTCCCAATATGTCAAAATTATTAACATGTAATCAATATAAAATTATCATTGAGATGCTTTATATATATATATTTTTTTCATGCCGAGTCTTCACATCCCAGGGTGTGTTTTACACATACAGCACATCTCAGCTAGGGCTTGCGGTGTTTCACGTGCTCAAGACCTGTCTGTGGCTCAAGCTACTATACTCAGCAGTGCAGACACAGAAAGTTTCCATCTCTGCAGCACAGCAGAGGCTGGTCTTGTTCATGTCTGTGTCCCTCAGCACTTAGCTCAGTGCCTCCCTGGCACACGGTAGGAGCATAATGCACCGTTAGTGAGTAAATACATGCCCAGAGCCCACACTTTATGTGGTCAGGCCAAAGTAAAAGCATCAGGACCTGGTTCCTGCTCCAGTTGGGATGGGAAGACTGGACATACAGAACTGCCTTCCCAAGAAGCTGTTAGGGATTGGCAAGGACAGTCAGAGCCATGCAAAGACTGCTAAAATACTTACTGAGTGAGAAAAGCAAACTGCAGAACATATACAATATCAAGCCATTTTGTAAAACGAATATATATCCGGGTTCTGCCACTAACATGTGTATGTTAGTTTGTTCATAGGAAAAACAACCTGTTCATAATAATTGAGCAGCAGGATAATGAGTTGGGTTTTGAAGAATGGGAAGGATTTCAATAAAGATTGGGGGAAACTCAAGAATGTTCCAAAGAAGCACTGACTTTCAAAAAGGATTTGAGGGAGCTTATAATATTAAACCATATACAGAGCACTTCAAGACTCAAAAAGGGTTATGCTACACCATTTAGAAAGGAAAGATTATTGAACCAGAAGCCTAGGGTGCTACTGCTACTGCCATTGAGTACTAGATTTATCTCTGAGTTTCCTAGCAGCCAAGATAAAAATGGCAATTTGTACATTGTTAACATAAAATCCCAGGAAGCATGGCAATTTACTGAGAGAAACAAATATTTTTTGAGCACTAAATTCAAAAGAGAATTTATTATGTGGATCATCCTATAAAGGTCACTGGAGAACACAATGAACACCGATTGGCAGCAAAGTCTGCTATATGTTGACAATAGTCCCCAAATACATGATGTTGATGTTTGGGTGGGTTTGGAAACCATGGGATGGGGGTGGGGAGAGGGCGAGGGAAGAGGTTTATATATCCCAGGGCTTCTCTGCAGAGTGGGGGCTGCACAGTTGCTTGAACTAAGTTAGAAATGTAAGAGTGCCTGGCTACTCAGAGTGTGGCCAGCATGAAGACCAGCAGCATCTTCGTACGGGAGGCGTTAGAAATGCAATCTCAGGCCCCACCTCCCAAAGCGGAATGTGTGTTTTAACAAGGCTCAGGTGATTCACGTGATCATTCTAATTGAGAACCGGGCAGAGTGAACATTTTTTGCTCTTGCTTCCTCAGCATCCATCCCTTTTCTGATAACAGTGCCTGGATATTTCTTGGGCACCCAGCTTCTCCCACTCAATGGGGTTTCAGGGGGCTACCCCACCCTTGCCTTCAGGGATTGACAACTTGATACAGGCCCAGCCCATTAGAGAATTCCATGTTCCCCGACAACCAATGGTGCTTGGTTCAGTTATAGGTATGTATGTGATCCTAGACGAGGCAGAGTCTGCCCTGGGGTTTTGCTGGAAAAATTAGGGAAAAGGCACTCTCTTTCCATAAGCATTGATGTGGATGTGAATGTAGATGTAGGTATAGATGTGGACGTCGATGTAGATATGAATGTGGATGTGGATGTAGGTATAGATGTAGATATGAATGTGGATGTGGATGTAGGTATAGATGTGGACGTCGATGTAGATATGAATGTGGATGAGAATGTAGGTATAGATGTAGATGTAGATATGAATGTGGATGTGGATGTAGGTATAGATGTGGACGTTGATGTAGATATGAATGTGGATGTGGATGTAGGTATAGATGTGGACGTCGATGTAGATATGAATGTGGATGTGGATGTAGGTATAGATGTGGGTGTAGATGTAGATGTGGATGTGAATGTGGATGTAGGTATAGATGTAGATGTAGGTATAGATGGAGATGCGGATGTGGATGTAGATGTAGGTATAGATGTGGATGTAGCTATAGATGTAGATGTAGATGTAGATGTAGATGTAGATGTGGATGCAGGTATAGATGTGGGTATAGATGTAGATAGGGATGTAGAAAACTGGAGCTCTTGGGAGCCGTCCTGACATCATGAAGGGAGGGACTGCCTTTGAGTGAAGCCATCACAAAGGACAGCAGAGCTGAACAATGGAGACAATGTGATTCCTGAAGACATGTCTGAACACCTGGATCCAGCTATGCCTAAAACTTTCCAGCCTCAGAATTTTTCTAATTCACGAGCAAGTAAATTCTCAATTTTGCCTAAGCCAGTTTGAGTTGGATTTCTGCAACTTGTACCCAAAGAGTCCTCACTGATTCTTGCATATCCCTGGGCCACACTCTGGATTGAATGAACTAGAGTTTCTGGGGATGTAGGCCTGGAATCTGCATTTCTAACAATTCTTTAGGAGATTCTTATCACACTAAAATTTGAGACCAACCAATGTAGTGGAATGAAGGCCAAACTTGGGGTCTGAATACTTGGGTTTGGATCCCAGTTCCGCCACTGACTGGCTGTGTAACCTTGAGTAAGTCACTTCCCCTCTCTGAGCCTCATTTTCTTCCCTGTATAATAGAAGGCACTTGCTTCTCAAGCTTGTGGGACAGAGATGTGAAAGCCTTTTTAAAATTTCTGAAAACACATGTTTCTTGTCTAACCTGATTTGAAACCAGGCTCTGAGGGCAGAAGTGGCCTGCCTGGCCCCAGACTAACTTAGAACAGCTGATCCCTGACAAAGACACTTGCTCAGGTCACAGCTGAACTCCTGGGACCTGAAACCAGCTCCTCGTCCCCTCAGCTTCTGCAGGTGCTGCATGGAAGGGAAATGAGAAAGTCCAGCTTGCTTGGCCTGGCTGCTTCCCATGGTCACCGTGCTGGCTATGGAGGCCTCAGAGACGCCTCCTGAACTCTCAGAGCCAAGCCCAGGTCCTGCCTGTGCATCCTGTGGATCGGGCAGGAGATGGTTTTCTAGGAGCTTTTAGGCTCAAGCAGAGGCTTGTGAAGGCTGGGGGAGAGAAGCCCTGGAGTTCGGTCCCACCTCTGCCACAGACTCACTGTGTGACCTCAGGCAAGTCCCAGCCTCTCTCTGGGCCTCAGTTTCCCCAAATATGAAGTGAGATGTTGGATGATAAGCTCTCTGAAGGGAACAGCTATAGTTCTTTCCTGAGTAGCATCTACTCCTCCTTCTTTTGACAACAGCTCCCCAGTTTTCTTTGGGAACCACCCTTCCCCCATTCTCAACCCATGGATTGTGGTAAAGCTGACTTCAACCTCTGGCTGTAGGGGTGGGTCTGTGACCAAGTCTGGCCAATCAGTAATAGAAGTAGAGATGGGCATGTGACTCAATCCTGGCCCGTGAGAATCATCCGTTTGGCTGGAAAAGAGGCTTGCAGTTGCAAAGCAGAGCCAAGAAATGAAGAAATACAGATTCTCCAGCCCTACCTGAAGTTGATGTGCTCGTGGACTTTCCAATAACCCCCTTCTTCTGTTTGAGCCAGTTTGAGTTAAATTTCTGCTCCCTTAAACCTCAGAGGGTCCTGCCCAGTGCAAAGGAAATTCTTACAAGGGATTGCAATTCATACTCAAGTGTTAATGGCTTACGGGAAAGACTGCCTTGATAGGAAGTTTGATGGAAGAAAGTAAAGAGAGTACTAGACCCATTAGAGTAGGTGAGGGTGTGTGAAGTATGGACCCCATGAAGATGACGGCACGGAAGCCATGCTTAGAAAGGGCTTCCGTATATATTTGTGGAATGAATATATTGTGTTCAACCTTCTCTAGGCCTGACCATACTTGGCTGAAGTCAGCAGGACCAGAATTATGAACCCACCTGTCAGATGGGGAAATGGAGGCCCACGGCAGAGAGCATCCCCAGGTGATCAGTGGCAAGTAGAACAAGAACTCAGCTCTCCTGCCTCTCATACTTCACTGGGTCAGCCTCAGAAGCTGCAGTGGGGAAAGGGGAGGGGGGATGAGTTAACACAAACAGGAAGCTTAGGAAGGCAGACCGCCAGAGGCCCAGGGCTCAAGACTGTCCAGTTAGAGGAAACTTCCCTTCTCTGAATAGCTCAGCCATGGGGGTGGGGGAGAAAGCATTTCACTATGAGGGACCAAGTCCCTGAAGAGTTTTCAGGAGTGCAGAGCCCTACAGCTCCCTCTTCTCGAGTTCCCTGACTGTCTTCTGAATGAACCAGCCAAACCTTCAAGTGACTGTTATCCATAATGGACATTTAGGGGTCACCCCTGTCTCCCCATCTCTTCCCTTTTCTGACCCTCAGCTTCTTTCTGATCAAGAGCTCAAAACTTTGACTTCGCAAACAGGAAGGGACTGGAGAGACCTTTGTTTTACAGATGGGAGCAGCAGCCCCAGAGAGGGCGGGTGTCATGACCTGGTTTACACAAAAGCAAGTGACAGAGCAACACACTGAAGAGGAACTCGGGCCTTTGGTCATTTGCCTCACTTGGCCAGAGGGTTGGCTCTGAGATGCATGTGTTCCAACCACTTGTTCCAAACATGTAGTAAGTTTTTAGCATGTTCAATGTTACCTCTGGGTCACCTGGTCAACTCCAGAACTCAAGGGCACTTGCGAACCTCCTTAGAATAATACTATCTTTAAGGTAGGCAGGGGGCAGGGAAGTTTGGAAAACATAGGATGGGATTTGAAGCCAGAAAGAGCTGGGTTTGAATCCCCATTCTGCCTCTTACAGAAGTGAGCCTTTTAAAAATATAAGTCAAGTCATGTCACTCCTCTGCTCAGAACCTCCTGGGGCTGCCACCTCACTTGGAGTAAAAGCCCAACTCCCCTCTATGGCTGGCAAGGCTCCATGACCTGGAATCCCCTCAACCTCACAGTCCTGTCTCCTCCAGCCCTCCCTTGATTTTTCCATTTCAGCCACACTAGCCTCTTGCTACTCTTCAACTCACCAACCATGTGTCCACCTCAGGACCATTGCACATGCTGCTTTCTGGAATGTTTGTCACCCAGAAAGCCTCTTTCTCTTCATGCAGATCTCTTTGCAGATCTCACTTTCTCAGAGGGGTCTTCCCTCATCACCCTGGCTAAGGTAGGAACTCGGCCCCCAACTCCCATCACTTTCTGGCCCCTTCCCAGCTCTTTTCTTCATGGCTTTACCCACCACCTAACGTGGCAATTCTACTGAGAGCAGAATTGACAAATGGCCCCAGCTGCTGTGCTTTGAAGACCATCACTGTTGCCATGGGCTGCTCCCAGCCAGGGACTGAGTGTGGCGGGGATACTGAGGCAGGCCCGTGCCAGGGGGACCTCTGATAGGAGACTTTGGCTAAGGGCTCTTTGACAGCCTTGCCAACCTTCCTTAGAACTGCCCTGCAGTCTAAGACACTTCCACCTTCCCTTCCTTGCTTGTTCTCTTCCTTCCTCCCTCCTTCCTTCATTTGGAGTCAGACGTGCCTGCTATCTGATGGCTCTCCTAGCCTCTCCTGGCTTCTCCCACAGGCATTCCCTCTAATCAATTTCTTACACATTTAATCTCTCTGAGAGTCTGCTTCTCAAAGGACCTGAACTAACACACCTATTGTTACCTGTGGATGTATCATCTGTCCTCCCATAGAAAGTAAGATACATGAGGGTAATGATTGTTTGGTACATGGCTATATACTAGTGTGCAAAACTAGGACACAGTAGGTGCTCAATAAATTCTTGACTAATTGAACAAAGTGCCCTTTAGCTGCCAGGGTGCCCTAGATTTCCCCATTTAAACAATAGTTACAAATGTGTGTTTAAACTGAGAAGGACTCTCCATGTTTGTTTATCTCTGCTTGGAGAGGAACAAAGTCTTTCCTTGATTGAAGCTGAGTGGAGGTGGCCCCCTTCAGAAAGGACATGGTGGCCAGTTCACCCCAGGGACAACTTTTCACTTCAACCTCCCAACGTGCTCCGAGGTCAGCTGCCCCCAAATCTGTCCTCAGTAAATGGAAACTTCAAAGCCAAAAAAACACATCCTCTGACCCTTTTACACTTATTCTTTTATAGTTGACAGAGCCTATTCTTTTCTGTTTTGGTGGGTATGTGTTTTTGCTTTTAAAATTACCTTTCATCACCTAGTAAAACAATACACCGTCCTTGTTAAAAATGAAAACAAGGACTTCCCTGGTGGTCCAGTGGTTAAGACTTCACACTTCCACTGCAGGGGACCCGGGTTTGATCCCTGGTCGGGGAACTGAGATCCTGCATGCCTTCGCGGGGTGGCCAAAAAATTTTTAAAAAGAAAAATCGAAAACAATACAGCAAAATCGAAGTCACCCTTGGAGTAAGGCTTGTAAGGTACCCTTTACAGGCTCTCCACGGCCACCCCTCCCCCCTCCAGGTAGCCTCTGCATGTGCGTTTGCATACATGTACTATATCAGAGAAGATGCTGTCGGCGCTCTGCCCCATAGCTCAGCGCTTCACCATTTCCGAACACTCGCTGGACGTCCAACTGCTAGCACTTGCATCTCTTTGCCTAAGAGATTTCTCTGTGGCCCTTGGTGCCTGCTCTGCCCTTGAGCTTGGCAAGTGGAAGTGCTAGAGAATCACCATCCCTCAGGAGCAGCCCTCGACCAGTGGCTGACAGGAGCAGGCAGATAAATACCCCAGTTCCTTTGCTTCTCAAGTGCGGTCATCAGCTCCCAGTGGAAATGAGCTCCAGGTGCCCACAGCGGGCCTGGCTTGATAACACACCTTGATTGGCTGCCTTCTCTCCTTGTTTTGCTTCCCCACTCTCCTACCAGGGTTTTCTGGGATCTGCTCCCAAATAAACTAAATAGTAAATGCATTTGAAATCTTTTCTATGGTCTGCTTCTGGGGCAACTCAATCTGAGACATATATACCTATAGAAAATATGGAGTATCTTTTTTTGTGCGTGTTAACATCAAAGGAATACTGTTCTGCACGCATCATGAGGCAGTATTCTTATTCCCATTTTTTAGATGAGGAAATTGAGACTCAGAGAGTGAAGGAGTTTGCCTGATGCATCACGACTTGTACGAGGCAATGTCAGCACTCAAACTCAGGTCTCCTGTGCTCTGTCTACTGTGCTTCATTGCTCTGGCAGAGCAACCTATTCTCTTGGTTGCACCTAAGTCTCCTGGACCAAAGGATTTCATGGTGATGGTGGGAGCTCGGGCAGGTGTCATAGGGCAGGATTAGGAATGCAAGCCCCAGTGCAGTGCCATCCAGAGGGTGCAGCATGTGTGGCCACAGCCACTGCCAAGAACAGGGCACGTTTTACATTCAAGCAAGGGTTTCTTCTGTATCATTACCCATGCCTCTGAAAGTACACTAAAACTCCCAGTCCTGGGGTGGAGGAAACCAGAGAAATGGGATGGGGATCAAAATGCTGTGAGGGGGGACTTCCCTGGCGGTCCAGTGGTTAAGACTTTGCCTTCCAATGCAGGGAGTGCGGGTTCGATCCCTGGTTGGGGAGCTAAGATCCCACATGCCTCGTGGCGAAAAAACGGAAACATGAAAACAGAAGCAAAGATTGTAACAAACTCAATAAAGACTTAACAAAAATGTGCTGTGAGGGTTTGCTTAGAAAGACAGAGGCTAAGAGAGATTGTACTACTAACTTTGTGTGTAACTTTGGGAAAGTTACTTACCCTCTCTGGGCCTGACATTTCTTTTCTATTTAAAGGGAGGCCTTGTCATGATTGGAGGGCTGGGCTTGAAAACTCAAGTGGCTATAGGGGCCCACAGGGCCATCCACATGGGGAAGGTGGTCTGGGCAAGGGTGCTGCAAACTGGACAGCTCGGGGGCAGTCTACAGGGCAGCCCCATTCAGCATCACCAATGCTACCATGAGTCAATAGCAGAGGAGCACAGGAGATTGGTCTAGAACCTTGGGGTTCTAGTCCCAGGACTGTCAGCTCCTCCAGTTTTTCAAGAGAAGACAGAAATCCAGGTTTATGTGATCTCTCTTGACTTTAAATGTTAGCAACTAATTTAAAAAGAATCACTTTGTGGGGTCAATTGAAATACACCTACTTGCTGAAATACCTCCTAGGCAAGGGAGGGAGGGACTGTTCAACGTCCCTCAATTCCGTATTTTTGAGAGGCCCTACTATGTGCCAGGTGTTAGAGATACAGTAGTTTAGGAGACAGACATGTCTGTGCCCTCATGGGACTTAACTTCTAAAATAGTTTAAAGTCCAAGCCCTGACCAGTCCGTTGAATGCAGACAACTTTCTCCTCACCCTCTGGGGTAAGGGGCCCCACAGAGCATCCTGATTGGGGTGAGATTAAGATTCATGCTTCCCACGCCCATTAGGATGGCTCTAATAATAATTTTTTTTTTTTTTTTTTGGCGGTACACGGGCCTCTCACTGTTGTGGC
The DNA here is from genome assembly GCF_059928025.1 of Delphinapterus leucas. Taxonomy (NCBI): domain Eukaryota; kingdom Metazoa; phylum Chordata; class Mammalia; order Artiodactyla; family Monodontidae; genus Delphinapterus; species Delphinapterus leucas. The sequence goes on along the minus strand of NC_143143.1, from coordinate 62,187,610 downwards.
CTCTCCCGTTGCGGAGCACAGGCTCCGGACGCGCAGGCTCAGCGGCCATGGCTCACGGGCCCAGCCGCTCCGCGGCATGTGGGATCTTCCCGGACCGGGGCACGAACCCGTGTCCCCTGCATCGGCAGGCGGACTCTCAACCACTGCGCCACCAGGGGAGCCCTCTAATAATAATTTTTTAAAAAGGAAAATAGCAAGTGTTGGCCACAATGTGGAGAAATTGGAACTCTTGTACATTGCTGATGGGAATATAAAGTAGTGGAATACAGTCTGGCGATTCCTCAAAAGTTAAACATGGAATTACCATATGACCCAGAAATTCAACTCCTAAGTATATACCCAAGGGAATTGAAAACAGGTGCTCAAATATATGTACATGCATGCTCATAGCAGCACCATTCACAATAGTCAAAACGTGGAAACAACCTGAATTTCCATCTATAGATGAATGGATAAACAAATTGTAACGTATACATACAATGAAATACTATTCAGCCATAAAAGGAATTAAATGTGTCAGTATTTAACTGGATGAACCTGGAAAACATTACGTTAAGTGAAAGAAGCCAGTCACAAAAGGTGTGGCTTTGTGTGATTCCGTTTACATGAAATACCCAGAATAAATTAATCCAGCGATACAAAAAAGCAGGTTGGTGGCTGCCAAGGGCTGAGAGGAAGGAGGAACAGAGTAACTGCTTAACGTATGGCGTTTCCTTCTGGGATGATGAAAATGTTTTGGAACTACACAGAGGTGCTGATTGCACAACACTGTGAATGTGCTAAATGCCAGTGCATTGTTCACTTTAAAATGGTTAACTTTATAATGTTATGTGAAGTTCATCTAAGAATAGTTTTAAAAATTACAAACTACACAAAAGTGCTTTGCTAGGATGGTTAAACAAATTATGGTGCCTCCAAACAGTGGAATATTATTCAGCCATTCAGAAATCGAGGATGTTTTAATGACATGGAAAAATGCTTACAATGTAATACTAAGTAAACAAGTGGGATAAAAATTGCATATGCAGCATTTTACTAATTATATTAAATAATATGTGCACGAAAAAGACTATAAAAATAAGCTAAAATGTTTGTTATCCAAAATTTTTTTTAAAAGATTCATGCTTCCAGGAATTCCCTGATGGTCCAGTGGACCGTCCCTGACTCCCTGAATTCCCTGACTCAGTGCTTTCACTGCTGTGGCCGGGGTTCAATCCCTGGTCGGAGAACTGAGATCCCACAAGCTGTGAAGTGCGGTCAAAAAAACAAACAAAAACCAAACAACAACAAAAGATTCATGCTTCCACAGCTTCAGCATCTACTAAGCGTCAGTCATAGTGAACGAGACAAATGAAGATTTTTGCCCTCCTGCAGTAGAGAACAGGCGACAGTGGCCCTGGGTCTAGAAAGACCTGGAAGGTCAGCAGAGCCAGATTCTTTCTTCTCTCTTCTCTGCCCCAGACTCCCTGGGTGACCCTTTCACGCCTCAGTCCTCCTCATACGCAAAAGCTGCCCCTCGGGAGAGCCATCCAGCCTCTTGGTGTTTTCCCCTAGAAACACCTGTACATGCACCCAAGACCACACATCCAGGCTGGCCCCAGCAGTATTGTGTGTTGTCGTGAACCCATGGAATAACCTGTATGTTCATCACCAGGGGAATGAGAAGTAAGGTAGGATGGTCCCCTGCTGGGATCCTCCACTTAGAAGGAATAAACTAGAGCTCTGTTTCTTATCCTGGCTAGACCCTGACAACTTAATGATAAGAAGGCAAGGGAAAATGAAACTGCAGAAGAATCGCACAGTTAGATAGCATATATGTAGATCCTTAAAACACGAAAAACAATTTTATGTATTGTTTATGTACCCACATATATGTAATACATTTTTTAAAGGCGCAGACAGGAAGCACTGTAATTCATGACAGAGGTTGCCTCTGGGGAGGAAGAGAAACAGAACTGAGAGGGATACAAGGTGGGGGAGGCTTCAATTTTAACTGTTACTTTTAGTAATTTTATGTTTTAAAAAACTGAAGCAAACAGGACAAAATGTGAACATTTGTTAATTCTGGGTGGTGGGTTCCTGGGATATTTAGTATATTATTCTCTTCATTTTTCTGTATTTTAACCTCACCCCCTTCAAAAAAAAAGGATAGTGAAAATAAAGCAGTGAAGAGAACAAGTATCTATTGAGGGCTTTCTCTGTGATGGCCAAAGTGGTCCTCAAAGTGTGTCCCCGGGACAGGCAGCATCAGTATCACCTGGGAATGCAAATTCTTGGGGTCCGGTGCCAGATTTACGGAGTCATGAACTCTGGGGTCAAGACCCAGAAATCTGTGTTTTAACAAGCCTTCTAGATGATTCTGTTGTTCCGCTAAAATATGAGAACCACCGGGCTAGGCTGTAATAGCTATGACAATAGTTAACCCGTATTAACCAATTAGACCTGTCAGTTCTCTAAGAGCGTTCCTTCAGCAACTCAATCTAATCTTCAAAACAACCCTATGAAGGAGCCACATTTTAATTATCCACATTCTACAGTTGTGGAAATGGAGGCACAGAAAGGCTAAATCCGCTGCCCAAGGTCCAACAGGCAGGTTGCTCCCAGAAACCCTTTACCCAACCACTACACTAAACTGTCACTTACATGACCTCTAACATATTCTAGCTCACTGCAGCCTTGGAAGAAAGACTTAGTAGCCCTCTTTGGCAGATGAGGAAATTGGAATTTAGGGAGGGAGAGTGACTTGTCCAAGGTCTCACAAGGAGGAAAGTCAGGGGCCACACATCCTGTTGTCTGTCCAGGAGGTTTTGGGGTTTGACCTAAACCCCCTGGGGATCAGGGCCTAGCTGGGAGGAGGAGGGGGCTCAGCGAGCTGACCCAGCTGCAGCCCTGCCTGGGCTCGCACCGTCACGCCTACGGCCAGCTGTCCCCTTCCCCACTATGGCTGCCAACCCGCCGTGACCGTGACGGTCACCCACCCCCACCAGGAACCGTAAGGGCCTTCCCCTCCCGGGCTCCGTGAAGCCTTTTTTTTTTTTTTTTTCCTTTTGCAAAAGGGGAACCTGGACTGCCCAGAGAAGTGGCGGCTCAGGCACAAAGTCACCCTACAGCTTTCCCAGGCTCGCCGCCAGGCAATTCCGCTGTTCATCTGGGCACCCTCCCCCGCGGGTCGGCCCCCGCATCCCACCTCCTGTCCGCCGCTCCCACGAAGGTCCCTTTCCCGGGCAACCCAACCTACGCGGCTCACCACCCCGGGTTCCCTCCGCAGCCCGAAGACCCTCAGGCCGAGGGTCACGGGCCGCTGTCCCCGAACCCGTGTGCGCTGCACTCACCTGGGCGCCCGCTCCTCGTCCCGTGGGCAGCCCGGATCCTCGCAGCTCGAGCGCCCCCCCAGCTCGGCAGCCCCCGGCGTCCCGGGCGCTCGTGCCCTAGGGAAAATGGACTGACTTTCGAGAAGAGGCTGGGGCTGCGCTCCGAGGGGCTTCGGGGCCGCGCGTCTTATGGGGCCCCTCTCGTGCTGGACTGTCCGCGTCCCTCCCACTTGCTTCTAGTTCCCGGCGGTGCGCCCGGGGTTGAACCAGGGACGCGGTGTCGCCCACAGGCCATCTGGGCTCCTTAGCCGCGCCCGGAGTGATGCTAACCCCGCCCCCAAGTGTCTTAAACCCGCCCCCGAAGATTCTAACCTCACCCCAGGGACTCTAATCTCTGTCCCCACCTCCTAAAATCCTAATCCCGCCGCCTAAGGATTTTTTTAAACACCGCCCATCCAAGGTTTCTAACCCTGCCCCCAAGAATCCTAACCTTGTCCCTGAGGGATAATAACCCCGCCCCCAAGAATTTTAACCGGCCCTTCAAAGGTCCTAACCCCCAAATAACCTAACACCTCCCCCAATGTATTCTAACGTTGCCTCCCATCGCCCTAATCCTGCCCTAAAGGATTCTAAACCCCACCCTTCCGAGAACCCCAACACCTCATCTCCTCCTCCTGAGATCTTAATTCTGCCCCAAAGGATTTTGAATCTCACATCTGAAGGAATTTTAACCTCGCCTACCGGAGATTTCTAATTCTGCCCCCAGGATTTTAATCCTGCCAACGGAAGGATACTAACCCTTTTCATTTTTCTTTTTTTTTTTTTCTCCTGGTACGCGGGCCTCTCACTGCTGTGGCCTCTCCCGTTGCGGAGCACAGGCTCCGGACGCGCAGGCTCAGCGGCCATGGCTCACGGGCCCAGCCGCTCCGCGGCATGTGGGATCTTCCCGGACCGGGGCACGAACCCGTGTCCCCTGCATCGGCAGGCGGACTCTCAACCACTGCGCCACCAGGGAAGCCCCTAACCCTTTTCTTGAAAAGATTCTAACCCAGCCCTCAGGATTTATTACCCTAATCCTAGGGATTCTAATCTCTCTCCTGAGCGATCCCAACCTGTTCCCATAGGATTTTAATCCGCCCCCCAGGATTCTAATCCGGCCCATCCAAATATTCCATCCCTGCCTTCCAGGGTTTCTGATGGCACCTATCAAAGGATTCTAAACCCTTTCAGGAGGATCCTAATCCCACCCTCATCATTCTCACAGGATTCTAAATCCACTCCTCCTCCCCCAAGCATTCCCCACCCTTCCAATCGCCACCTCCTAGCCCGGGCCCCTCCCCACACCGCGTCCCAAGCCTTCCCGGCCCTTCTGTGGTCTGCGGTTTCCGCTCCGCAGGCCCCTGGCGATTCAAACGCCAAGCAAAGTTCCTTGCCTGCAGGAACCAGACTGCCTTACTCCTTGCAGGCTTCCTGGCAGCTCAGAGGAGTTCGAAAATTGAGGGGGCGGCAAGTGGGGCTGGAGGGCACAGCTGGAGGCCGCAGATGAGTGAGATGTGCCCAGGGCCAGGCAAGGGCAGAGCACATCTCCTCCTGGAAAGAGAGGGACTGTCGCCTTAAATTCTGCTGGACACACCTCCAAAATGTACGGGAATCCTACTGTGTCTCTGTAGTCCCACTGCTACCAGCCAGTTCAGGCCACCATCATCTCTCCATTCATTCATTCAGCAAGATTGTGCTGGGCGCTGGGCTACACAGGGCTGGCTTCTTGGCCTCAGCACTATTGACATCTAGGTCCTGAAGTTCTTTGTTGTGGGGTCTGTTTTGTGCATAGTAGAATGTTGAACAGCATTTCTGGATTTAATCCACTAGATGCCAGTAACAACCCCCTTCCCCATTTGTGACAGCCCAAATGTTTCCAGACATGACCAAACGTCCTGGGGGGGAGGGGGACAGACCATGGATGAGAAAGATAATGACTCTGCTCTTATGTGTTTTGTTTATGTACTTAAATACATGTATGCACTTTTAAAAAGTAGAAAACGGGGGACTTCCATGGTGGTGCAGTGATTAAGAATCCGCCTGCCAATGCAGGGGACACAGGTTCAATCCCTGGTCTGGGAAGGTCCAACATGCCGCGGATAAGCCCCGGCACCACAACTACTGAAGCCCGTGCGCCACAGTGAGAAGCCCGCGCACCGCAAACAAGTGTGGCCCCGGCTCACTGCAACTAGAGAAAGCCGGTGCGCAGCAATGAAGACCCAACGCAGCCAAAAAAAAAAAAAGTGGATAATGGGTTTTTATATATATATATATATATATATATATATTTATTTATTTATTTATTTTATTTTTGGCTGCGTTGGGTCTTCTTTGCTGCGTATGGGCTGTCTCTAGTTGCAGCGAGCAGGGGCTACTTTTCACTGGGTGCGTGGGCTTCTCATTTCAGTGGCTTCTCTTGTTGCGGTGCCCGGGCTCTAGGTGCACGGGCTTCAGTAGTTGTGGCTCACCGGCTGGAGAGCGCAGGCTCAGTAGTTGTGGCGCCCGGGCTTAGTTGCTCCATGGCAAGTGGGGTCTTCCAAGACCAGGGATCAAACCATTGTCCCCTGCATTGGCAGGTGGATTCTTAACCACTGTGCCACCAGGGAAGCCCCTAGATAATGTTTTAATTGTGTGTTTAAGTTACTTGGATGGTACTTATTCAGTTTTGTCCTTTTTTTCCCACTCCATCACTAGATACTATTAATATCTAGCCATGTTGCTGAAGGTCATTGTCTACATCCTCCATAGTCTATTTATCCATTCCCCTAGTCATGGACACCCAGATTGCACACAACTTCACGCTACCATAAACAATGCCACTGTGGACATCCTGATATGTGTCCCCTTATGAACCCATGTGAGAATTTTATAAAGACTTGCTTTGCCAAGAATGACAGATTCTTGCAGAGTGGCTGCTGCCTGGATTCCTCTCCTGCCATTTCCCCGTATCTTGTCCCTTGGTATCCTCTGCTGGTCTTAATTTGAGTTCCCCAGAAGCAGACCCTAGACATGGATTCAAGTGAAAGTCAGTTATTTAGAAGATGCAGAAAACACTGGTAAGGGAGTGGGTGAATGAGACAGGCAAGGGAAGAAAGCCAATGAAGAGAGCATTATCGGGCTTCCCTGGTGGCGCAGTGGTTGAGAGTCCGCCTGCCAATGCAGGGGGACATGGGTTCGTGCCCCGGTCCGGGAGGATCCCACATGCCGCGGAGCGGCTGGGCCCGTGAGCCATGGCCGCTGAGCATGCGCGTCCGGAGCCTGTGCTCCGCAACCTGAGGCTTGAGGGAGCTGGGGTATTTATACACCAATGCCTGCCAGACATTGGATGAGGGCTGCTCCCAGGGAGATATTAATCCTTCAGCATTTCTGGTCTGCCCCATGCATGCTCCAGTCACCAGAGAGAGCCTCTAGGAAGAGAGATGCAGGTTCCCGGGACATTTAGAGGGTCATTGTCAGCATCAGCTACATCTTCTTCCAAAAGTCTGCCATTCTGATGGCAAAGGACCACTGATAGCTGAAACATTCTCCTGCTAACAGCCAATTTCCCCAATTTTTTTGGTATTCAAGTGATGCTGCAATAAAAATTCTTGTATGTGTTCCCAAAGCCCCTATCAACTTTATTGCGGCATAATCTTATAAATAAAATGCACCATTTAAAATACTCAGCTTGCTGAGTTTGGGCAACTGTATACATCTGTGTAACCACCACACTAATCAAGATATAGAACATTTCTATCCCTCCCAAAAGTTCCCTTATACCCTGTTGCACTCAACTTCTCCCACTCATTTCCTAAGGTAACAACTGATTGGATTTTTGTCATTATAGATTAGCTTTGTCTTTTCTGGGATTTTACATAAATGCAATCATACAGTATGCTTCTTTTTCATCTGTCTTTTTACTCACATATTGCTTTTAGGAGTTTCCATGTTGTTTCATATTCTAGTATTTTGTTCCTTTTCACTGCTGAGAAGTATTCCATAGTACCGATGTATCACTATTTGTTTATCCATTTACTTTTTGGTGAATATTTGGGTTCCTTTTGTTACAAGAATAAAGCTGTTATGAACATTCATGTACAAGTCTTTGTGTGGACATGTTTTCATTTCCATTGGTTAAATACTTTGGACTGGAATTGCTGGGTCATATAGTAAGTGTATGTTTAACTTTACAATACAATGCTAAATTGGTTTTCAAAGTAACTGTACCATTTTGCATTCCTACCAGTGATGTATGGTTTCCAGTTTTGTCACATCCTTGTTAATTTTGTATTGTCATTCTTTGTAATTAAAAAAATATTTTCCATCTAACTCATATTAGCATCAAAGAACATTGATACAATTACAAATTTTATGCTAAAGCACTGGCTTACTAGTATTTGGGGTGGCAAACATTTTGTCTACTCATGCATTCATTCATTCATCGTCATGGGTAGTATAGCTGGCCACAAGCAGTGGTGCTAAATACTGCATCTTTGGAGTCAGACTAGAGTTCAAACCCTGGCACTGCCATTTATCAACTGAGTGATCTTGCACATATCAAGTCACCTCTCTGAGCCTCAGTTTCCTTATCTCTCAAGTGGGAATAATAATAGTACTTACCTCGGCGAGTCATTGTGAGAGTCAACTAACATCTTATGTCTGAGGGTGATAAGGATTAAAAGGAAAATAAAGCAAAGCAAGGGGAGAGGTAGCAGCGGTGGGGGAGGGGTGATGGTGTGACTTGAGACAGAGAGGCGGGGAAGGCCTCTCTGAAGAGGGAGCATGTGAGCAGAGACCTGCTGAATTGGGGGAGTGAGTCATGGGATGGTCTGGGGGAAGTGTGTTCCAAGCAGAAGGAATAGTAATGGCTAAGGTCCTGAGGTGCAACTGCACTTGATGTGTTGAAGGAACACAAGGAGGCCAGTGTACCTGGAACAGAGTGGGCACAGGAGAGAATGATGGAGATGATGTTGGAGAAGTTGTGGGGTCAGACTGTGAGGCCGTGAACCTCCTGGTACTGATATTAAACTTTAATTGACACAAGATGGGAGCCATTGGAGGGTTCTGAGCAGAGGAGTAGGCCACAACTGGCTTGTGTTTTAATGGGATCTCTCTGGCTGCTGGGTGGAGAATGCATTAGACGGGCCAGGGGAAGCAGGGAACCCAGTGAGCAGGCTGAGGCAGTTCCCCAAAGGCAAGATGATGGTGGCATGCGCCGGGGTGGTGGCAAATGACAATTGTAGGAGCTCAAAGAAAGGATCAGAATGCTTGAAACTTTATGGGTATTCACAAGGAGAGTCATTGCAGCACCACTTTTACTAGGGAAGAACTGGAAATAACCTAGATGCCCATCATTTGGGGACTGGAAAAAAATGATAATACAGTAATGGAGTACCAAGCAGTTGTCAAAAGGATAATGATGTTTAAGAACGAATCATATTTCTATGCACTAGCAAAGAACAATCTGAAAATAAAGCTAAGAAAACAATTTCACTTACAATGTCAATGAAAAGAACAAAATTCTGGGAATCAATTTAACAAAAGAAATGCAAGATACTTGGAAAACTAAGAAACATTTTTTAAAATATTTATTTATTTATTTGGCTACGCCTGGTCTTAGCTACAGCACGCGGGATCTTCATTGTGCATGTGGGATATTTTTTCAGTTGTGGCATGCGGGATTTAGTTCCCTGACCAGGGATCGAACCTAGGTCCCCTGCGTTGGGAGCATGGAGTCTTAATCACTGGACCACCAGGGAAGTCCCCTAAGAAACATTCTTGAAAGAAGCTTAAGAAGACCTAAGTAAAGTCATCTCAGGGATGGAAAAGACATCTCGTGGAAAAGACATCCCTCTGTGGACTGGAAGACTTGATATTGTTAAGGTGATGGTACTCCCCAAAGTGACCAACCAAATCCCTATCAAAACCCCAGGTGTCTCAAAATGAGGGACTTCCCTAGTGGTCCAGTGGTTAAGACTCCGCACTTCCAATGCAGGGGGCCCGCGTTAGATCCCTGGTCAGGGAACTAAGAATCCGCATGCCGCATGGCGTGGCCTGAAAAAAAAAAAGAAAAAGAAAAGACAAGCCACAGAGTGGGAGAAAATATTTGCAAATCATACATCTGATAAGGTACTGGTATCCTAAATATTTAAATAACACTTACAACTCAATAATAAAAAGACAACATAATTGAAAAGTGGGCAAAAGATCTGAATAGATATTTCTCCGAAGAAGCTATACAAATAGCTAATAAGCACATAAAAAGATGCTTACTATCATTAGTCATCAGGGAAATACAAATTAAGCCCAATGAGATGCCACTTCACATCCATTAGAATGGCTAATAACAAAAAAGATAATAGCAACTGTTGATGAGACTATGAAGAAATTAGAACCTTCATATATTGTGGTGGGAACGTAAAATGGTGCAGCCCCTTTGGAAAACGGTGTGGCAGTTCCTCAAAACGTTAAACATGGAGTTACCATATGACCCAGCAATCCCACTCCTACGTGTCTGCCCAAGAGAATTGAAAATATGTCTACACAAACATTTGCATGTGAAATTTTCATAGCAACATTATTCATAATAGCCAACAAGTGGAACAACTCTGATGTCCATCAATGGATAAATAAAACGTGCTATATCCATTCAATGGAATATTATTTGGCAATAAAACAGTATGAAGTACTGATACATGCTACAACATGGGTGAACTTTGAAAATTTGTTAAATGAAAGAAGCCGATCACAAAAGTTCACATATTGTGTAATTCCATTTACATGAAATGTCCAGAATAGGCAAATCTACAGAAACAGAAAGTAGATTAGTGGTTGTCTAGGGCTGGGGGTTGGGGAGAAATAAGGGGTGACTGCCAGTGGGTTCAGGGTTTTTGTGGGGGGTGGGTAATGAAAATGCCCTAAAACTGATTGTAGTAATGGCTGCACGATTCTTTGAACATACTAAAAATTACTAGAGTGCACATTTAAATGGATGAATAAGTGAATTATAATTCAATAAAAAATATTTTTAAATGAAGAAAGTCGTTATGTACTAATAGGGAACATGTGGATAAGGGGAGGGGGAGCAAGGTGCACAACAGTTTCTATTGTATTTTACTATTTGTGTAGAACAGGAGAACAAGGATACGGGAATTTACCAGCACATGCCTCTGCGGAGTCAGGAAGGGCGCACAGAGGAAACAGCCCCAGTGGTTTCTTCCAGGAAAGGGAACTGTGTAGCTGGGTGACAGAGGAGGGAGGGAGACTTATTGGTCCTAGTATACCCTTTGTACTCTTGAATTTTGAATGACCTGAATATATTAACTATTCAAAAATAAAGTCATTTAAGAAATCAGAGACTTCATGGACAAGATAGAATTAGGGCTGGGTAGGACTTTTAGAGGATGAAGAGTCCAAAAAGGTTCTGGGTGTGCACTTGACACTGGGGCCAGTGGTGTAGGAATGATGGAAGCAAAGGCATTGAGACTGGACTGACTGCCTCTCACTAGCTGTGAGTTTGGTCAGGTTACTCAACTCCTCTCTGTCCCTGCTTCCTCATCTGCAAAGTGGAATGATAAGCGTGCTTACCTCACCAGGCCATTGAATCATTGCATATCAAGCTCATTACTGTGCCCTCACTTATATCATCTCATTTAATCTCTTTGAAATGGGGATTATTATAAGTGGATGGCTCAGAGAGGTAAAGACAGTTGCCCAAGGTCACACAGCCAGCAACAAATTGGAATCCAGGTCTGTGAGCCTCCAGTGTGCCTCCAAAGGCTGTGCTTGTAACGACTACACAAACCTAGTAAGTGTGCCCTGGAGATTAAGGAGTAGAGAGAGAGAGATGCTGATGGGAGGACATGATGCAGGACTCAGTCCTGGAGGGAGGGCAGGAGCTAGGGAACAATGCAGTCTTCACTTTACAGGGGGTCAGAGGTTAGCTCCTTCAAAAGTATATTTTCCTATTTCCAGGAGCATTTGCATTTTATTTCAAATTCTTTGGGAACTGCTGATTGTTTTACATTCAAAACAGGATGGGGGATGGGGAAGAGAGCCACAAATGATTATTTCAAAGCCCAGATATTTCCCCTTTTACTTGCAAAGTAGCCAGTGTACACCCTCTCAGGCAGGAGGTCATTGCTGCCCTCTTTTTCCAAGAGAGGCAAACAAAAACCTGAGAAGACTAGCCCTTGAGAACCTCACAACAGCCCCCAGCAGGTCCTTGACCACTCTTCTTAAAAAACTCCTCCAGGGGCTTCCCTGGTGGCACGGTGGTTGAGAGTCCGCCTGCCGATGCAGGGGACACGGGTTCGTGCCCCGGTGCGGGAAGATCCCACATGCTGCGGAAAGGCTGGGCCCGTGAGCCATGGCCGCTGAGCCTGCGCGTCCGGAGCCTGCGCGTCCGGAGCCTGCGCGTCCGGAGCCTGCGCTCCGCAACGGGAGAGGCCACAATAGTGAGAGGCCCGCGTACCGCAAAAACAAACAAACATACAAAAAAAACACACAAAACTCCTCCATCATCTCTAGCCCCCATGCCCACCTCCACCCCTGCCCTGGCTTATTTTTCTCCGGAGAACTTGTCACCACCAGGCACTTTAATACATATTTATATGTTAAACTGTTTGTTGTCTATCTCTTCTACTTTTTTTTTTTTTGCAGGTTCACGCAGATACTATTCATGTGTATGTTTTTACAGATGGAGAAACTGAATGAATGAAGGAAACTGAATGAATGAAAGAAACTGGAGGAAGGAACCAAATGAATGAAGGTTTAGTGAATAACAGTGCCGGGATCAAAACCCTTCATTTGATTAATTCTATTAATATTTATTAAGGGTTTACTATGTGTAGTTTCCAGACTTTTCTCTACACGTTTACATACATATATAGGTAAATACAAAACCATGTTATTTAAAAAAAATGAATGTACTCTCTGTACTACTGTACAAGCATGTCTTGGGGCTCTCTCCATGTTAATTCACCACTGAGTGTGAGTGAGGCTGGGGCCCAGGGACCTTAATCTCTCAGAATGCTGCCACGAGCTGGGAGGACAAAAATGGACAAGATAGTCTTGGCCCTCAAGCAACGCCCAATTCAATTAGGTAGACAAAAACTTAGACCAATAACTTAGATACAGAAATGGAAAATTCTGTGGTAGAGAGGCACATGATATCGTAGAACCAAGTAGGAGGGACATTGGCCCAGCCTGGGGTGCATCAAGGAGGACTTCTTGAAGGAGGTGATCCATTGAGGCTTAAAGGATGATAGTGGAAGGTCATGGCAAAGGATTTTCCAGACAGAAGGTACAGCCTGACAAAGACTTGAGGGAGGAAAGCCTGGCCTGTTTGAGGAACCACAAACTTCTGTTTTGTTGGTGCCTGAAGCCCGAGGCAAGAGAAGGTAGACCATGAGGCTGGAGATGACAGCAGCAGCAGCGGATAAGGAGCTGGGGCTTTCTCATGAGGGTGACCAGGGAGACTGGGCTATGCGTTGTCTTGGAAGCTTACCTACCCCGGGTACCATCCTAGAGGCAGCCGACCTCTTGCTCAGGGGTGTGGCAGGGCTGAACCGGGATGGGGATGGTGGGGGGTGTCAATGAAGTTGTTTTTCTGCCCCCAGCTGCGTGGCCACCTCCAGTTGATGGGTCCCCCTGGGGCGGGGGGGTACGGGACTGTTCGGTTTCACAACCCCCCTCCCTTCCCCCAGTGTCTCCGGAGGCCAAGAAAAGAGGAAGCGCTACGCGGACTTCCTCCTGGGTCCGGGTGCTTGCGAGCCCAGGCGGGTCTTTCGGAAGGGCGGGGGGAGGGGCGGGGCACAGAAGGACCTCTCCGCCCACATGCTTTCAGCAGAATAAAAAGGCCTGGCCTAGTCCCGCCCCCTTTCCTCGGTGGCCGAGGTCCTGCAGGGTGGGCCCAGGCCTGGAGCTGGGAGAGCGAGTTCGCATCCCAGCAGTCCTAACACACTGTCTCTTTCTGTACAGGACCTCCTCTCTGAGACTCACATCTTGAATGAGAGGGCACGTCCTATCCAGCAATTTAAAACTGAGGCGATGTGTATGAATGAATATGGAGAGAGTCCCAAGATAGCTTTCAGAATAGTATAGAGTACATTCATTAAAAAACAAACAAAAACCCCAACAAACCAACCATGGTTTTGTATTTACCTATATACGTGTGTAAATGTGCAGAGAAAGGTCTGGAAACTACACAGCCGACAAGAACAGAGATTGTCATTGAAAGAAGAAAGGAACGTTGGGATCAGGGAGAAAGAGATGAACTTTCTTCTATTTTTTTAAAACTAGAGTGTATTTATTTGTGTAATTAAAATGATAATAATAAATGAGAAGATTGGAATATATGGTTATGGAGGGTCTTTTTCCCCAAACGTTTTATTATGAAACTTCCCAAACATACAGCAAAATTGAAAGACTTTTACAACAAAACCCCTATACTCACCACCTTCATTCTACCATTAACATTCTACTTGCTTCATCACGTCTGTCCATCTAGCTGTACATCAATTAATCTTTGAAATGTATTTCAAAGTAATTTACTTTGGCATACATATTAGTTCAATGTTTGCTTACAAAATTTAATGTAAAATTTACACACAACAAAGTGAATAAGGTTAAGTGTTCATTTGCTGAATTTTTGCAAATGGATATACATCCATGTAACTTCAGCCCTGTTAAAATAGATTGCCATCAATCCTGAAAGTTTCACTTTGTCCTACAGTATATTTTAATTGCCAACATTCTATGAGTCAGCATTCCACACAGGGCCAGGTATTTAGTAAGTGCTCAATAAATGTTTGTTGAAGGATGAATGTGTACATGGCCTGCTCCCCTGAGGGCAGGACGATGTCTTTTTCTCTTGCATTTCCCACAGAATTGATACACAGTAAATGCTATTAGTTATTCATTGCTGTGTAACAAATTATCCCTAAATTTAGCAGTTTAAAGAATTATAAGCAGTTATTATCTCACCCAGTTTCTGTGGGTCAGGAATCTGGGAGCAGCTTAGCTTAGTGGCTCTGGCTTGGGGTCTCTCATGAAGCGGGCATGGTCAGCCTGATCTGCAGTCTTCTGAAGGATATACTGGAGCTGAGGATCCATTTCCAGGATGACTCACTCATATGACAGTTGGCAGGAGGCCCACGTCCTCATTACATGAACCTCTCCATAAGCCTGCCTGAGTGTGCTTATGTGGCTGGCTTCCCCCAGAGCGAGTGATCTGGGAGAGCAAGGTGACACATCACACTGGGTACACAGGTCATCTCTAGTCAGTGTGGGAGTGGTCCACACAAGAGCAAGAATGCCAGGAGGTGAGACTACTTGAGAACTTCTTGGGGAAGAAAGCCATTATGAATATGGATTCAGATTTTCTGAGCACTTGCTTTGTGCTGGATGCTGTGTTGGGCTCCTGGAGGGAATGTAAGGATGAGTCACAACCAGTTCTCCCCCTTCCGCTCACAAGATCGAGATCTCTTTGTGTGTGTGTGTGTTGGGGGTGGAGATGGGGAGGTCAGACAGACATGGAAACAGATGACAGTGTTGTAGAGTATGATAAATCTCACAATAGTGGTTTTTAAAATTGCTTTTCTGTAATTCATGTTCATGACACAACATTTGAGATAACATCATGAAAAGAGTTTCCTTTCCTCCATATTTTACATCTGTACATTCCTCTAGCTCAGAGGCAACAACTGTAACCTGTTTTGTATATGCTTCCAGAACTATGTGTTCCATGCATAGACACAAAGACATTTCCTGCCCTCTTTAAACAAAAAGACAGCACCATCCATAGTTTATTATTCTGCACCTTGTTTTTCTTTTTTCCACTTACTCTATCTTGGAAACAATTCCATATCAGTACACAGAGAGCTACTTCATTCTTACTTATGGCTGCATGGTATTCTATTGTCTGCCTGAGTCCCGGTTTATTTAACCAGTCCTCTTTATCACCGAACGTCTGGTTTCTCCCTTTCTTTCTTTCTTTCTTTCTGGCCGTGACACACAGCATGCAGGATGCAGGGATCTCAGTTCCCCGACCAGGGATGGAAACTGTGTCCCCTGCATTGGGAGCGCAGAGTCTTAACCATTGAACCACTGGGGAAGTCCCAACATTTGGTTTATTTCTAACCTCTTGTTCTTAGAAGCAAAGCTGCAACGATTTTCCTTGCATGGCCATCGTTTCCATTTTGCGCCAATGAATGCAGGAGAAATTCCTGGCAGTGAAATTGTTGCATCAAAGGGTGTGTGCATTTAAAATATTGGTAGATATTGCTAAATGGTTTTTTTAAAAAAAATTTGGTTGCCTCAGGTCTTAGTTGCGGCTCACCAGCTCCTTAGTTGCAACATGTGAACTCTTAGCTGCAGCATGCATGTAGGACCTGGTTCCCTGACCAGGGGTCGAAGCTGGGCCTCCTGCATTGGGAGCGTGGAGTCTTAACCACTGCACCACCAGGGAAGTCCCCCGCTAAGTAGGCTTTATGCCAACTTGCCCTCCCACTTAAAACATGTGAGTGCTGGGCTTCCCTGGTGGCGCGGTGGTTGAGAGTCCGCCTGCCGATGCGGGGGACACGGGTTCGTGCCCCGGTCCGGGAAGATCCCACATGCCGCGGAGCGGCTGGGCCCGTGAGCCATGGCCGCTGAGCCTGCGCGTCCGGAGCCTGTGCTCCGCAACGGGAGAGGCCACAGCGGTGAGAGGCCCGCGTACCGCAAAACAAACAAAAAAAACCATGTGAGTGCCTGTTTCTTCACATTACACACACAGTAAGTAATCAAACTTTCCAAACTTTGCCAACCTAGTAACTGAAAAATGGTTTCTCAATGTAGTTTTAATTTCTCTTATTAGAGTGAGGTTGAACATCTTGTCACATGTTTCAGAACCAATTGTATTTTCTTTTCTGTGAACTGAATAAATAATTTGCCTATTTTTCTATTGGGCTGCGGGTCCTTATTATTTATTTGAATGTTCTCTTTACACATCAAAGGCACTGTCTGCATGATAAGCTTCAAAAATAATTTTTTGAAAAAAGTTGCTTTTAGACAGAGATGAGAAGTTTCTACAGGTCACATCATTTTCTGTGCATCACTGCAGGGCTGCCTAAGGGCTAAGGGGGCAGCCGTGCCATGTAGAGTTCTAAAAGGTGATGCTAGGATCTGGTGCTGGGGTTGGGGGAGGAGGGGTGGGCAAGGAGGCAGTTGTTAGCTCTCACACTAGATGGAAAGGGCCGCCTCAGAAGACAGCAAGCTCCCCAGTGCAGGAGGTGGGCAAGACAGGCTGGCCTGGCTCTAAGACCTTTTGCCCTTCATCTGGAATGTCTGCGGATAGACAAGTCAGAAAGGGGAAGACACACAAATAGAGCTGTCAGTTTCTCATCATTTGGGCCTTGAGTGGGTAGTTACTGCATCTGGAACATTATTTGTTTATTTATTTATTTATTTTTTAAATTAAAAAAATTTTTTTGGCCTCACGGCTTGTGGGATCTCAGTTCCCCAATCAGGGATTGAACCCAGGCTCTTGGCAGTGAAAGTGCAGTCCTAACCAATGGACCACCAGGGAATTCCCATGTAACATTATTTAATAGTAATATAAACTCCTTAGAATGTAAGCTCCATGAGGCCATTTCAAGTGCTAAATAACTAGTTGTGAGATGAAGAATGAATGAATGAATCTAATCAAAGGATGTGAGAGGTTGCTGTTTCTGAGCCCGGAGGGAGCCCTCTTCCCCTCCCTCCCTCTTTGAAACTGTCCTGTCCTCTTCCTTCCTCTTACCACATCTGAGTCAGGTCTTAGCATCTCTCCTCTGGTCCTTGTCTCCACACCCCCCAAAGTCCCCCAGTGCCCAGGCTTCTCTTGACTCCCCTCCAAGCAGCTAGATTCACTTCAAGAAAATGCAAGCCCTTTAGTTCGCTCCCCACTGCCTATACTTCCCAGCCTGCCCCTTCAGGGCCTTCTCAGTCTGCCCACTTCTCTGGTTTCCTCTCCTACGAGTCCTGTCCCTCACCTCACACACCCCATGCTCCTCCAGAAAAAATAATGGTCACATTGACTGAGCACTTCCTAGATGTACACCCAACTAGCAGATGACAGAGTTGGGACTGAAAACCACTCAGTCTGACCTTGGAGCCAGAGTGCTTAAGTGTCTCAGACTGTGCCATGCTCCTTCCGGCTCCCCTGCCTGTGCTCATGCTGGGCCCCCCAAAGGGCTCTCCCTGCTATTGTCAACCTGCCAAAAATCTTGCTCGTCCTTCAAGGTCTCACTCATACGTCACCTCCTCTGAGAAGCTTTTTCCAGCTTCCCCAGAAAGAGCCGGTTTCACACTCTTTGATTTTACAGTTGAGAATTTCGTGCTGTGATAATTTGGGGACCATCAGGCTAGGAACGCCCCCAGTGGGCAGGGATTATTCTGTATCTCCTTCTACTGTCTAGCACAACCCCTGGCACACAGTGGGTGATCTCTAAATTACAGTGACTGAATGGCAGTGGCCCCAGGACTCCTCCCCAACACGCGGTTGTGAAGGATTGCTAGGAGTCTCCAGGGCCCCCAAATGGGAGGGGCTTCAATGTAAGCGGCAGCTGGAGACATTTTCACTACCCACCACTTGTCAGTGGGTCGAGACTGTCCCCATGCGATCCTGCTGGTGGGGGAGTTCCATCATTATGCCACCCCTACAGGTTTTTGGGAATCAACTATTCACCCCCAGGGGCGTTTCCCATCTTGCAGTGCCAGGAACTGAACCACGATGGGAAGTGATCCTGGCAGGGTTTCTGAGTGCTATAGGAGGAAGTGTGGCCAGAGTCTGCATGCTCAGAGCCCAGGTCACCCCGGTCAGGGCCCTTTGGACCTCAGAAACCAAGGGGTTGCATGGCTTTGGTAAGAAGGTAGTTCCGGGGTGTGTGTGGACTTCCTCGGGGTGTGCGGGAAATTGCTCCATCCTTGGAGCTGTGGGGTAAGAGCTTTCCCAGTGCCTCTCAGCAGCCCTGTCACTGTGCCCAGGCTAGGACTGTGGGCAATTTCCAAGCTTGATCCTCTTGCAAAGCCCTCAGCCCTTTGAGAGGGACCCCATCTCTTTGGCCTCTGCCCCTCATCAACAGATTTCTCCCTCATGGCTGCCTCACTCAGGAATTTACTAGGGCACCCCACAGACTTGGGTTCAAATGCCTCGGGTTCAAATGCCTCAGCCTGCAGTCATTATATCCCAAAGACTGGTAGAGAGGATAGCAGAGCAGGTAGGAGCCTGGGTTCTGGGGTTAGCCAGATATGGGTCCAATTCCCAGTTCACTGTGTGACCTTGGGTCATTCACTTCACCTCCTTGAGGTCCAGTTCCTTCATCCATAAAATGAGAAAAAATAAATTTGAAAACATCATAATTAAGGATTTGTCCAGTGGAAAATTTGTTCAAAGGAAGGCACCACAGACCAATGGTTCTCAACGTGTGGTCCCTGAACCATCAGCATCACCAGAGTACTTGTTAAAAACACAAGTGCTGGGACTTCCCTGGTGGCGCAGTGGTTAAGAATCCACCTGCCAATGCAGGGGACACGGGTTCGAGCCCTGGTCCGAGAAGATCCCACATGCCATGGAGCAACTAAGCCTGTGCGCCACGACTACTGAGCCTGCGCTCTAGAGCCCGTGAGCCACAATTACTGAAGCCAGCGCGCCTAGAGGCCGTGCTCTGCAACAAAGACAAGCCAGCCCAATGAGAAGCCCGCGCACCACAATGAAGAGTAGCCCCTCCTCGACCCAACTAGAGAAAGCCTGTGTTCAGCAACGAGGACGCAATGCAGCCAAAAATAAATAAACACACAAATTTATTTAAAAAAAAACCACAAGTGCTAAAAACAAACAAAACCAAAAACGCAAGCTCTTAGGTCCCACCTCTGTTCTGTTGAGTCAGAAACTCTGGAGTGGGGATCAGGAGATTCTGATAAATCCTGAAGTTGGAGAACCACTGCCATAAATAACAGATGGGCAATGCACTAGGAGAAGATCCTTGTAACAACAATATCCAAAAAGAGATTGACATCTAAAATTTAAAGCTACTCCTACAAATCAACAAGAAAAAACAGGAAATCCAGGAGATAATGGAGAAAAGATATGGACAGACAATTCACTGAAGGGGAAGCCTAAATCCCTGACAAGTATAGGAGGTTCTGAATCTCAGGATTGACAGAGAAACGCAAGTTAAAACAACGAGATGTCATCTTACACCCAAAGTAGGCAAAAGTTACAAAGTCAGATAATGTAAAAGTTGCTGAAAATGTGGGGAGAAAACATCCCTCACACGCTACTAGTGGAGCCATCCTAGCAGATTTTAGTGAAAATTAAAACAGAGATGCTCTATGATCTAGTAATTCTACTCTTGGGTATACAGCTCAAAGAAATTTTCACACAGCCCCATAAGGGTCATGCACAAAGATGTTCATCACGGTGTGGTTTATGGTAAGAGGGAACTGGAAGCAAGCAACCTGAGTGTCCATCACTGGGGGAATGGATAGATAAAACAGTGGATGCTCAGTTTGGAATATTTTGCAGTGGTTAGATGTAATAATTTAGGTTTTTACACAGCAACACGAGTAGATCTTTTTTAAAAAAAAATAAATTTATTTATTTTTGGCTGCGTTGGGTCTTTGTTGCTGTGCGAGGGCTTTCTCTAGTTGCGGCGAGTGGGGGCTACTCTTCATCGTGGTGCTCGGGCCCCTCATTGCAGTGGCTTCTCTTGTTGCGGAGCACAGGCTTTAGGCACGCGGGCTTCAGTAGTTGTGGCTCGCGGGCTCTAGAGTGCAGGCTCAGTAGTTGTGACGCCCGGGCTTAGTTGCTCCATGGCTTGTGGGGTCTTCCCGGACCAAGGCTCAAACCCGTGTCCCCTGCATTGGCAGGCAGATTCTTAACCGCTGCACCACCAGGGAAGTCCCAACATAAGTAGATCTTAAAAACATATTAGGGAGTGAAAAAGGAAACAACAGAATGAGAACCTTATACAATACCATTTACGTAATATAAACACACACACAGAAGACATTGTACATTTTATGTCCAGGGATATATATCAACACATAGGGGTGGGTGCCTATTGTAGGGAGGGGAAGGATTGTGGGGATGTGTGGATGGAGTTTGGGGAATATAAAACAAAGTAAGACATCAGAAGGGCCTTTCATGGATCAGTTATGATGGGATGGTCATTTGCCACGAACTGAGTATAACTCATGAAACTCTCTGGATCTGAAGCCCTAATAATAATAATGATATAATTTTAACAATGGTGATAATAGTATCTACCTCACGGTAAGTGCCCTGTGTCTGGCCATGGAAGGCCATGTAAAGTTCTACAAATAAATTTTAGCTCTTCTATGCAATTCTCTTGCCTCTTCTCAGGGCTTCTTTCTTTCAGCCTCTGAGCCTTTACTGAGGCTGTGCTGAGTCCTGTCCTTATGCTGACTTCTCCTCCCCTCCAACCCTGTCTTCAGACTTCTTTGACTACCCCAGATGTGGCGGCTTGTCTGCAGAATCTTGGGTACTTTGCATTTGGGCCTCGAGCACAGAGCCAGGCTGTAATAGAGCTGTGAGGGGCAATTCCTATTTCCTCCTCCCAAACTGTGAGCTCCCTGAGGGTCTTCTCACCTCCACCTCAGTTCCTGTCCCGTTGCACACAGGTAAAGACAGGTAAACTGAGTCAGAAAGTGTTCGATGTGAAAGGGAACAACATTTATTGAGCGCTTATCACGTGCTAGACCCAGCACTGAGGTCTTGACCTTCAGTCATCCCTATGACCCCCCTGTGAGGTGGGTGGGGCCGACTTCATGGTCAGAAGAGGAAATGGAGATGCAGAGAAGCTAGAACTGCTACCAGACAGGAGACCTAGCCTGTCTGGCTCCAAATGCAAGATCTGAACAAGCAACCTGTTCAGAGCCTTAGGGCCAGGATTGGGACCCAAATCGTCCACCTCTGGGTTGACTCTCAGTAGAAAGAAACCTCTATTCCACACTAACAATCTAATTCCACCTGCGAAGGGGAGACCCTGCCTCTTAGAGCTTTAAAAATACCCTCTACACCATTTAGTATGGTCAGTTTGAGGTAATATCTAAGGGGAATCAGGAGACTCCCTCAAGTCCCTTCTCTCGAACATGTTTCTCAAACTGTAAAATAAGAGGAACAGAGGTCTTTGGGCTCTGAGAATTATTTTCTCAACCGGCCAGCAGGTGGAGCCCACTCTTCATCCCTCCCTTGGTCTCCAGAAAGCTGCGGAGTCTCGAGGAGGAGCGAGAGTCCAGAAGCCGAACCCGCGGGGCTAGTGGGACAAAGAAGTTCGCAGTCCACCCCAGCCGGCCTAGGGGCTGCCAAGTCCCGGTTAGGATCCCGCCCCCTGCAGGACATTCTCGGTACTGCAGGGACCGGAGCCCCGGGAGTAGGGACAGAGACCGCGGGAGGGTGGAGCCCCGGTTGGGGGTTTGAGGAGGAGGTCTGGGGATGGGGTCCCACAGGCAACGGTGAGTGAGACTCAGGAGCGGGGTCTTGGGGCCACCCCCTTCCCCGCCCTCCGCATGGGCGGCGGCACAGGCTACAGGTAGTTGTCCTCGGCCGCGTCGACCCCGCTCGGGGAGCCCTGGGCCTCCTCGTCAATGCTTTCGTCGTCGTCGTCTGGGGCCAGCGCCTCGATGTCGTGCGTGATGTCGGCCAGCAGCCGGTGGAAGGCCTGCGCCTCGGGCCGCTGGGCCGCGCCGTCGTAGCTGCGCACGGCTGACGCCGACGTGGAGCTCATGCTGCGTTTGATGCGGCCGAAGCTGTCGGTGAGGATGCCGCCCTCGCGGATGCCCACGCCCTCCAGGAAGCCCTCGAAGTAGCCGATGTCCTGGTCCGGAATGAAGGGCCGCATCCCTGCAGGCCGAGGGGCAGGGTGATTCCTTGGGGTCAAGCCTTCCACTCCCACGGAGGAATCACCTTCTCTGGGGAGCGGAGTGCAAATCCCCACCCTGCTGCTCGCCGGCTGCGTGACCTTGCACAATTCCTGACTCTCTGAGCCAGAGAGTAACGGCATAATGCTCCGCACGCAATAAATGCTCACTACATGTTAGCTTATTATTGTTATCATTATTATTATTACATTCCCATTTATGAGTTGTGTAACACTCCTCCAATAATTACTCTGAGCCTTACTTTCCTCCCCTGTAAAAGGGAGATAATTACACCTGTTCTCTCGGTAGGGCTGTGAGGATTAAATAAGGTACTTAACACACACTGAGTGCCCCATTTGGCTTCCGTTTTACTTCTGTCACTACTTATTAGCTTTGTGACTTATTTATGTACTTTGCTTCTCTAAGCCTCAGTTTTCTCATCTGCAAAATGAGGGCAAATCATAGTTTCAACTTCCCGGAACTGAGGGCGTTCAATGAGATGATCCTTGCCACTACACACGGTAACTGCCCAGTACATGTTAGCTTATTAAGATTATCGTTCCTGTTGCTGTTATCACTAGCCCTCCTTACTAGCTCTGTGACCTTGGAAGAGTTCCTTAGCCTCTCTGAGCCTCAGATTCCTCATGGAGTAAAATGGGAAGAATCATACCCTCTCCCAGCTTTGCTGTGAAGGTGAAATGGTTACACCTGTGCTCTCTCTCCCGGCTCTGACTGCAGACAAGTCTCTTCCCCTCTCTGCACTTTGGTTTCCCTGTTTGCCTCATGGATCTCATGATGTCGGCTTTATGGGAGGCCGAGGGATAAAGAGTAAACACTCCCAGCCTGGGCAGGGGGCTCACCAAGCAGGAGGAACTTGCGCCGGTCTCCGTAGAGCTTCAGCAGGCCTGCACAATAGTCCTGGATGGGCAGCCCCAGCCGGTAGTCCCGCAGCAGCAGCGCAAACTGCTGGATCTCAGGGGGCCCCAGCTTACTCCGCAACTGTCAGGGACACCATTCGAGATTAATCCCAAGAGCAACCCCCACCCAACCCCTGCCTAAAAGACCCAGAGCCCTCGCTAAGGGTGTATCCAGCCCAGCCCTCCTGTGAAAACCCGGCCTTGGGCTGCATCTAAGAATGGGATGTGGACTCAAGCTGCCCGATTTCAAATCCTGGCCCCTTCACTGACCAGCTCTGTGATCGTGGGTAGGTGACAACCTCCTTAACCCTCGCTTTCTTCATCTGCAATGTGAGGATAATGAAGGCATTTCCTTCTTGGGTTGTTGAAAGGATGAAAAGAAATGACGCATTAAAGGTGCTCAGAACAGTGCCTGGTATAAAGTCAACACTCAATGCTAGTTGACATTACTTAAGGCCTTTCACAGCTGACTCCGTTTGCTCTCCTAACCTCATGCCCTGCCCTGACCTCTGAGGTCTAATGCTTCAGTTATGTCCAGTATTATTCATGATGCCTGAAATACCCCATGTGTTCTCCAGGCCCTTGCTGATGCTGTTCGCACTGCCTGCCCCAGCTCACCGTGACCATGTAATCCTGCAGCTGCTCGAGGGCCAGGCTGCTGTGGTCGCTGCCGCTGCAGTGGGAGCCATGGAAAGAGGGTGTGGACGTGCCGCTGTAACAGGCTTCAAATGTGTCCTGGGAGCCATTGCTGCAGAGACAGGGGGGGAAGGGGCCCTCACTCGCCTCCCTCCAGCTCTTCTCCACGTGGTAGGCTGAAGGTGGGAGGGCGTAGCCACCAGCGCTCTGGGCCTGGGGCCTCATCCTATATCCCATTTTGGCCTTCGAGGCCCCATATGATCTGGCCACGCACCACCTCTCAAGCCTCGTCTCCCCCTTGCTGTTTGTGCTCAGGTCACCCTGCCTTCTGTCTTTTCTTCTAATACTCCAAGTACCTCCTCACCTCTGGGCCTTTGCACATGCTGTCACCTCTGCCTGGAATGCCTCTCTTTCCCTGTCTTTTGCTCAGCTAACTCTTCCTCACCATTGGATCTTAAATGTCACCTCCTCAGGAAAGTTTTCCCTGATCCCTCTAGAATGGGTTAGACCCTCTGTTAAATGTGGTCACAAAGTCTGTAAGTCTACCCATGACACGAAGGCCTTTCCGATGCCCCCACCAGATCTCCTCTCTAACCACTCTGTCCTTCACACCCTCTGCTGCAGCCATAGTGGCCTCCTGGCTGCTCCTCAAACATGCCAAGTGGATCCCGCTTCAGCATCCTTGCACTTGCTGCTCCCTGTACGTGGAGCGCTCTTCCCCCTTTTATTTGTCATGTCTCAGTTCAAAGGTCATCACCTCGGAGAGGCCCTCCTGACTCCCCAGATGAGGTAGGGCTTCCACAGCCTCTCTCTCAGCACTCTGAGCTTCTCTTGAGTGTTTATTGCTGTTGATGCTTATTATTACTAAAGAATGATTTCATTGTCTCCTGTGCTACCTTGTAAACCATGCAAGAGCAGGGACCTGGTTTTCTCGGTTTGCTGAGTACCTACTATGTGCCAAGCACAGGCCTCATCCTTGTCTGGCTCCCCACTGTATCCCTAGCACAGAGCACAGCGCCTGGCACATGGTAGGCACTCAATAAATATTGCTTAATAGTCAGCCTTGGGCTCCTGTCTCCTGGTCTCTACATTGTTCCAGAACCATCTTCAATTATTACCTCCAGAGAAGCAGTGTAAGCTTAGTGTGGACTCTGGAGCCAGCCTGTCTGGGTTCAAATCGCAGGCCTACAACTTACTAGTTGCTTGACCCTGGGTCAAGTTACTTAACTTCTCTATTCTTCAGTTTCTCTATCTGTAAAATGGTGTGATAAAAATTGATGTCATTGTAAGAAACAGAGGAGTTAATCTTTGTAAAGTACTTAGAGTCATGGACTAGGCAGTAAATAAACAGTAGCTACTGTAATGTTGCTATGTTGATTTTAAAAACGAAGTGCATTATAGAATAGCACTTGGCAGACAGCAAGTTCTAAAGTTAGTCATTGTCATGACTGTCATCTCTCTAGCAGATAGCAGGTTGTTTAAGGACTGGCCTAAGAGTGCACAGTCTTAAGCAAGTATATTGCCGCTGAAAAGGGGGGCGGGGGGAAGTAAGGCCTATATCATTGGCAGAGGCTGTCCCTTGTCAGCCTTAATAACAGAAAGCCAAAGGCCTTAGTAACAGAACTAAGGTGAACAACTTGTCCCAGTTTTCCTGGGACTTTCCTGGTTACAGTACTGAAACTTCCATGTTCTGGGGAACCCCTACATCCTGGACAAACTGGGGTGGTCAGTCACCCTAAATAGAACCCTGGACAACATTCCCAAATGAGATATTTTTTTTAAAAAAACCTACATTTTCCAGACTTGCTTATAGCTAGTTATGGCCATGAGACCAAGTTCTGGCCAATGAGATGTAAGCAGAAGTCAGGTAGGAATTCTAGCACAGCTCTTTCTTTAAAGAGATTCCTCGTATGCTACTGTGATGGCTGGAGCTATAGCCACTATCTGGGCCCATGAGGTGACCTTGAGGATGGAAGCAAGTGTTAGAGAGGGAGGAAAAGATAAGCCCGAGCCCTTAATGACCATAAGGCCATAGACTCCTTGTCTATTTTATGTAAGAGACGGCGGTGGTGGTGGGGGGGAGTTTTATCCTTTTTAAAGCTACTCTTTTTTAGGATTCTCTGTTCCATAGAGCCAAAATGACTTTTTGGCATTAGCTGTGATTTTGGCCTCTGCAGGCCACTGTGTCTGGATGACTGGGAAAGAGCCGCAGGCCCATGTGGACCTAGTTCTGAGTTCTGGCTGCCCTGTCTGTCTCTCAGGGGTTCAGATCCTATAAGCTCACCAGAGCCTGGGAAGTTCAGGTTACCCGCACCCTCAGCGCCTAGCATCTCAGCACAAATCAAGATGGAGTCACTTTCTCCCACCCTCTCTTGCCCATAGGGGCTCAAGAATGCCTAGATGAGCAACCCTGTTTGTGCAGGGACAGAGGGGACCAGAGTGGGGTCCCTGAGAAGGACGGTACCCACAAGGAGCTGCAGCAGCTGAAGTCGGCGTCATAGGCGTAAGTCCCATCCGTGCGGCAGCTGTCACCTGGGGGCAGCAGACAGAGGGCGGTCAGAGGCGGC
Source organism: Delphinapterus leucas (assembly GCF_059928025.1). Classification (NCBI taxonomy): domain Eukaryota; kingdom Metazoa; phylum Chordata; class Mammalia; order Artiodactyla; family Monodontidae; genus Delphinapterus; species Delphinapterus leucas. Next base: position 62,161,258 of record NC_143143.1, on the reverse strand, counting down.
AAAGCAGGGACCAACATATCTGGTTCCCTGAGGCCCCAAGCTCAGCCCCACCCTGGAGTAAGGATGGCGGCTGGAGCACGAATGGCCTTGTTAGTAACTGTACGGGTGTTAACTTTCACTCTGAGTGAAATGAGCAGCCACTGGAAGTTTCTGACCATGATTCCTGCCCCCACCAGCAACACACAGCCAACCTTGGGCAACGCACTTCTCCTCTCCCGGCACTCAACTTCCCCAGGGTTGGGACAATACCACCTTCCTGCCTACCTCAGGGGGGTCTTGGGGAGAGCAAGCCAGGGAACAGGCGAGGTAGCGCTTTGTAAACTGTATATGTTTGAGAGAGAGAAAAAAGAACTTTGAGGGCAAGGAGCTCAAAATCATGAGGAGAAAGGAGCACCAGGTACAGAGAACTTGCTCTGTACCTGCCCCTGTCATCTCAGTGAATCCAGCTACTGGCCTCCCCCTGCCCATCGTGGCTCACTTAGTGTCACTTCCTCAGGACACTCCCCTGACTTTCCAGGCCCTGCTGGGTCCTCATTATGCATTCTTATAACACAGTGTGTGGTTACATTTTATCTGTGCAACTATTTAATTACTGTCGGGCTACTTCAGCACTGCACGCCTCAGAGGGAGGGCCACATCTGGCTTTACTCTCCAGTACATCCTGGTGATTAGCAGGATCCCACAGACAGGTGTTCAAGAAATACTTGTTGAATGAATGAATTTGTTGAAATATCTGTTGAGTTATCTCATTTATTTGTCCATCATCCCTGGGAGAGTCAATGAACTTTCCCAAATTCTCAATAACCACAGTTCCCACAGATGTGAGCGCCTCCAGAAGGAAAGAGCTGGCTCCCCGTTGCCTGAGCTACGCAAACAGGGACCACGCTCAGGGGGCTGTGGCTGAGGAAGTTCACTTAATGGCCCTGAAGGCAGCACGGGGAGTGAGGTTGTTGCAGATGGAAGCATTAGAATCAGATGCACCTGGGTTTGAATCCTGCCTCTGCCATTTACCAGCTGTGTGACCCTGAGATATTTATTGACTACTCTGAGCCTTAATGTCCTCATCTGTAAAAATTGTATTCATAAGGCCTCAGAGCATTCTTTGATCCATTCAGAAAATACGCCTTGAGCATCCGTCCCTGGTCCTGTGTTAGGCACAGGGGATACAGTGGCAAACAGGACAGACAAGGTTGTTATGAGGATTAAATAAGATTCGGTACATCGGCCCTGTGCACATAGGTGGTGATCAACGAGTACCTCTCTTGGTCTCATTCTCATTCCAGCCCTTGATGGCATTCAAGGACCAGTCTGGAAATCTTCGTTTTGACCTAGAGTCCTGGTGGGACTAGATGGCTCAGTAAACTGACGTTTTGGCAAAGTGGGGACACCAAAAAACAAAAGGGAGAGAGAGTTCAGCTCTGAGGGTCTCGTTCTGAAACTACGTTTGAGGTCATTATGAAATTTGACATTTTATTTTAGCGACATATCGGGGGTATGCTGTAATTGCTGTAGAGGTCAGGACCCCTAAGGGCTTTCATTGGCCCCAGTCCTGGGACATCCCCCCTCCTCTGGCCTTTCAGGACGTTTCACAGGAGGGGCCACCAGGAGTTGGAGTACTCACTGCGGCTGCAGAGCCACGGCCGTTCGGGCGTGGACGTGTAGTGGTAGCCGGCCCGGTCCACGCACTCGATGCTTTGGTCCCCGTAGATGATCTGGAAGACCTGACAGATGAGGGCGCAGGACTCCTCTGCAGCATCCTGGCCCAGAGAGGAGGACAGAGCTCAGGCCTTCTCCAGGGACAAGGATGCCCCTGCTTCCTAAAAACGCAGTGTGAGGAGGCGCACAAGGGCACACACACAACTATGGGAGCCTTTAAATTGACTTTGAGGACATTTTTCATCAAAATTATATGGCCATGCTCTGGGTGGCCTTTATAGAAATAGCCACTCACCGGCCTTTACAGAATCCAGTGACAAATGTAACTCTTCTGCCCTGAAAAATGCACACATGCACCCCAAATTTCTGGGAGAATTATGGGGCCTCCTGAAGCTTATCTAAAATAAGCCCTAATTTAGTTTAATTTACACGTAGGAAGCTGAAGCCCAGAGATATAAAGTGATTAGCCAGGACTAGAGCCCAGGTCTCCTAATGCCTAGTAAGAGGAAAGGAAGAATTAACTGTATAAAAATGTTAGGCTCAGCAGAGTTACTACTGCTCAACATAGTTACTATGCCATATTTAGATATGAGCTTCCTGGCACCCAAGGCAAAAATGGAAGCAGGATGAACACATAAACTTCAGTCCCTGATAGAAGGAAGGCATTTAAGTTCTTGGGTGCAACTTTTTTGAGATCGCAAATATGAAGAGGAATTCGCCTCTTTGATTTACCTCTTTAAGTCTTTAAGCAAGAGACACGGAAAGACAACAACTAATGAAGAGACCAACTTCATGAAGCCACTTCTTATATTGTGCTTCTAAAAAAGCCAGTCCAGGGAGTAAATTAAAATGTAACCCAGGACAGGCATTTTGGGATGAGGGAGTGAAATTATCATTAAACCAGGACTGACCCTTATAATAGCTCTACCAGATGGACAGGGAAGAGGGCGTCCTTATTTTATAATGAAAGACATGGAGGCTTAGAGTGGTTAAGTGACTTGCCCAGGCTCACACAGCAGGCTCATGGCTTTGGTTAATACTGGCACCCAGGTTTTTTGACTCTAACTCCTGTACCCTCCTTGGGACCATGATGCCTCAGATTGGAGGCCAGAGGCTCAGTTACTCCTAGAAAACAACCCTTATTTATTTACTCATTCCACAAATTATTATTTAGTCCCACTGTGTGGCAAGCACTGGGCCAGTCTGTGGAGTCTCAGAGGTGAATTCCATGAGGCCTAAAGCCCTCACAGCCCAGTGGGATAAACAGGGTACACTGTTCCCTCTACCTGGAATTTGCTTTCTTGACTCTTTGCCCTGCTGCTTCCTTCTCCCTTACATGTTTCAGTTTAAAAGGCACAAACTCACTTTCCCTCTGGAAAATGGATCTCGTCCCTCATTATCACTGCAACCTGCTTTTCTACTTGGTCCCCATCACAAGGTATAGTAACATAGTACCCACTAATCCATCTATTCAGTATATTTATTGAGCACCTATCATGTGCCAGACACTGCCCTGGGGGCCGGGGATACCACAGTGAACCATCCGGAATGCACAGATGTCTTGAGATGAGGCTAGAGAGGAAATGAGGATGGTGGCTAGGCCACCATTGTAAGGTAGATGGCCTTATAAACAGTTGTAAGGACATTAGATTTTACTCTGAGTGAACTGGGGAGCCACTGAAAGGTTTTGAGCAGGGACACGATGTGACTTTTGTGTTAACAGGACTGCTCTGACCGTGTGGGGGAACAGATTCTGAGCAATGGCCAAACCAGTGAGGGGTGAGTGAATGACCCAGATGAGGGAAGATGGAGCATGGACCTGGGAGGGGGGGACAATGGAGCGTGGGGAGAAGTAGATGCACTTTGGTTATATTTTAGAAATAGGGCCAACAGGATTTGTTGACAGAGTGGATATGGGTTGTGTGAGAGACAGGAGCCAAGGAGTGCTGCAGGGTTTTGGTCTTAGCAATGGAAGGACAGAGCTGCCATTCATCAAGACAGGGAGAGCAAGGGAGGAGCAGGTCTGGGGAGAAGACTGGGTGCTCAGCTCTGGTCGTTAGACCTTTGAACGGAGAGGCTGAGTGGAGACACAGCCGTGGAGATTTGGTGGGAGGTAACATTTGGGGGAGTTCTCACTAGAGAAGGCCACGTAGAAATGAGTGTAGATAAAGGAGAAAGAGAATCAAGGACTAAGCCTGGGACAGTCCAACCTCAAGAGACTGGTGAGAAGAGGAGGCGCCAGCTCTTGAGAAGGAGCAGCCAGGGAGGTAGGAAAACCAGGAGCATGTGCAGAGCTGCACACCAAGTGAGAAAATGTTTCAAGTCAGCACCAGAGCCTGAGTTTACTGGTTACTATCCACCTCTCTTAGAGAGGCACCGTGTCTGTTTTGTTCACCATGTGGGGTTTATATATAGAGGGAGTTCAGGGCCCTGGGCCAGAGAAACAGCTTACAAGGCTCAGGGTTTGGAGGTGTCTGCTAGATGGTGAGCTCCCTAAGGGAGGGCACTAAATATGTCTCTGTTCATCTCTGTATCCATGGCACCTAGCCCAATGCCTAGCACAAGCTGGCGCTCAATGAACATGGTCAAATGAATAAAAGCAAGGGTGAATGTGGAGGATGGGGGGGGCAAGAATGGCCAGAAGTCTTCTGCCTTGGGTGGTGGCCATTGTTACCAAGAGTACAGGCTCTGAACTTCTGGGTCCCAATGCTGAAATCACCACCTGCTTCCTGTGTGACCTTGCACAAGTTGTTTAGCCTCTGGGTCTGTTTCCTTCTCTACAGAATGGGAATGGTGGTAATATTTGCCTCTAGGGGTTACTGTGAGAATGAAATGACAATGCTGGTTTCCTGTCTGGCACAGGTCAGCACTGAATTCGTGCTGGTGATTACTGTCCTCATTATTGTTACTGTGGTAGTGTGGACATTGACGACTTTGGAGAAGGAGCAGGGCTGGATGAGGGGTTAGATCAAGTCTGGGCCATTTTGAGCTTTCATCCCGTTGGGACAGCAAGGGGGAGGTGTCCTGGGGCTGGAGTAAAAGCCTTTTGGCGTCAATGGGCACACAGTTCTGAAGTTCTGGGCAGTAGGGCCGAAGGAGGGAAAAGAAAAGGGGCTGGGGTAGACTCCAGGAACTTGGTATGTGTGTGGGGAGGGTGAAGACGCGCCGGGGAGGCAGGGCGCAGGGGCGCGGGATGCCCTCGGGCTCACCCTGTTGGCCACAGCCAGGATGACCAGGTTGCAGTAGGCGTCGGGGCTGGGGTCCTGCGGGTCGAGCGGGTTGGGGCCCGGGTGGCGCCGCTCCCAGCTGCCGCCGCCTCCCGCCTGCCTCCGCTCCCAGCTGCCGCCCGGCTTGCCCGCGGCGCCGCCGCCGCCGCCGCCGCCGTGTCGCCGCTCCCAGCTGCCGCTGAACGTCTGCCGCCGCTCCCAGCTGCCCGACGCCCGCGCCCCGGCGCGCTGGCGCTCCAGGCTGCCGCCGCCGCCGCCCCCGGCCCGGGCCTCGGCGCCCGCGCTCCCGCCCCACGCCATCCGCCAGTCAAGGCTGCAGATGGTGTGGCGCCGCTCCGTGGCGCCCACCCGCCGCTTCTCGGGCGCCGCCCCGGGCGGGCCCGGGTCGCGCCCCGCGCCGCCGGGGCTGGCGTCTACTCCGGCTGGCACTGGGTCCACGCCCAGACCTAGGAAAGGCCGGGTGGCCGTCAGAAGCGGGAGATCCGGGCTGAGAGCCCTCTCCCGAGGCCAGCTGGGTGTCCTGACCCCGCCGCTGCGGTGGTGGTTGGGGGGAGAAGGGGTCTATCCGTGTCTGGCCCCGCCCCCACCCTCAGGCTCCACCCCAGGCTTCAAAGTCGGGAGGCCGGACCCCGCCCCACTACGGGTCCTTACTTTTGGGTCCCGCCCCCACCCTCAGGCTCCACCCCTGGGTTTGGCAGTTCCCACCCGCCTTACCCCATTCCGACGCCCCTTGCCTCCCAGACGCTGCCGTCTGGTCTGAGAGTAGTGGTCAGGCTGTCCCCTCCTTCTTTACCCTTAACTCGGACCCTGTCCCGGGTTTCAGGAACACCTCCATGGCTTCCGGCTTCCCTTCAACCCCTCCCCTGGCCTCAGGCCCCGCCCCTAGTATGGCAGGGTCTGACATCTCCCACCAAGATACCCCAGCCGCAAGCTCCGCCTCCCCAGTGTATGGCCCCTCCACTAGATGAGACTCCGCCTCTGCCGCAGGTTCCCTCCTAGCCTCAGAGCCTTGCTACTCTTCATCACGCCCTTTAACTTCAGGCCTCAGGATTCTGGCTTCTCCACCGTTTCGAAGATGGTGGGTCAGGCCGCCCCTCCTTCAAGCCTCAACCTTGGGCTTCCTCTTCTCGCAAACAGCCATGTCCTGTCCCTAGTCTCAGGGTAGTTTGGTCAGGTCTTTCCATCACCCAATTATCCAGCCTTAGGCCCCGCCCCTGCCCCAGGTCACGCCCATGCCCAAGACTAGGTGTTGGGCCCTTTCTCCACTCCTTCACCTCCCCCGCCCCGCCCCTGCCAGGCCCCGCCTGCCGTACCGGTCTTAAGCACCAGCAGGTGCAGCGCGTCGTCCTGCAGGTAGGAGGCAGCGGCGATCTCGTGCGTGGGGATACGCAAGATGAGTTCCTCGTTGTCGCGCCAGGTGAGCAGCAGGCAGCGGGCCGACAGGCTCAGGATGCTGTCCTGCTCCGCCGTGGTCTTCAGCGGCAGCTCCTTCAGCTGCTGCGGGGTGGGTCGGATCTCCTGAGTCCCGGGGGCCTCGGGTGGGAGAGGTAGGGGACCAGACCCTGCCCTCCCCTCTCCCGGAGCCTCACCCTGGCCGTGTCCAGCAGCTGCAGGAGCTCATCGCGGCTGGAGGGGTTCAGTGAGGAGGTGACCCAGGTGAGGTGGCCCAGGAACTGGATGGAAATGGGGCGGGGGCGGGGGTGGTGGGAAAAGGGCAGAGAGAGTTCTCCCTGAAGCCTTGGAGGACCCTGACCTCCTCACTGACACAGTGCGGGTGGACTGAGATAAAAATATCTGAATTAATAATAATAGCCTGATAATAACTGTTATTAAAGCCATCGTAGGAGCCAGGCATAGTCCTGAGAGTTTTATGCACTCATTCGTCATCCCTTTAAGGATGAGAAAACTAAGGCACAGCAAAGCCAAATAACCTGCCCAATATTATAGAGCTAAAAAGGGCAGAACTGGACTCCACACACCAGAGTCCATACTCTCACTGCTAGCTTATTTTTGCTAAAATAAGCTTATTTTATGAGCACATAGTTATTTAGCTATGGCAGAAACAAAAGTCATCAGAATAGCTTGAATTTCCTGCTTGGCCTGAGTGGCTCTGTGCACCCCAAGCACCAGTGTCAACTGACTGTGCAGGTCACTGGCCCTCTTCATGATCTTGTTGCAGAAGTCAAATGGAAAGGGAAGAATGTTGTATCCAGTTAGTATATAATTTTGTCAGAAAAATGATGCCCTAAATTAAATTAATAGTAAATTAATTCTTCATTCATTCTTAGTTATAACTTAATGTTATCACACTTAAATGTTATTTAATATAAGAATTAACTTTTTAAAATATTTTTAGTTTTATTCTTCTAGGTGATTCTACCAATCATACCATTTCTTTTCTTTTTATTCTCTATGAAATTTCAGTTCCCAATTTTTTAAGTGGATTTGTTTGCTAGCTTTTCTCTTCATATAGGGCTGCCAGGTAAAATACAAGATGCCAGTTAAACTTGGTTTTCACATAAACAACTAATATCAAAACTAAAAATGTACTCATCGCCTATCTGAAATTCAAATTAAAAAATTTTTTTTGTTGAAATATAATTGATTTACAGTGTTAGTTTCAGGTATATAGCAAAGTGATTCAAATACATATTCTTTTTCAGATTCTTTTCCATTATAGGTTATTATAAGATATTGAATATAGTTCCCCGTGTTATACAATAGGTCCTTGTTGTTTATCTATTTTATATATAGTAGTGTGTATCTGTTAATCCCAAACTCTAATTTATCCCTCCCCCCACCAAAATTCAAACTTAACTGGGTGCCTGTTTTTACTAAATCTGACACTCCTACCCCCATATCAGTCTTTATTGGGTAGTGAGGATTCTCCACTGCTCCTTCATGGTGTTCATAAAATAGAAGTAAAGCCCCTGAGTTGGCCTAAGTCCATGTGGCCTGCAGAACTGGCTTCCTTTAAGCTGGACACTGTCCAAGTAGCAGCAACATCACTGCAGTAAAATCTCACAGGACGGTCCGGCTTTTTGGTGCACAGAGCAACTTCCCATCTGCTCTCCCCTTGGGGTAGGCTTTGAGCCCCATGTTGAGATGGCAACACTGAGGCTGAACAGGTGGAGGTCACTTGTTGAGGGTCCCCAGCATAATTCAGGGGCAAGGCTGCCTTGAACCCAGGACTCTTTCCCCTGAGCCTCCCCTGTGTGGTCAGGGGTTGGTGTGGGGGAGAGGTAAGGTCTTTCCTGATGGGATCCAGAACATGCCTCCCTAAAATATGGCATCTTGGCACATTGAATATCTTAAACTGAAGGAGTATGAGAAAACGGCAGAAGCAGGAAGGTCACTCTAACTTCCCCCACCTCACCCATCTTCCCTGAAAGCAGGCGATAAATCTCCCTGGTGAAGGGTACCCTCCTTTCAGGGTACCAGTAGGAAGGGAGACATCCTTATCACCAGGGACAGGGAACTGAGGGCCGAGAAGTCTGTATAAACAAACCTTGTTCCTCTTTCACCATTTACCAACCCCCTCCAAACCCCTCTGCCTTGTCCATTCTTCACAGATTTATTGTTTCTTTGTCAAAAAGTATAAAAGCTTCCTGCTCTGGTCACTTCTCAGGGTCTTCCATTCTCTTCTGAAGGCTCTCATGTCCATGTGAAAATTTAATAAAATGTGTGTGCTTTTCTCCTGTTAATCTTTGTTCAGTTTAATTTTCAGATCCAGCCAGGGAACCTAAGAGGGCTGAGGAAAACTTTCCCCCCAGCCCCTTATCTCAAGATTCTTCCCACCCCTCCTGCTCATCCCGAAAGTACCTTGACCTCTTTCTCCAGATAGTCACACAGCAGAATCTGGGGGTCGATGAGGTAGTCGGGGGGATAAAGGGGCATCGAATGCAGGGGCCGGCGGCTCACACTGCTTCGAAAGGCTGCCCGGCGCCCAGCCTTCGGGAACACCAGCCTCCGGATGGGGGACACGAAGCCCTGGGGGAGGCAGGGGCGTGGGGGGAAGAACAGTAGTAACAGCCACTGACTTGATCATATTCAGCACTTACATGTTCAGCCTTTTACTTACATTACCTAATTTAATTCTTACAAAAACTCTGCAGAGGGGGTAGCTATATGATTCCCATTTTATAGGTGGAGAAACAGCCTCAGAGAGGGAGCTAGCTAATAAGGTCACCAGCTAGTAGCGGTAGAACCAATAGTTCACCTTGGGCAGTCTGGCTCCAAACCTTCCATTCTAAACACGCAGGTGAGGGTAGAAGCCCTGTGCAGGCCCAGGCTGAGGCTTAAGGAACCCCCACCCAGGCTGGGGCAAGTACAGAAAAATATTAACATTCAGTGTGGCTGAGTGGTGGGTGCATAGGTATTTAAGCTATTTTCTGTGCTTTCCTAAATATTAGAAATGGTTAACAGGTACCTTGAAGTTTAATCCAGTGGGCACCTGCATAAAAATGGCCTGGATCAAGGTTAAAGGAGCAAATTTCAGGGCCCCAGCCCATCCCAACAGAATTTATACTCCCAGGAAAGTGTGAGCACTGCTCTAGAGCAGTGGTTCTCAGTGTGTGGTTCTTGGGTCTCCACCAGCAGTAGCAGCAGCATCGCCTGTGAACTGAAGAGAAATCTACATTCTTGCGCTCCATCCCAAACCTATTGGATCAGAACCTGGGGTGAGACCCAATGATCTGTGTATTAACAAGCGCTCCAGGTGATTCTGCTGCAGGCCCAGCTCAAGTTTTAAAATCAGTATCATGGAGCCTGGATGAAGTACGTGGAAGCTCTGAGAAATGAGAACAAGCGATGTGGGAACGAGCATCCCAAGCAGAGGGCACAGCATGTGCAAAACACTGGGGGCTGCAAGGGCGAGCACGAGCCTGGAGAAGGTGTGTTGTAGCTGTGGCTGAATGACGAGATGAACAAGTCATAGAGGGCTCGAATGCCGGCTATGGAGCCAGGACTTTATCCTGTATATGGGAGTATGTGTGTATATGTGAGTGGAGTGGGGAGGTAAATGCTTTGTCTGTGGCCCTCAGTGGTCCACCCCTGCCCACTTCTCCAGCCTCATCTCACCCCACACTGCCCCTAATTCCTGCCCTCCAGCTATAGGGCCATCTTTCAGTTCTTCCTACTCGCTACATTCCTTCCTACCATGGGGCTTTGCACATGCTGTTCCTCTGCTGGAAACACTCTTCCCTGTCCTCTTTCCTTCCACCCATCAGATCTCAGCTCAAACTGACCAGTCTAGGGCTGGGTCCCTTAATATTCTGTCCCCCAGCACTGTGTACGGAGACTTCTGTACAGTTTTACATTAATTGTTTTTTTTTTAAATTAATAGTTGTCTCCCTCACTAGAATGTGAGCTTCAGGGAGGGAGCAGGGTCCTTGTCTGACTTTGCTCACCAAGTGCATCATCACCAGCACCAGGCACAGTGCCTGGCACATAATAGGTGCTGAATAAATAAATATCTATAGAAGGAATGAACCAAGAGAGAACAAGCACCTATGTCTTGTCTCCCTTCGGAGCCCTCACAGTTCATGTGGGAGTCTTTTCAAACAGCTGGATCTAGGTTTCCTGGGGGAAGAGGGCTCAGTGGGGGTGGGGGTAGAAGTTGGAATCCCAGAGGCTCCCTGGACCACAAAGACAAACAGGTGTGATGCCCAGAGAACCAGACTAGAAAATATCTGAGAGTCAGGAAGGGGTAAAGGTCTAGGGGTGGGGGGAATGACCCCCAGGCTGAGGCCTTTGGAGCAGAACTGGGCCCTGTATAAAGATAGGGAGGGGGCAGGCTCAGTTGGAACCCAGCGGGGGGGAGCAGGCAGGTGTCTCGAGCCTGGATAGGCAGCCTCATAGCACAGAATTGCCCTGGCTGAGGTCCTTCTGTCTGGGGAGGCAGGGAGCAGGGGAATGGGTTTGTTGGGTGGCTGTCTATCTGTCCCTCGGTCTGAGAAGCTGCAGGAGGGAACCCCCAGGAACACCAGGGAAGCAGGATGAGAATATCTCCCAAACTAATCTGACTGGCTGGATTTTCCTGGAAGGTGCCTGTCCGTCTGTCCATTCCTGGGATGGCACAGGCCACTGAGAGCAGGGAGACGGGTTAGGGAATTTTGAGTCCAAATGTCTGGCTGCCCAAGGGTGGGGAGGAAGGTCTTTCCCAATAAGAAGAAAGGCTCTCCTGACGCCACTCACTGCCTATCACCCCCCTCCTCCTCCCAGGCTTCCCACTTCTCCGACTCTGGGGACATCTCTCTACCCCGCACCCCTTCCAACCTCCCACCTACCTTTTTCCCTTTCTTGACTTCATATTCCATGGTGAAGTGTCCCCTCCACTCCTGCCACCCTCCTGGCCACCCCCCTCCACCTTCTCCCCCCATGCAGTTCCTTTGTTCTTTTTCCTGCCTGGTCGGAAACTCCACCAGTCCCAGAGTTCCTGCCCCTCCCATCTGATAGTGAGCGGTGGGGTGTGGGGTGGGTGGAGGATGCAGCCTTTGGACCCTCCAGCTGAACAGTGGAAGCCCAGCCAGAGCAACTGGCCTGGGGAGAAAGCCCCCAAGGCCTCCAGCCAGCAGGCTTGCTATTTAGGGGGATTGGGAGTTGAGTAAGGCTGGGAATGGTCCCCTGAATTTGGAGTCAGAAAGTCCCAAATACCACCCCCTCTTCTGCCACCGACCTTGCTGTGTGACCTTGGTAAGACAGGTTAGTTCCCCCTTTCACAGCCTCAGTTTCCCCCTCCCCTTTATAAATTAGGAGTAAACATTGCCTTCCTCTCTGGGCTGGTGTGGTGAGAAATAAATGGAAGTGGGTAGGAAAATGCTTCATAAACTATGGAATATTGTGTCTGAGCAAGTAATGATTTTAAAAATTAATCATTACTATTAAGGGAGGTGGTATGCATGGGCTTTAGAGACAGGCTGTTTGAGTTTGAATCCTGGCTTTGTCACTTACTAGGGTTATGACCTTGGGTCTGTAACCTCTTGTGCCTCCATTTCCCCATCTATAAAATGGGCATAATACCAGCCTTGTGACCTTGTAAGAATTAAATGCACTTAGAAAGGCTCTTGGCACATGTGAGGTACTCAATAAATATTAACTATTTACCTGTGTGTCTGTGTGTCCTGGGCTGTTTTACTGTCTCTTGAGAGAATAATATTAGAGAGGCAAGGTTCCCTTTGTGGTTCTGGACTGAGCACTTTACATATTTCATCTCACTTATTCTTCACAATATTGGGGTACCATTGTTATAAAGATTTTTAAAACAGGCTCAATTGCAGAGGCTGACCCAAGGAGGGGACACAGTGAATGAGAGGAGGACCTGGGATATCTGCTGGGTCTGGCTCTGATCTGAAGCCTGGTTCCTTTCCTCTAGGGCCTATGCCCTCTGTGTGGCCCACCCAGGACAGCTGGAAAGGTTCTGACTGACCCCTTCTTACCTTGCCATGACCCCTGGGTTCTGGAGACCTAAGCCCCGGAACTGATTTGCTGTATGATCCAGGGAGGTTACTTATTGTAAGCTCCCTCGGCCTCAGTTTCCTCATCTTTCCAACGGGAACAATAATCCCCCAAACCCTGTCCTGCAGTCAGAGACATGGCAGGAAAGACATCAGGCCGTGCATAAGAAGGCAGTTGGAAATTATGAAGTGCAGGGGCCAATGCATAGGATTGTTTTGAGTTTTTTCTAAAAGCCTGGGTGTTCCAGGTTAGTGCTGGTGGGAGCGAGGGTCAGAGCTCCCCACTGCCTCTGGGTGTGAGAGCCGACAGAGACTCCCAGACACCAGCCTTCCCTCTTCCCCTCCCTCCCTCTTTTGGGGGTGGGGAAATGGCCCAGGCTGCTTAGTGCTAGCTCATACAGCCACCCCCACCTGCTCCCCTACATCCTGCCAGTCACCTCCCAACAGCAGGAAGTGAGATCTCCCTCAGCCCTCCGGGCCAACAGGAAGAGGCCAGGATGTGCTACCCAATCCCTGACTGCCCCAGACATCAAACTCCCAGTTAACCCCTGAGCAGGTCCTGAATTCCCACCCTCAGAGTGGCAGCAGGGAATTAAAGGTGGTCTCTTGCTTTGGCACCTCCAAGACTGACTTTTTTTTTTTTTAAAGATTTTCCTGATGTGGACCATTTTAAAAGTCTTTTTGAATTTGTTACAATATCGCTTCTGTTTTATGTTTTTTTGATTTTTTGGCCACGAGGCATGTGGGATTTTAGCTCTGTGACCAAGGATTGAACCTGCACCCACTGCATTGGAAGGTGAAGTCTTAACCGCTGGACCTCCAAGGGAAGTCCCCCATGACTGACTTTTGCAAGCCTTTTCTTCTCTCTGAGCCTCAGTTTCCCTATCTGTAAAATGGGGATGTCTATTATTCCTGGAATAACTCCAAACATCACTGAACTGCTGGGAATCTCAAACAGGACAAGAAGTGTTCTGAATGCCACTAGGAAGAGCAAACTATCCCTGTGTTCCCTGCAGTGCACACCCCAGGGCCATGAACAGATCAAGTGGTTAGTAGCGTCCGTGGAAATGGGCGGAGACAGGCGGACCTAGGTTCAAATGTGTATGACCTTGAACCAGTAGTTTCTCTTGGAGTCCCAGAGTCTCGTGTGTCGAAAGCAGGATAATGATGGTGCTTGCCTCAGAAGGCTGCTGCAGGGATTAAATGGGATCAGAAGCATACAGTGTAACACTTATTAATAAAGTTGCTTGTGAATCAAAAAAGAGGTGAGTAAAACAAAGTCCATGCCCTCAAGACTTCACAGTTGTGGCAAATAGGATTCACCTCTTTTGAGCCACCTCCAGTTGATTGGCAGGGGCTGCCCTGGAGTGCTGATTAGAAAAACCAGATCTACTCCCAATGAAAAAGGGATTGCCATGGGATGGTGGCTGGGTGGGGAATGTGGCGGCTGGTGTACAGTGCATAAGCTGACCCCTAAACTGGAGAGAGAGAAAGACACACAGGCAAAGAACTCTGATACAAGGCAAGCAACTTGTTTGGGGAAGGTAGAATCAGGAGCCACTCACCAAGCCTGTGGCATTCAAGCCAGGCTTTGAAGGGCGTATGGACAGGAAGGTCGCTCCAGGCAGAGGGAACAGCGTGAACGCTCATTGCATGAGATGCGACACTTTTGGCTACCAAGAATAGACTATCCAATCAAAAGTGACTTAGACATAAGGGAAATTTATTATCTCTCAAGACAAAGCCCAAAGGTAAGTGATTTTAGGGCTGGTTAATTGAGCAGCTCAAAAATGGCATCAAGTTCCTTACATCTTCTGCTTTGCTGGTGTTATAGGCTGAATTGTGTCCCCCCCCACCCCCCAAAATTTATATGTTGAAGCCCGCACACCCAGTACCTCAGAATGTGGCTGTTGGAGAGAGAAGACCTTTAAAGAGGTGATTAAGTTAAAATGAGGCCATAGTGTGGGTTCTAATCTAACTTGATCGGTGTCCTTATAGGAAGAGGAAATTTGAACACACAGACACCAGGGGCGCACACACACAGAGGAAAGACCATGTAAGGACACAGTGAGAATGCTGCCATCGGCAAGCCAAGGAGAGAGCCTCAGAAGAAACCAGTCCTGCTGACACCTTGGTCTTGGACTTCTAGCCTCCGGAACTGTGAAAAAATAGATTTCTGTTAAGTCACCCAGTCTGTGGTATTTTGTTATGGGAGCCCCAGCAAACTAACACAGCTGGCAAGAGGGCTGTAGCAGTTGTAGGACCAATACAGACCTGATACTACTCATCATTATTCTGGTTTTGATGCTATCAACCCTTGATAAGGCCAAGGGTTTCCCCTTCTTGTGTGTCTTTTTATCGAGAAGGAAAACGTTTCCCAGAGATTCTTCAAAAGACTTCCCTTAGGGATCTAGGGGTCAGATGTATTAGCCAGGATATATTTCAGCTCTAACAAAGATCCAAATAACAGTGGCTTAAACGTGATAGAAGTTGATCTCTTCCATCACATAAGCAAGTCCAGGGCAGGTACAGCAGCTCCATGTGTCCAGGACCTAGGGGCTTCCTGTCTCGCTGCTCCACCAGGCTAGGGTTTTGCTTTCAACTTCAAGTTGGCTCTCGACACAGCTTCAGTCAAGCCAGTAGGAAGGGTAAACTGAGCCAGAGGAGAGCACAGCTCCTCCCTCTAAAGGGATGACCTGGAAGCAGCACAAAGTTCTACTGCTCATATCCCATTGGCCGGAACTTGTTTCCATGGAAACGCCTAATTGCAAAGGAGGCTGGGAAATAGTCTTCTATTCTGAGTGGCCATGTGCCCAGCTAATAATTCCTTTATAGAAAAAGGGGGGGCATGGATACTGGGGGACATATAGCAGTCTCTGCCTCACAGAATTGGGTCACATGGCCCTGCCCCCACCAATCCTCAGTCAGGGGAATTATCTTGGACCAATGGTTCTCAAACTTGGGTGTGCCTCAGAATCCGCGTGAAGGCTTATAAAAACATGGTGCTCCCCACCCACACAATGGCTGATTCAGTAGGTCTGGGGTGGGCTCTGAGAATCAGCATTTCTAACAAATTTCCTGGTGATGCTGCTCTGGGGACCACACTTTGAGAACTATTGTCTTGCCTCCTAAGGCCAGGTAGGGGCTACATTCCCTGAGCACTTGGGCTGGGGGCTCCTAGGAAATGGGGCTCTACCTGCATGAAAGAATGGAGAGAAAGGGCATTGGGTGGCAACCAGAAGAACCTCACAGAAACAGGGTGGTTTGGAGAAGCTATGAGGCCTAGGTGGGGTGATGTTGGAGGTGAGAATTAAGAGGTATTTTGGGTCCAGGTTGTGAAAAGTCAGCATCTTGCCTACTAAAGAATGTCACCAGCCATCTGGCTCTACAAGAATTGAGTCATTAGCCACTGCAGTCACTGACCTTTAACACACCCTGAAGGGAGATCAGGAATGAGGCACTCTGTGCTCTGGCAAAACTGGCAGAACAGACCTTCATATAGTTATATATTTTCAGGAGAAATGTTTTATGCACCTGGATTCTTGCATCTCCCTATACTTCGAAAAGCACTAAAACCATTAACTAAGATATGTGTTCCTTGAGACTAGCAGCAAAGTTGACAATCTTTATTCTGAAGGCCCTGGGAAGCCATGGGAGATTGTAAAGCCAGGAAATGTCATGGTCACATTTGGGGGAGGAGGCATTAAAGCAATGGTCCTCAAAGTGAGGTTCTTAGACCCCCTTGTACTAGATCCTCTGGACAGCCTTTAAAATTCATATTCCCAGGCATGCTCTATTACCCCCCCTCCAGTTATGGAGACAGAAATCTGCATTTTAAATAACCCCCCCTCCACCCCAGGTAATTCTGATGCATTTTGAAGTTTGAGAACCACTGGCTTAGAGGGTGGAAACCCTGGAGGTAGGGAGATCTCTTAGGGGCAATGCCCTCTAGAATGTAAGCTCCAGGAGGGCAGCGATCATGACTTTTATATCTTTCTTATTCACTGTGTCTTAGAAGAGTGCCTGGCACGTGGTAGTTATTCAATAAACATTTGTTTTAGCGGCATCAGGAACTTCGGTCTAGGTCCTGACTTTGCCACTGACTCATTCTTTGACCTCTAGAAAGTCTGTCCCCAGTCCCTTTTTTCCCTTACCTGTAAAACGAGGAGTTTGGAGGAAATCCCTAAATTTTTGGCCCCACCCATCATTCTGGTTGAGTGATTGAGGTTCTGTCCAATCAACAGGGAGCTTTGTAGGCTGCTGTCCTCTTCCAGCCAAATGCCTGTGTCTCTTAAGGGAGCCACAGGAGCCGCAGGGGTTGTGGCAGAGGGTATCCTTTCTCCCCGCACCCTCCTTCCTCATCTTCTTTCTCTGGCGCAGAATAGCCAAAACAATAAGACGCAAACAGCACGTACTGAAATGACTTTTAATATCTCATGTTGCAGCAAAATTAAAAATATACAAAAAGTTTGTGGCGTACAAAAGAGTCTCAGTACAGAAGTCCCAGCTTGGGGTCCCCTCCCCCTCCTGGGGGAAGGGCAGAGGGGTGAGTGGGGTCTCGGGACTGAGGATGGCACAGATGCAGTAAATACCAGGAGGTGGGATCGGGATTGGAGACACAATTGGGCAGGGGTGGGGGTCGACTAGGGAGGGAAGACAGAATCTGGATGGGAGAATCACCCGGAATTGTGCTGAGGGAGGGAAATTAGCCCCTCGGGCATGGCTAGTGGTTCCTGGAGTTGGAGGAAAAGTGGAAGAGGGGGCATCAGGGCTGGGGGTGTTCTGGTGGGACCCCGAAGAACCTGGGCTCTGATCCCACCCTCCCAACTCACTGTGTGGCCTTCTGCTGGCCACCCCTTCTGGGCCTTCCCCTTCAGAAGGGGAAGGATGATTCAACAGACGCTGGATGATTAAGCCGCTGATCCCTAACTTGGGGTCCCAGAGGCAAGAATGGGGCCCACAGGTGCTCTTGAGAATTATGTATTAAATGCCAACAGGATACAGATATTCCCCCCACCTTTAAGCCCTAGAAGCTAACTCAAGGCCTTGGAAGCATTTCTCTGCAATCAGAAGCTCAGTCTGAGTTAATTTAATGTGGGAAAATTAATTATCCTTCAAGAAGTGAGGCTAGTTTGGGAGAAAAATCTCCCAAACTATAGGATCCTCAGGGGTGAAGATAATAAGGGGGAATCTGGGAATCATTCAGGTCCCTTCCAGCTAGTTTATGACTGGTTCACAAAAGACAGTGGGTTTGGGGGGCTGTTCAGATGGGGTCCCTCCAAGTGGGCTTGTTTAGCCAAACAAATGGAGACAGGCCTGGTTTGGAGTCCGGGATTTGGGTGAGAGGGAGATGGAAGAATATCATTTTTCTACCTAGTGCCTTTCTCACCCCCTTTGCCTCAAGCTACCCTCCACTCTGGGATTACTGCAGGTGCCCCAGGGCCCACCCCCCCTTCAGCCTGGCCTGGGGGTGCCCTTAACGATGATTGTGCATAGAATAAAGGCCAGGATTGCTAGGGAGAAGGCAGCCCCCTTCTTGCTGGGAGAAGGGAAGGGTAGAGGAGGCCTGGCACAGCAGGTCCACACCCCACACAGACACATACCGGGGAGTTTTCTGCTTCCAGGAACCAGGCCATCCCTAGATCAGGCCTTCCTCTCCCACTTCCACAATTTCCTGCTGTTCCTCCCCTCGCCTCTACCTGCAGCAACCAAGAACCCGGGAATGTCCTAGCCCCTCCCCAACCAGAAGGGCACTTGAGAGTCTTTTTCCCCAGCCCCAGGGTCTCAGAAGACCCTCTGGTTGGGAAGGGGGACCGCAGACCCCATCCCCACTTCTGCCCACGTGGCTTGGCACTCACGCCATCTCTTTCACTGAGACATTACAAAGAACGGAAGTACAGAAATTGATAGCTTCTCCCCCTGTGGGCCATAACTGGGAGGGAGCCATCCTCAGGATGCCAAAGGGTGGCATGGCCCAGCACAGGATGGGTCCTGGCTTTCAGTCCTCTGCCTGTACCTGAACTCTCCCCCGACCCAGTGCAGGTTCCTCCTACCTGGGGGCCCCCAAACTGGAGAAGACCCCAGTCCTTACGCTGACCCTGTCAGTCACTGGAGGGGCCTGCAGCCCTTATCGGATGATGGTTGCCAAGCCAGGGACCTCGTGGATGCCCAGACCTCCCTGGTCTTTTCAGTCGAGAGGGCGTGGGGCCAGTTCTCAGGTGGCCAGGCCATGGGGGTTTAGGGTTGGACTAGAAAAGTCTCAAAGGAGTTTCCAGACTCTTCAAGGTTTTCCAGAACCTTATTAACATTTTGAACCAGAGGTTTCAAACTGGTGGCCCACGGTCAAATATGAGTGTTTAGTTTGGCCCGCACTGGATTTTTCAAAAATTTGAACTTTAGTGGCTATAGGCAGGGCACGTACTCTCCAGTTTGTCAGAGTCCCCACCACTTTATTTTCTAGCACCTCTACCACTCTTATTTTCATTAACTGGAGGCATTTGAATTTGCAACCCATGCACTCAGATACCTTCTCCCCACTGCCTGAGGTTTCAGTGAATTCCCAGCCCAGGTGATCTCCAAGGGACCTGTGGGACTTTAGCCCTTAGGAGGGCACTGGGGCTGCCAGGCAAGACCTTCCCTCCCTGGATACTCCTAGCCCTGTTGGCCCTGACCCTGAGACCTGGACCAGGCCTTGCCCTCCCTGCCCTCTGCTTTCTTCAACTCTCATGGGTGACACACCTCTGCAGGACACAGGTGTAGCAGGGAACTGGCTTGGGGTAAGGCAGATTTGGGGGAGATACGAGGATAAGGCAGATGAAAGGAGAGGACCAAGAAAGGCTTCCTTGCTGGGGAGCCCCCTGCTGGGGAGGGGTAGAGGTCTGTGCTGTCCAACCAGGTGATAGTTACAAGGCACGTGGAACATCAGTGCATGGGGGTATGATGAGGGGTGTGTGCTGCCTGGAGAGGTTTGGGGAGCGCAGTCAGCAGCCCGGGGCATCAGCTCCAAAAAACTGGGAGACTGCCCAGTTTTTTCTGCCCTGGGAATGGGGACATGGTCTCCTAGGGGTTGAGATACTGACAGCATGGCAGGGCCTGACATATTTGGTACCTAGAGCATCCTGTTCTCTTCTCTCCCTGGCAAAATGAAGATGGACCCAACTACCTCTCATCCCCAGGAAAAGCGTAACTCTGCCACGACTTCCTGTGTGATCTTGGGCAAGTCCCTGGCCCTCTCTGTGCCTCCATTTCTTCTTTATAGTGGATGTGGAGGGTAGGTGGCTTAAGAGACACTAAGGGCCCCTCTGGGCTGTGAACCTTCTCTCACTGCAAGGACGCTGTAGGGATTCTGGGAAGGGCTGAGCAGCCAGGCTAGGGGGGGAAGACAGGGAATGGGCAGTAGGAGGCAGGGACCCAGGGTGTCCAGTTCTGGCAGGGAAGAGAGACTGGCTGAGGTAGATTGTGTCACAGAAAGGAAAACAAAGCCGCTTGAATGAGATGGTGCCCCTTCCCTACTCTGACACCTCCATCCCAGTGAAACAAGGGGACCAGCAGGGACAAGATGAAGTAAGGGACAGGCCAGCAGAGAGAGGGACCTCAGGCCTGGGAGGGATGGGGTCCTGAGCTCCTAGGTGTGGAGGGAGGGGGCAGTCCTTAAGGGGCTGAGCTCTTTCCAGAGGGTGAGACGCAGAAGGTGCCTGTAGCCCTCTCCTCGGGCCCTTTGACTATGACCGTTTCTGGTGTTCAGGTGTCCTTGCAGGCAGAGGCCTTTAGGGAAGGTTTTGTGGGATTGAGAAGATGTGGGGTGGAGGTGGAGTAAAGTCCAAAAATGAGCCTCAAGCCACGCCTCAGCACTGCCTGCTCGTCCCTACTCTCTGGTTCTCTGGGCAGCTCCTGGAAGTGTCAGGACTCCCAACTCCCAGGGAGGAGATTTTTAACTTTTCTTTCAAGGATGCTGGGGAATGGAGCAGCCATTCTAGGGCACTGGGAGTAAAATAACTCGCCAAGGCTGACCCTCATGTCCCCTCTCTGAGCCTGTTTCCTCCTCTGTAAGACGGATTGATAACACCTCTGTTGTAGGCAGGGGAGAGTTTAAGTGAAACAGTCCAGAGTGAAAACTGCTGGCAATCAACCCAGGAGAAACGGTCGGTTGGATCTGGGTCCACATCCTCAATGCTCCCATCTCACAAAGGGCCATGGAATTTGGTCTCTGAAAACAGATGGACAGAGGATAAAGAGGATGGGGGAACGCACCAGAGGGAATCTGGGTCAGCCTTGGGCTTCTCCTACCCCCCACCACCTTGAGGCCTGGTTCCTGAGGCATCTTAGGGATCAGGGAAGTAGAAGAAAGAAAGAAGGAAAAACACTCTCTGTGAGTTGACGGGAGGGATGCACACACCATTTCGGCCTGGGTGGGTGTCTGTGCAGTCACCTGTGGTGCTGGGTGGGGGGAGGTGACTTGTGTCACGGGGGTGATGTGTGCTTTTGTGTGTGTGTATGTGCAGTCCTGCCTTCTCTGCCTTTGGAGACACCCTGCACCCTGAGTGTGGCCCTCTCCCAGCATCCTTAGCAAAGCCACTATCACCTTTCACATTCTGATGGAAAAGCCAGGAATCTAGGACCTTGTGAGACTCGTTGCCACTCTGGGCCTCAGTTCCTATCTGTAACCCAAGGGAGGCTGAACCAGAAAGGGCTAAGTTCCCCTCTAATTTGCATAGTTTGCCCCTCTAATTCTCATGTCCACTTCACCCCAGCCCAGGTCTGCATCTGTCCTTAATATCGCCTGCTGAGCTCTTGCAGTGAACGAACCTTAGTAGGCATGCGGGAGGGAGGAATTTGTGGGGAGGGGTTCCAAGCTGCGCTCTGTCCCCTCACCCCACAGAACTGCCTACTTCTCAGCTCCCATACCCCTCATGCTATCCAGGACTTGTTGTCCCAGGTGGAGAGAAAGGGCACTGGGTGAGTGGTCCCAAGGATGCCCTGGGATGTTTGGACCATGAGAATGAACCATGGGTCCTGGAGGGTTGTCAGATCTGAGGCCAAACAAGTCAGTTTTACAGCTGCAGCCCCAGGGAGCTGCATCTGCAAGGTGGCTAAGAGCCAAGATTCATGTCATGTCCCCAGAGCTAATTTTCTCCAGCTGGAAACCAGTTGGCAGTTGAAATGTCTCAGGAGTTCTGAGGACAGTTTCTCCTCGGGAAGGTGGCTGTGGACTGAAGTGGACAGGGGCACAGAACTCTTATAAACCCTAGAAGTCTAGAAGTGGAGTACCCTTTCCTAGAATATTCCACTCACACAGGGTTCTGATGCCTTCTTCCCCACCACCACGGCAGGGGCTAGAATCCCCCGCAGCAGAGCAGCAGGGTGCCAGCGTCTGCACCTCGTTATAACAGAATCCAGGTCAGAGTGACTCCCAAGAATGTTTTATCAGCCGTGTGTCCTGGAACTCAATCCAGAACAAAGAATGTCTCTCTAGAACCGTCTCCCTGCTAAACGTGCCAGAACCTCATCCACAGTCAAACCCAGACAGAGTATCTTCCTAGGCAGTTCATCTATTGCGGTCAAGACCTTCATCTAGAAGAAATGTTCTAGATGCTCACCTAGAACAAAGAATGGCTCCTTGAAACATTTCACCTGAGGTGTCTGGAGCCTCATCCATAAAAGAGCCCACAACAAAGGTTGTCTCCTGAGGAACATTCTCTATGCTCCGGATCGAGGTTGCCCTCCCCCAAATCTGCCACCCCTTCATGCTTCTGCCAGCCTGTACCTCTCCAATGTCTCAGGGTCCTCCCTCCTGTCCACCTCCAGCACTGTCAGCCCCCCACCCCAACTTCCCACCCCACCCCAACTCCCTCCTTTAACTCCCCTCTTGCCCAGGCTCCAGACCTCAACCCACAGGAGCTGTACCAACCTCGTTCACCAGATGCTCCCGCCTCACCCCACATCTTCCGTGGCCTCCTCCATCCTTCCCAGAGGCAGCCCACCCCCACGCCCCCTGAGGAGCACAGGGCCTAGGTCATGGACCCCCTTCTCTGGCGGGCCCACCAGAGTTGACAGGTGGGCAACTCCAGGCAGGGGAGAGGGTGTGGGGTCCTCAGCACCAGCCGTGATATGGAGGCCTCCATGAAAGTGGGGCAGCTCACGAGGAGCGTAGCACCAGTTGGTTCCCTGGGCCCCGGTTCAGGGGAGTTTAGGAAGTGGGCCACAGGGCTGAAAACAGGGCCAAGGCCTGGGGCCTCCACAAGGCTGTCCCCTCCCATGAAATAACCCAATGGTGGGCACCACTCTACCCTTGGACCAACAGATCCACTCCCCCTCAGCCTGGTGGCCCTAAAATTTTGGGCTCAACACTGTGCTCGATGTGGGATCGGCCAAAGTTCATCCCTTTTTGCAGGGAGACTGTGACCTACACCGAGGTCTCATACTCCAGCAGCTCCTGGGGGATCCCGATGCTCCGGTACTGCAAGCGGGGTGTCGTAGGCGAGGAGTATTCCAGCGCCAGAATGGTCTTCCGGAGCCGGCGGTCGATAAAATGAGCGTCCCAGGCAGGGTACTTCTTACGAGGCAGGTCAATCCGAATGACAGGCCCCTCTGTCCGCAAGGTGCGGGGCACAGGCGTGGGAGGCAAGCCAGGTCGCACCTGGAAGACAGGTGGTGTGGGGGTCCCCGCACGCTCACCTCCCACGGAGGCCCCATCCCGCTCAGCGCCTGTAGTCCTGGGCAGGGACCTCGGGGGACTTGTGACAGCATCAGCTGGTGGGCCACAGGGCCCCGGGGCCTCAGGGCAGATGCAGCCAGGCATCTGGGGACCCAGCAGGGGCCCGTTAGGGTGCAGGAGGCAGTAGTAGACACACATGAAGAATATGCCCAGTGCGAAGCTGGAGGCCACGACGCAGACCAGAATGAGTGAGTGGAAGTCAGTGGAGAAGTTGCGGCTGGAGTACCAGAAGCCGGTGAGCACGGCGTTCTCTAGCAGGACGATGCAGTAGTAGAGGGTCATGCGGCGGCGGCTGCGGCCCCCCTTGACGTTGAACCAGCAGAAGATGTAGATGATGCCCACCACCATGTTGTAGATGATCTCTTCCCACTTGGACATGCAGAAGTCCGTCTCGCCCTGGATGACCCAGAAGGTCATGACGCACCAGTGGGCCACAATGAAAATGCCAAAGTAGAGCTTGTAAACGCTGGCGAAGAGCGCGAAGGCCAGACTGCGGGCCGCGATGGCAAACAGGTGCCACAGCACCTGGGCCACGGCGCCCTTGTAGGACAGCGGCCGCTTGTCGTCCCGTGAGTCCCGCAGCACCTTCTGGTAGGAGGCCAGGGTCCAGGCCAGGGACACGAGTGAGGCGGAGGTGGAGAGGGCTGCGGAGACAGGGTGGGGGCAGGGTGGGCTGGGTTAGGGATGGGTCTGGGTTGCGGTCTGAGGAAAGGGGGAGGGGTCTGGGTCAGGAGCTGGGTTCTGAGGAGGTGTGAGGGAAGGGTCTACAAATCAAGAGGGGTGTGGAGAGGGTCTGGGTGGGTGGTCTTCAAGAACACTGAGGCAGGGGTGAGAGTGGACAGGGTTGGGTACTTCTATAGTGGTGGGAGCATAAAGGGAGAGGGGAAGTGGGTGATTTTGGTCTCCATAAGGGTCAGGTTGGGGTCTCTAGTATGGGGCTGTTAGGGTTCAGGGGTCTTGGTGGGAGGCTGGGAAAATAGGGTCCAGGACTCTGGGAGTGAAAAAGGAGGTGAAGAGGGGGGGGTCATGATTAGGGAATGGAGGAGCCAGAAGGGACTGTTAGAAGCTACAGGCCACCAGGATGAGGCTGGGGCATGGAAAGGAATATCCAAGCTGAGCACAGCTGAGGGCATGGGAGGAAAATCCCGGTGGGAAGTTTCTACTGGGGCCCAGGACCCTGGGCGAGGGATGCGCAGGGAACCTGAGAGATGGTGATAGAGTCTTCTGAAACACTGAGGGTGTGTCGGGCAGTGTCGGGCGGGGAGGGGCACCGGGAGCCCCAGGGAGACTGGGAATGTGGCTTTTCTCTGACACTGAAGGGGTTGGCCTGGTCTGTTAGGGTTCGAGAAGCGGCAAGGTGGGTGGGCGGGGTGAGCTCATGGGGACCAGGACAAAGCCTGGGAGGAGTCCACAAGGGGCTGAAGAGCAGTGAGGGGTGGATGGAAGGGCTCTCTGGAAACTGGTGGTGATTCAGAGAGTCTGTGAGGCAGAGGGGTCCCCAGGAGATGCAGGCTGGGATTGGGACAGTCTGGGGAAAGCAGGGGCAGGGGACTTCCCTGAGGGTCTGAGGTGTGGTGATGGGGTCAAGGGCCTCTTTGGACTTGGCAGAAGTGAGGTCTGGTCTGCCCTGGCAATGGGGAAGGGAGGAGGGCGGGAGGGGGTAGTGCGCAGGGAGCCTGAGAAGAGCAAGGGGGTGGGGTGTCTCCTAACACTGAGGGTAAGGGGGCCATTGGAGGGAACCTGGGGGTCTCCAGAGGCCTGGAGAGTGCAGAGAGTAGAAGGGGCGGGGCCTCCCAAACCGCGACAGTGAGTGCGTCAAGGTGGGGGGAGTGGACAGGGCCTCCCCAGGGGGCGTTAAGCATGGGGCTGGTGGGGGTGGGGTGGGGGACAGGTGGGGCCGTCAGAATACTGCAGGCGAGTGAGCCCTGGGGGCGGGGGCGCCCGGGGCGGGCAGGCGGAGGGGCGGGGCTCACCGGGCAGCAGGTCGGGCGCGCCGCCGCGGTGCACCAGGAGGCTGAGCTGCAGCACGAGCTGCGGCGCGCTGCGCAGGAAGGTCTCCAGCAGGCGCAGCATGCTCACGTCGGCGCTCTCGAACAGCATCCTCCAGTAGAAGTGGCGCCGCAGCCGCTCCCCGCGCCAGCGGCTCTGCAGCCCAAGGTACATGGCGCGCAGGTACCTGCGGGAGGACGTGGTGCTCAGGCAGTTGCGCGCGCTCATCCCCCTCGCCCCCTCCCAACAAGACCCTCGCCACCCAGCAAGTGCAGAGGGCCAGGGCGCGGTGTTGCCCTGGGCAAGTCACTTACTGCGCTTGTTTCCTCAGCTGTGAAACGGCCTCATTGAAAGGATCACCTCACGGGGCGGTTGTTGGGCTGCTCCCACTGGGCTCACTAGCTTAAAGCACTGGCACAAATCAAGCCTTTAATACAGCGTTATAAGGATCATTATTGCTACGGCAAGTTAGGGCCTGCTTTCTTTGCAGGATTCTGGACACCTTACCTGGAGCTTGCAATAACCCTATTATTATCCCCATTTTATAGATGAGAAAACTGAAGCTCAGAGAGGTATGTCATTTGTCCAAGGTCACACAGCTAGGAAGCAGTGGAACCAGGATTCAAACCCAGATGGGCTGGTCTCAGACCCACACTCTAACCAATAGGCGACACTGCCTCTCACTGTAAGCCATAAAGACTTGCCCATACACAGGTTCCTTCAGGGACAATCCTGGTGCCAGCCCCCAGTTCTGTTGCCAGCTTCCTGGCCTTTTTCCCAACCCCACGTCTGAGTGCCCAGTTCTCCCCTTAGGGAAGCTGCTCAGAGATCCCCTGGCATTTGCAACTTAGCTGCTTCCTCTGGTGCCACTTCTCCCAACAAACTTCACAGCTCCAGCTGCTTTGTACACGTCACAGATTTGCTCGCCCTCACTGCTAAGCTTTTGCACTTTCTGTTCCCTCTGCCTGGAACACCTTGCCCTGTCCGCCAACCCCACCCCAGCCCCAAACCTGGATAACTCTTGCTTTTCATCCAAGGCTCAGCTTTTAGATATGACTTCTTCCGGGTAGCCTCTACTGATCACCCTCCACCTGAGGTAGGGGCCTCTCCCCGGCTTCCCTCTAACCCAGCACTCGTCACAGTGGGTTGTAACTGTCTGGTTATGCATCCATCTCCCCCAGGCTGTGAACTCCATGAGTATGACTGGGTCATAACTGACTGCTATACCCTCAGTTCTTAGCACACGGTAGGTGCCAATCCTATTGGCTGCATGACTGGGTGCATGATTCCAAGTTTGTTTAACTGAATGGAACTCTGGTAGCCCCATAGGAGGTATGGAAGGGATCTGGAAGTCCTGAGTTCAATTCCTGACTTTGCTTCTAATTTGTGTGTGATTTTGAACAAGACCCTCTCTGAGCCCTAGTTGATCCCATCTAAAGTGGTTGTGAGGATTAAATGGATGAGGTACTTTGCAGCTATAAAGTGCAGTGCCCATTAGGGTGACAAAGGACCTGTCCACACAGGTCTCTGCCCTGGTTCCTTGCCCAGCAGCTCCACTCCTGGCTGTTGCAGGTACAACAGCCCCAACCCCCAAATTCTCTGATACACAGGACAGGCAAGCCCTTTTCATAAAACCAGAGAGGGCTCCTCTAGGAGTCATATCCCCCAAAACTGGGGGAGAAAATCCCACTAGATTCAATGACCCTATTGCCTGAATCCACAATCAGGGAACCAGGGATCTGGGGGTCTATTCCCTGATGTGAAGTGCTGGCATTTCCAGGATGTTC
The DNA here is from genome assembly GCF_059928025.1 of Delphinapterus leucas. NCBI lineage: Eukaryota > Metazoa > Chordata > Mammalia > Artiodactyla > Monodontidae > Delphinapterus > Delphinapterus leucas. Next base: position 62,134,431 of record NC_143143.1, on the reverse strand, counting down.
CGTATTCAGCTGTGTGTGACCAGCCCAAGGGAGGAACCACAGTGCTTCCTGGAATTTGTGCTCAGCTAATTCCCAGAGTTTTCCCAAATGAGTATCCTGGTCTTAGCAATGGTGTGGCCCTCTCTGGGCCTCAGCTTGTCTATCTGCCAACAAGAGGGATGGGCTTGGAGATCCTTTCAGAGCTAATGTTCTGGGACCCAAACTTTCCCCCCAAAACATGGCCAGAAACATCCCATTTAGGCCTCTCCTTCCCATCTCTGGGTCTTCTGAGGACCAATCGGTGGTGTAGACACACCCTCAGTGTGAAACGGTGCGGGATTGGCACCCAGGATGGGGAGGAGGGCTATTCCCTCAGAAGCTGACTCAAGATGCAAAGGCCCTTCAGTCTAACTCTCCTGTCCAGTGCTGGAATCCCTTCAGCAGTTCCCAGCCCCGTGCATTTACCCCTCTGCTCACACACTTCTCAGAACAGGGAGACGCTACCTCCTGAGGCAGAGCCTTTGGCTTCCGAGCAGCTCCAGGGCCGAACTGTGTTTCTCCTGATGAGCAGAAATTTGTCTCCCTGTGACTTCTATTCTCTAGGCCCCTGCCTACCCCCCAAATAAGGATGTCTGCAGCTAGAATCATTCATTCACATAGCAAGCATATCTTGACCACTTGCTATGTTCCAGGCCCTGTGACCTTAAGTACCTCACAGTCCCATGGGAGAACAGACAAGCTAAGAGCTGAAATAGATGCTCTAAGATGCTGTGGAACCCAGAGAAGGATCAGTAACTTTAGCTGGGGAAGACTTCCTGGAGGAAGAAACATTTGATCTCCGTTTTAAAGCATGGGTAGGCATTTGAAGGCACACGGGAAGCAGAAAGGCATTTTAGGTGGAAGCCCAACTAAGGCAAAGGTGTAGAGGCGTGAGAGAATATGGCTTTTCAGGGGAACGGCCAGTGTTTTGCCAGGCCTGGTGGGGAGGGTTGTCCTAGGGAGGAGCATTAGAAGACTAGAATTGTGAAGGGCATCAAATTTTGGACTGAACAGTTCATATTTTATTCTAAATCTGAATTCTATCCCAGAATCAGGGGTGATGTGATCAGCTCGGTGGCTTAGAAAGCTCACTCTGCTGGCTGCCTTGGAGGAAGGCCAGGTGAGTCCCCAGTTTGGTTCAGGCCTGAAATGACAGGGCTGAGTTAAGGCAGGGCACAGAGGAGGAGTCGAGCGCAGAGCTGGAGATGCCAGAAGTGGGGGCGACTTGGGGAGAGACCAGGCTGACCCCCAGAGCTTCTCAGGGCCCAAAACGCAGACCACCTGTCCCAGCCTCCATCTCCCCCTTCCCATTCCCTTTCCCAGTCCTGTGGCTCCGGCTTTGAACAGGAAGGAGAGACCAGCTGGTCCAGTGTGAAGGGGCCTGGGGAGCTGGGGGAGGGCAACACCCTGGAAGTTTCCCTCAGGCTGGAAGACCATCTGTTTCCCGGCCTGGGTCAGCATGAGAAAGGCCCCAGCCCGGCCAGCATCCATCACCACCTGACAGGCTGCTTGCCCAACTACCCACCCACTCCTGTCCCCTCCTGTGCCAGCTCCCAACACCCCACACCCCACACCCCAGCTAACAGCAGACAAAGGGCTTACCCAGCCGAGGGCGCTGTTGGGCCAGAGCAAGGAAGGGGAAGGGGAAGAAAGAAGGCTTCTGAGACCCAAGAACATGGGGTCAGCAGGGAGGGTGGAGAGACCATGCTGCAGTCTGAGGGTGAAAGGGCCTTGGTTCAGCCTCATTTTGCCCCTTGCCCATTTTGGCAACAGGTCCAAAAATCGTGGCTGTCCTTTCCAGCCGGTGGTAGATGCTCGTTGCCAAGGGCCTGTGAGGTTTTCATGGGCCTAGCAACACGTTTGAAGCCTGGAAAAAAAATTGGCTCTAAAACACAGGGAAAAACTGCAGAATCAAAATTAATAAATGTTTAATTAAATGTCTGCAAAACAGGGCATGATATCAGCCAGTCGACTGCAATTTGGCTTGTATCTGGGTATATATAATTTACATTCGATGTTTGATATGGCTGCATTTTAATATACTTGACAGATGTAGGGCCCACAAAAGTCTTAAAACAGCTCTGCCCAGGACATACAACCTAATTTCCCTGGGCCTCAGTTTTACCTTCTCTAGAAAGGAGCACAGCACTTGCCCTCCTGCCTACATCACAGCCACTGGGGTGAGGATCAGGAGACAAGATGGCAATATGCTGGGCTTGTGGGTTTGCCAGTGCCCTGGATGCTGTGTGGCCTTGGGTAATCTCTCTGCCTCTCTGAGCCTCATTTTCCCCCTTGTTGTGGGCATTTGTAAACTGTAGAGGGATGTGCACATAGTGAGGGTGAGCATAAGCTAGGTGGAGGCCTCTGGCTCCTTCTGATCATCAAGCAGCCTCTCTCTTTTAATGGAAAGTTGACGTACTAGCAGGTGCCCTTGACACCTCCTCCAGGAAGCCCACCTGATTCCACTCTACTTGAAAGGAAGTTGGAAGAAGTTGATTTTCACCACAAATGGGACCGATGCCACCTACAGAGAACACCTCATCTCAGGGAGAGGAATCCAACTTCAGGGGCAGTGCCTCTACTCTCCTGCGAAGCACATCCCCGGTCTGTCCATCACTGACACCAGCCTGGTCCGGGCCATCATCAGCCACTTTCTCAGCCCCGCCCCCACTCCTGCGCCCCGCCCCCACTCCTGCGCCCCGCCCCCCCCACAGGCCATTCTCCAGGTGGCAGCCAGTGGGATATTTAAAAACTAATCGTGTCAGATCACGTTATTCCCTGTCTCAAAGTCTTCCAAGGGCCTCCCATCCCACTTGGATTAAAATCTAAGCATCTCCCCTTGGCTTGCAGGCCCTAAACCATCTGGCCCTTTCTGATTCTCTCAACTCGGCTCAAACCACTGCTTCATTCGCGCCCTGGAGGTTCCTGGAAGCCAGCCAAACTTGTTCCTGACTCTGGACCTTTGCACTTGCTACTTGCTCTTCCTGAAACACCCCCTTCCCCAGATCCTCCTGTGGCTGATTCCTCAGCTCCCACGTCACCTTCTCAGAGAGGCCCCCCAGGCCACTCATCCTATGTCAGCCCCCCCCACTCTCGCTAAATCACTCTCATCTCTCATCTCGCCCTGTCTTATTTTCTTCTTAACATACACTATGAAACAGTCTTACTTATTAATTTACACATCTATTTTCTGTTTTACCACTGCGGTTTGCTGAGGGTCGGGACCTCATCTATCTTGGTCACCACTGTGTCCCCAGCATCAGTACGTGTAGTAGGCACTCGATAAATATTTGTTGAATATTTGTGCATGAGTGTTTGCACGTGTCTCCCTCCTGACCTCGGAGGCCCTGGGGCTTCTCTGCCTGAGTTTGCATAGAGCCAGAACATCTGTCCTTCCTCCTCCAGGAAGCTTCCCCTGATGCTCCACAGCCTGGTTGGGCCTCCCTACCTCTGACACCCCCCAGCCTTAAATTGCCTGAGGCCAGTGTGAGCCAGAACCTAACAGACAGCTCTACCGCCCCCATTTTACCGGTGAGGAAACAGAGGTGCTCAGAAGTCTGTTTTGGATCTAACTTGCTGACTCCCAATCTTTGGCTCGGAGAAGAAGCCTGTCTGGGAGGAAATTGGAAATTGAAGTGGTAAGCGTGTATCGTTGAGGATGGGGTGGGGAGCAAAATGACGAAGCCTAGAGAAGAGAGAATCCAGCAGTGAGCGTGTGAAATCCCTCCACTCAAGGATCCGAAAGGCTGTCTCCTCTGGATCCCCCAGCCCTGCGAGCAGGCAGCTGGGCAGGAGATGAACAGAGCTCATTCCCTTCTCCCCAGGCCCAGGGACTTCCCAGCGTTGAGGGCTCCTTTCTAACAGGCAGAAGAGAGAAGGATGAGGGGATCCCACATCCCTAAGAAGCCAGAAAGTTTCTGGGTCACCCTGTCTCTCTCCTGTCCTGTGTTTCTGGGTTGCCCTCAGTCTCTGGTACCAGTCAGGATTGCTGGCCTTGGCCTCAGTCTCCGTGCAGAAGGTCATCCTGGACCCGTCTTTTGTGTGTCCTCAGATCCTCGGTCATTGTCTGTCTCTGCCTCTGGCTCAGATCAGCTTGTTGTTGTGTCTGTCCCTTGAATGCAGGGTCAGCCTATTTATTTATCTGTTCCTCCGTTACTGTCAGTCAGTCAATCTATTTGTCAGTCAGGGTCACCCTGGGACCCTGGGTCAGTCCTCCTGTCTGTCCTTGGACTATAGGTCACATCGTCTCTCAGATACTATGTCCATCTGTTAGCTTGACCCTGGAGTCCCAAGTCAGCCTGTCTGTCTGCTCTTAGAGGCCAGGAACGTCAGTCTGTCTGTCCCTTGGACGTCAGGATAGCCTGTCTGTCCCCTCGGATACCAGGTCTGCTTTTCTGGCTGTCTTTCTGGCTGTCTCCTGGATACTGCCTGTTGGTCTGTCCGTCTTTCAGTCTCTTGGCGGCTTGGTCCATCTGCTGGTCTGTTGCTCAGCCCGTGGCTCGCGTGACTCTGCCAGTTTTCCGGCCGCCCTCCCCTGCCTGCTCCCCGTCTCCCGACTCTGGGGCTCTCTCTGTCTGTCTGCGTCTCTCACATCCTCGGCTCTTCCATCTGTCGATCTCAGCGTTTCCGAGTGTGTGTTCTCGTCCCTCTCCACTCCCCCTCACAGCTCTGGGCCAAAAACACAGCAGCTTCCAGCGGCTCCCCCGCTCCCACCCCATCCAGAAACGGCACCATGGCCAGCTCTCTTGTCTCCATTGTGGGCCAGGCTTGCAGGCTCTGGAGGGTGACCAGCCTGGGCTGATGGAAAGCAGCAGGAACACTGTACCAACTGGGCCCACAACTGCTCCGTAAGTCTGTAGGGGGATAGTGTGCAGGCAAAAATAATGAGAATAGCTCACGCTTACTGAGCACCAACTGTATGATAGGCCGTGCTAAGCCTTTCCATACATGCTGTGCATTCGTCACAGCAAATCTTTGAGGTGGGTACTATTATTATCCTTATTTTACAGATGAAGAAACTGAGACCCAGAAGGGGACTGGCACTTGTATAAAGTCACACAGCAAGTTACTGCCAGACCTAGGACTCAGACTTGGCTCTCCACGGGCCCCTGCATCAGAGAAGGTGCTTCAGTTGCCTGGACGGTATTCAGAGGGCTGCCCGGGAGTACCCATGTCGGACAGGGCTGGACCTAAAAGCTTTGCTTGGAATTACGTGGGTTTAGAGAAAACTGGGGAAGGGGTGACAATAGTAGTTGTCAAGTACAGAAGTACAGAAGGCTGTCAAGTACAGAGGGAAAGAATCAGCCTTGAGAGTCAGTGAGACCCAGGTTCAGATCCTGACGCCATCATTTACCGTCTGTATAGTTTTAGGCAAGTTGCTTCCCTCTCTGAACCCTTCAGCTCAATGCCCACCTTATGGGATAGCTATAAAATCAGAAAGTGGTGATTTGTATAAAATGCCCAGCCCAGTGCAGGGTATTCAACCAATACAAGGTTTTAAGAAGCTGACAGACTCAGAGGCTCCAGCAGGGAGAGGAGGTCTTGTAGTTTCCAGTTTAGTTTCTAGCGGGGCTGAGACCTACTCCTCGCCTGGCTTTCCCAAATCCATCCTCAGGAGACAGAGGGTCAGAGAAGTCCCTTCAGGACAAGTTCACAGGGCAGGGCCTTATTTGGGGTCTTCGCCCTCCTCCAGAAAATAACTGCCACTCATCAAAGACCTTCTGTGGGTACTTTGCTAAAATCCTCACTGCAGCCCTGTGAGGTTTCGTGGGCATGACCCCCAGTTTCCAGATGAGGAAACTGAGTCTCAGAAAAGAGGAGGTTCACTTGACGTTTATTCACCCAGCAGTTTTTTTTTTTTTTTTTCGCGGTACGTGGGCCTCTCACTGTTGCGGCCCCTCCTGTCGCGGAGCACAAGCTCTGGACGCGCAGGCTCAGCGGCCATGGCTCACGGGCCCAGCCACTCCGCGGCATGCGGGATCCTCCTGGACCGGGGCACGAACCCGTGTCCCCCACATCGGCAGGAAGACTCTCAACCACTGCGCCACCAGGGAAGCCCCACCCAGCATTTTTGAGTACCTACTGTGTGCCAGGAGCTGTGCTAAAATGCTGGTGGACACGATGGTGAGCAAGACAGGCCCAGTCCATCTGGCACTGTCTAGCGGGGAACCTGGACATTAGTGAAATAGTCCTGTAGACTTGAAACGACAGCCATTCTGTGGGCTGCAGACATGTTCCAACAGGCTTCTGTGCTCCAGTGCTTAGGAAGGCAATTCTATGGGAGAAGCGCCCAGCTTAGGAAGGGCGTGGCAGTCAGGGAAGGCTTTCTGAAGGAGGTGGCTACTGAGGCATGATCTGAAGCAGGCACAGGAGTTAACCAGGTGAAGGGAGGGAAGGGAGTTTCTGGCAGAGGAACAACATGGGCACAGGTCCTGAGTTAGGCGGGAACAGTAAGTGGTCAGAATGGCTATAGCTCCAGAAAAGGAGATGAGAAAGCAAGGGATGAGGGGGACCATGGTGAAGCATTTGGTCTTTATCTGAAGAGTGAAGATTGTGTTCGATAGCACTTCTGCATTTTAGAGGGAGTACCCTGGCTGTAAGGAACAGATTGGACGGAGGCAAGGGTGGAGGTTGGGAGACCAGTTACCAGGTGAGAGGTGAGGAGGGCCCAGACAGAAGGGATGGACCCCAGAGACATTTAGCAGGCATTTGGAGAAGTGACTTGCCCAAGGTCAGTAGCCAGAAGCATTGGAATTTCATCTCAGCTTAGGAATGGTGGACTCCTTCATTTCACCACAGGCATGGATCAAGCTGAGGACCTAGATGCAGTATGTGAGTTCCCTGCAAAACATTGGGCCTCCAATTATACAGATTCCTCACCTGAAATGTGGCCAAGGAAGCTCCTGGGGGGAACGGCCTCGAGGCCCCCTCCCCATCTGTCCACTCCTCAATGCTGAGCACTCCTGCAAGGATGCAAAATGGGACCTTCCTGGAATTGGCAGCCTAATGAGTCATAAATGTCAGTAAAGGATGCGATTTTACACGTTTGGCTCCCATTTCATATGGTGCTGGGAGCTGGGCTGTCTCCTTCCTCCTCAGCAGCCCCCTCCAGAGTCATAGCACTTTTTTTTGCTGGGCTAAGGCCAAACATCTCCCTGCCACTAATTTTAGGCTCTGGCTGTAAAGCTGAGACCCTCTCCCAACCCGCCCACTGCAGTCAGCTCCCAGACAGTGCGCCTCTCTTTGCCCAACAGGGAAGCAGGCAGCTCCTCTCCAGCAAAGCGTTTGGGACCATGTTCCTGCCTCTTATGTTCTTCACTGTATGAGTGCAGCCAGATCTCCTTCCCTCTCTGGGCTTCACTTGCCGCATCTGTGAAATGGGTGCAGAGAAGAGACTCAAAGCCAGGACTCCATACTCTAGCCCAAGGCTCTTTGATCCCCCCTTTCCCCTTTTCCTGATATCCCTGTGCGACATTGGGGTGGCATGAGCCTTTGAGGGAGAAGGAGTTAGATCCTGGTCTCCTGGTGGCATCTGAAGGTACTTGAAGATCGAGGCAGGGAGAAAGCACCACTTCTCTTTGTCTCTGATCTATGAGATCCTAGATGGTAGAGGAGCTGAGCTGATATTATGAGGGACTCGGGGGAATGAAAGAGGGGTGTCTAGAAAGGTAGCTGTCCCTCAGCTCCAGCTGATTGCTGCCATGGGAGAATGTGAGCCCAGTATGGCTGGAATTTCAATTTTTCAAGAAGAGCTGGAGGGCTTCCCTGGTGGCGCAGTGGTTGAGAGTCTGCCTGCCGATGCAGGGGACATGGCTCGTGCCCCGGTCCGGGAAGATCTCACATGCCGCGGAGCGGCTGGGCCCGTGAGCCGTGGCTGCTGAGCCTGCGGGTCCGGAGCCTGTGCTCCGCAATGGGAGAGGCCACAACAGTGAGAGGCCCGCGTACCGCAAAAAAAAAAAAAAAAAAGGAAGAAGAGCTGGAAATTAGGATATTTATGCAAAAAACAAAACAAAACAAAACCCAAAAACGTCAATTTGGAAATGTTGGCAACTAATTTTAAAAATACCATATGAATTTAAAAGAAATTATTATTCTTTTTTTAGGTTTGATAACAGTATTACATACTTCAGTTATATTTTTTAAAAGTCTGTCTTTTTAGAGATGTACTGAAATATTTATGGGTGCATTGATGTGACATCTGAGACTTGCTTCAAAATAACATGGAAGGGCAAGAAATGGGGTGGGGTCCAGACCTATACTCTCCAACACCTACGTGTCCTACACTAGCCACATATGGTTCTTTAAATTTAAATTAGTTAAAATTAAATAAAATTTAAAATTCAGTTGCTCAGTTATACATTTCCAACGCTCAATAGTCATGTGTGGCTAGTAGCTACTGTATTGGACAGTGCGTTTCCTATATACATATATATTTCCATCACTGCAGAAAGTTCTTTCGGATGGTGCTGGCCTAAATAAAACAAGGCTGGCCAGGAGATGATCATTCTTGGAGCAGGATGGTGGTACACGGAGCAATCATTATCCTGTTCCCTCTGCTTTTATATATTTAAATTTTTTCCATAATAAAAAGTTTCATTAAATAGTAGGGGAAAAAAATACTGTGTGGGACAAACGAACGCATCCTCAGGCTGGATTTGCCCTTGGACCACTGATGTGCAACCTGTGGTCCAGCAGATAAGCATCACAAAGCACCCAAGTTAGATCCACAGACTCTTAAAACTGTGAGGGGCTTTAGAAATGACTGGTTTATCCTCCAAACCAAAGGCAGGAGGCTCTGCTACCGCTTCCCTGCCAAAGTCAGTCACTTTTGTCTGCATGCATGTCTGGTGATGTGGAGTTCACACCCTCGGGGCAACCCAGGGAGATCTTTCTTCTTATCACACAGCTTCTGCCTCCCTTTAACTTTGGGTTGTCACCTATCCTCACACTGTCTCTGGAGTCACAGAATAAGTCTCCTTCCTCGAAGGGGGGATCTGTGGGTGAGGGGTAGTGAGCGTTAGGACCCTTGATGTCCTTCTCCCACCCCCTATCTTGTTATCAAGCAAGTAGGATGGGCTACTACGTGGGCCAATAATAATTGGTAGTAAATATTTTCTGAGCATATAATATGTGAAGACCCTATTCATTTACATTATCTCAAGACATCTTTACAAGAACCTTAAGGGGTGAATACTATCACCCCATTTCACAATGCAACTAGAGCTCCAGCTGGTGGAGCAACTTGCCCAAGGTCACACAGTGAGGAAGCCATGGCGCCATGGGCTGTACCAGTGCCCCAAGCTCTCAGCTACTCTGCTATCTTGTCCAAGTCCTGGGAAAACTCATTCAGGATTCCTAAGCCCCCAACTGGACTTTACAGATGGGATAACCGAATCCCAGGCAGAGAAATGTCTTGCTCAATATTCTGATTTCAGAAACAGACTCACAGACTTAGAAACAGACTTACGGTTACCAGGGGGCAAGGGGGCAAGGGTGGGAGCAGGGATAGATTGGGAGTTTGGGTTTGACAGGTACACACTGCTATATTTAAAATAGATAACCAACAAGGACCTACTGTATAGCACCGGGAACTCTGCTGAGTATTCTGTAATAACCTAAATGGGAAAAGAATTTGAAAAAGAATAGATACATGTATATGTATAACTGAAGCACTTTGCTGTACACCTGAAACTAACACAACATTGTTAATCAACTATACTCCAATATAAAATAAAAAATTTAAATAAAGTTACGTTACTAACAGTGGGGGGAAAAAGGTTCTGATTTTAAAGATTCTATTCAGTTCACGTGAACGTTTATTGAGCACTTACTGCATACGAGGAACTTCATCTCCTGCCAGACACATGTGCATCCTCCTGGGAACTCAGCCCCAGGGTTGCTTCTACTACCTCTTGTACAAATACATATGTATTGCCCTTAACCTGCATTTGTTCATTGACAGTTTGGAAGGTTGCGGATGAAGGCCTAAGCAGACCTCAGCGCTGTGTCCACACAGCAAGGGGCTCCCACACTGCCTTAGCGCCCCCCACATCAACCACCGATGCAAACCCTGCTTCAACAGAATTTGTGTTCTAAGACCCTACTATGGACCTCACCAAAGCTCGCTGGGTACAAGGCCACCAATAGCAACAGAGTGTCAGCTCGGAGCCAGTCATGGTGGGGGACAGAAAGAAAGACGAACAAGGCCTCAACTCCCCAGGTGCTTTTAATCTGGTAGGAAAACCAGCCAGGTGGGCAAGGATCACAACAGAATCTGATCAGGACTGTGGGGCTGAGGAGGAATGAGTAATTGTGCATGGGGGGAAAGTCGGAGAGGAAGAACCCAGTATGTCAACAGTGGGTACTTTATATTAAAATAAAATTAAAAAAATACTTTTCTGACTTTTTCCCTCTTCCCAAAGCAATACATGATTGTTTGTTTTGTAAGAATACACTTAACTAGCAAAAGGTAGTATCTCTTGGTAGTTACACATGTGGACTTGGGAGCCTGACTGCATGGCTTCAAACACTGGCTTTGCTACTTATGTATTAGGAGGCTGTTACCTCTCTGTGTGTCAATTTCCACATCTGAAACATGGGCCAATAATGCTAGCTAACACTACTTGAGGACTTATGGTGTGTTGAATACTGTGCAAATCATGTTCCATATATTAATTCAATAAGCCTTCATAATGGCCATTTGTATAGGGGTGTTATCCCATTTCACAGATGAGGAAACTGAGGCCCAGAGAGGTTAAGTGACTTGCCCAAAGTCACATAGCTCCTAAGTGGCAGAGTCAGAGTTTGGGCTCCACAGTCCTTATTATTATTCATTATTACACTCCCTACCTGACAGGATTGAAGAGGAATGACCTAATCTATGTCTCTATAAATGGTGACTATAATTTTTAGTAGTATCTGACTCTTTGAAAGCAGGTATACATGTTTTGAAAATGTATGCAGGTAAAATGTATTTCTTGGTTAATTAAAAATCAGAGTAAAATCATCAAGTTATACAAGAAATACCTAATTAGTAAAGGAAAATCTCCCCTAACCCCACCTCTGCACCCCCAGAGATAATAAGTGGAGGGGAGTCTTCTTTGCACCTTTCCTGCGCTGCCTGAGGTTTCAACAAGAGCATACAGCTCCTTTTTAAACAGACAAAACAACCCAGCAGTTTACATTTTAGACGAAAATGACAACAACTAGGCTGACTGAGGAAATGGGAGGCGGGGTCTGAGGGGCAGAGTTTGTTCAGGGCAAGCGTCTCAGAAGGGGTGGCATTTGAGCTTGGCCTTGAGGGATGTACAGAGTTTCACGGGGGGGAGGGTGGGGCGGGGTGTTGCTGAAGGAAGGACTGCAGGCAGCTGCTAGGAGGCATTAAGAAAAGGAGCATGTGACTTATTTGGGGAGGGAGCGTAGAGCAGTGAGGAGATGAAAGGGTGGGAGGTTGGGGCTTGACACCAGGCGATAGCATTAAGACTCGCTCAAGGGGCAGAGGGGAGCCAGGGCTGGCCCTCTGGCTACAGAGTGGCAGGGTCAGCTCTGAGCTTTAGAACTACCGTTCTGGCCGCAGGTGGAGACAGGATATGGGGAGGGGTGGGCTGGGGGGAGACGGGAGGCTGATAGGATTTCCCAGAGGAGGAATTCCGAGGCCCTAACAAAGGCAGAGTGGTGCATGGAGAGGCCAGAGAAGATCCCAACCCATCTTCCTTCTTCTCCCCGGGGACCTTCGCCCCAGCTGCCAGGGGTTCAAAGCCATTTCCTGGCAGCCCTCCCTCCTCCCCCAGGGTTTCTCCTGTGTGGTCTTTATAGATCAAACAGGGGACGCTGGGCCCAACTGCCGCCGCTGTGTCTGTTAGGAGCTGCTCTAATGGCCTGTTGCTGCCAGCTGGGCAGGGAGAGGAGGGCGGCCGGGTGGAGAGCGTCCTAGAGAGGGGTCTCCCAGGAGGTGGGTGGTGAGGCTAGACTGGAACAAGCCTGCAAGGTCAGAGCAGGGAGGGACCTTGTGGATAGTCACCGAGTTCAGGGGGTTATAAACCTGTTTCAGCTGTAGGACTGTCAAAACAAAATCTTAGGCACGTGACCATCATATCAAGAAAGAGAAACTTTCAGATACTAAGGTTGAAATGATGGTAAGAGGTGAAACACAGTTTGAAAACCACTATGGAATCCAACTCCTGACCTGTTTTATGTATTACTTATATACTTGTATTATTACTGTACAACTAGTAATGGTTACTGAGCACTTCCTGTGTTCCAGGCACTGTGCTAAACATTACGCATACATTCTTTAATTTACTCTCCTCCGAGCCCCATGTGATACATACTATCAGTAAGAATGTCCAGTTTGCAGATGAGAAAATTAAGGCACAGACAAGTTATGCCATTTGCCCCAAATCACAGAAAGTGGCAGACACAGGATAAGGCTGATTCCAGAGTATGAGTTCTTAACCATTAACTGTCGGGCCCCAATGGGGAAATTGAGCAAAGAAGGAAAGCTATCCTGCCTGCCATGCCTAAGACAGACCCCCGCCCCCTCTGCTACTGCCCTGGTCCAGCCCTCATCTTCTCTCACCTGGATCATCGAGGGTGGATCTCTTCGGGGGTCTCCAGGCTTACCCTGGCTTCCCTCCAGTCCATTTTTCATCCAGCAGCCAGGGTGCGCATTGTAAAGCATAAGTCTAGACCCTGTTCCTATTCTGCTCAAATCCTCTTGGGCTCCCCACTTCATGCAGAGTGAAAGCCCCGATCCTCCCCCCCGGCCTTTGGGGCCCTGCGTCATCCACCCCCAGCCACCCTGTCCACCATCGTCTCCTACAATCTCCCCCCAGCTCTCTGCTTTGACACAGGGCCTTCTCCCTGCTCTGCTCCTTCCCTGTGCGTGGAACGCCCTTCCCAAGACATCCACACAGCTTGCCCGCACCCTGTTCAGCCCTCTGCCCACATGCCCACCCCTCACAGAGGCTACCCTGACCACCTTATCTTGAAGGGCCACACCCTCCTCCTTTTCACTTTTTCCATAGTTCTTACCACTATCTAACCCATTATATTTTATATTATGTATTATATTTATATTTTATATTAGGTAATATATATTTAATTTTGTTTGTTTATTGGTTTCCCCCACTAGACTCTTTTTTTTTTTTTTTTTTGCGGTACGCGGGCCTCTCACTGTTGTGGCCTCTCCCGTGGCAGAGCACAGGCTCCGGACGCACAGGCTCAGCAGCCATGGCTCACGGGCCCAGCCGCTCCGCAGCATGTGGGATCTTCCCGGACCGGGGCATGAACCTGTGTCCCCTGCATCGGCAGGCGGACTCTCAACCACTGCGCCATCAGGGAAGCCCCCCACTAGACTCTTGAGCTCCAAGAGGGCCGGGACTTTGTCTTGTTCACCACTGTATTTCCAGCACTTAGCGCAGTGCCTGGTAGACCGCAGGTGCTCCATATATTTGTGGAATGAATGACTACAGATTAAATGCACAGCTGCCGTGTCCCTATGGCTTCAGGGTCCTTCAAGGCCCTCTTGCCCTCCTGCCCACTCACAGGCCACCCGCTCAGTGAACAAACCTCTTTCTACAGGGAACAAAGCCCAGGCTGATGGTCCTAACCATTGCCAGGGGTTCTGAGTACTTAACGATGGCCAGCCCTTTGCTAAAACCTTGGTATATTATCTCCTGAAACCTTGAAACAAACCAAGAGGTGATACCGTATGGTCTCTAGTTTATAAAGGATGAGACTCAGGCACAGAGAGATTATGTGACCTGTCAGGATCACACATATAAAGTGGTATGGTCAGGATTTGAACTGAGGACATTTGAATCCAGAGTTCATGTTCTTAACCATCACGCAAAGAACAGAGCTTCCCAGAGAGGAGCCCCAGAGACTGACTTTCATACCAGGTAGGTCACTAATTCATTTCTGAACTTCTCTGGTGTGCAGGGCTTGTGAGGAGGCAGAGGGAGCAGTGCTGGGGCCTAGACATAGACAGCGTGGTAGAGGGAGGGCCTTCAAAGTCCAGTTTGCCTCTTTCCTTCCCCTCCCTCCCATTTTGGGGTCCCCAGATCCTGACAGCCTGGGAGGAATCCCATGGCAGATTAATTCCACTAATTGGCTTAACAAACCACGCTTATCGGGGCAAAGCTGGGGCCCAGTGAGTTTAAGATTAGGGAAAGCAGGATTCATGGCTTACTGCTCTCCTGCCCACAGGGTCAGAGTGGACAGGGTTAGGACTTTAATTGGCTTAACAGCGCTGAGTGGCTTAACAGCTCAGAGGGATGGGGGTGGGAGCTGGGCAGAAGGCATAAAAACACAGGTTGGTGTCCAGCCCCCAGCCAGCTTCATGTCTGACCAGAGGATCTGTGTGTTCTCTCAGGGATCAATCTGTCTCTGTACCGGGCCATTGCTCTGGGATCCTCTAATGCAGCCAGTGTGGTGGTATCAGGGATAGAGCCTGGGCTTGGGAATTAGGCAAAGGTGGGTTGACACCTCTCCTCTCCCCCACTTGCTCAGTGGGTGACCTTCGGCAAGTTACGTGACTTTTCCAAGCCTCACTTTCTTGTCTGATAAATGGGTATATCAACTGTCACCAGAGGGAAGGTTTTGGGGCAAAACAAGATCACATGCCTAGAGCACCTCACATGGGGCCTGCTGGGACATGGAGGGTACATAGTGTCTGTGAATTCCTTCCCTTGCTCTCCCTCCTCAGAGCCCCATTTTGTGATTAAAATAATAACATGCATCTTGCAGGCCTGTTTGGGAACAGAAGAAGAAAGGACCTGAATCAATTGTAAGGAGCTGGCCAGAGGTTACAAAGAGGATGGGCCCCCATATGTTTCCTGTGGTTGACACTATTTTTAAAAACCTTAATTAGTAGTTGAATACTGGCAGAATTCACCAAAAAAAAAAAAAATCCCAATTTCCCATTTCTCTTGAGAAATCAAGACTTGACAACACCTGGTCCATGATTTCTTATGGCACCATCAGCTGGAGCTAGGTGGAAGCTTCAGCTTCTCTAGGACACTGCTTGTCCCATACTGTCCCCTTGTCTGACACCCATGTACTGACACAGTCTGTGTTACTAGCTCCTCAAAGTATTCAAGGTTTTGATTCAACATTGTGCAAGCATAAGGAGTTGAAAGATATCTTTATGATTCAAATTAATTTATTCAGATTTGGGGGCGTGGGATCAGCAGGTGAGTGAATGGCCAGTCCCTCAGCTTTGATCATGCAGGTCTCACACACACATCTCCTTCCTCATTACCCTGGGGTCCAGCCCTCAGAACATCTGCAGCAAGTCCCGCTGGACAGTGAACCTGTTCTTTGTGGGAACCTCATGTTTGCTTACCACATTGCTTAGTTTCTAGGAATACCAACTCTGGTGGCTTCTTGTCTGGATCTCTCTCCATTTAGCCAGACTCTCAGCCATTTTTGAATCCAAAGCTTTTGGGACAGGGGCCCAGGGGTTTAGCTCTGATATAGACCCAGAGTCAGACTTCCAGAAAAGGGAAGGCTCTTAAGGTCATCAAATCTATTATTCTCATTTTACATACAGGGAAACTGAGGCCCAGAGGTGGGAAGAGCCTTGCCCAAAGTCACCTAGCCAGCTAGTTACAAACCTGGATGAAGTCTCCTGATCCCGCCCTACCCCCAATCCAGCACTTTCCTGACAATATACACAGTCTCCCCATCCTTATCCACATAGTTCAACTCCCTCCCCCTCCTTTCCCATTCTTATCTCAGTCCAGCAGAAGCCCTGACTTTCTATCATCCTGGAATCTTGGTATCTCAGACTCATAATTCTTTGAGCTTGGAGGACACTTTAGTGGCAGAATTGCAGGGGAGATAAATTGAACTTGGGCTTTGAAGGCAGAGAGTCTTGAGTCCCCGTGCTTTTACTCCCTAGCCATGTGACCTTGGGCAAGGATGTCCCTTTTCTGAGCCTCCATTCCCTCATCTGTTAAGCAGGAATGATAATACAACCACATTGCCGGATTATTAGGAGGGATACAGGAGATGAAGCAGGTAAAAAGGCAATCAGTAGTCTGGCACAAGGTGAATGCTTAATGAAACAATTGTTACAGAACTGTAAATTAGGGCTCTCATGCCCCTAAGGCCTAAGTGAAAGAGTCCAGATGTGATCAAAGAGAATGGAACCCGACAAACTGAAGCACATATACCCTGTCTAAATTGTTCCAGGCCTGATATTGCTAGATGCATTTTTTTTTCAAGAGGAGCTAGGATTTTGGATTTTTGAAATACTATGCAAGCCAGACAAAACACTTCTGTAGGCCAAGTTCAACCTAAGAGCCATTAATTTGTCATCCCTGCAAAATCATCTCATCCCAAGCCCCTCATTTTACGAATAGGGTAGAGTAGAAATCGCTAGCCCTTTTACCTAAGAAACCATGGAGTTCAGTGGACCCTCAGCCATCTGCAGCCACTCCCCTGAGACCCCCACCTCCACCCCATGGTCATTTTTTGCTCTGTTTGAGGGAAATGCAGTTTATGTTCAAGAAAGGAGTATGCATTTCTTGTAAGTAGATTCTGAAAATGGGAGAAGGGGGTTTTGAGGTAGCCAGTGAGTCAAGGGGCAGCTGGCCCATTTTAGGCTGAAGGGAAAGGGGGATGA
Source organism: Delphinapterus leucas (assembly GCF_059928025.1). NCBI lineage: Eukaryota > Metazoa > Chordata > Mammalia > Artiodactyla > Monodontidae > Delphinapterus > Delphinapterus leucas. The sequence continues at coordinate 62,117,783 of NC_143143.1, read as the reverse complement.
AGGTTTGGTTACCAAGAATAGGAAGTTACCATTTCAGAATCTAAAAATATCTTTCACCATCTGTCCACTCGGGCACAGAATGATAAATGCAGATTAGTTCCTGGATGTAGACATGAATATTTTTTGTGTCAAGCTAATAATAATAACACCACCTTGTGTGGATAGAGCTCCTCCCACCTTTTCCCCCAGGGTAAGCTAAATGGAATATATACATCATCTAGGCAAGGCACATATGGGGAAAGCAAGTCAGAGAGAGATTTGGCAACACAACAAGGGTGACACAGCAAGTGAGCAGCTGGGATAAACCCTGGGAGTCCTCTTTCCAACCCTCAGCTCAGAACTGCATCTTCTGAGTTAAGCAGAATGTGTTAACAAGTAGCAGAATAAATATAACAACAGCAATAATCACCCTTTACTCCACAGTGACTTTGACTTTTTCCATGTTTTCCCCACAGGTGTGATAATCATGATAATCTATTGCATTCCTAAAATATGTTACAGTCTGCAGGGCCTTTACAAAGACCTTTTCTCACCTGACCATCCCAAGAGGTAAGAAAATGTAATGTAAATCAATGAGATGAGAAGAGTAGGGAATAGCCCTCTCTTCACAGGTGAGGAAACTGAGGCTTGGAGGGAGGAGGGGTTTGTGTAAGATCAAATAGCAGACAAGTTCATTCTGTCAGTGCACAGTAGAGCCTAAGCTACTAGAGCAATACAGACTCAAGGGGAACCCTAGGTTCAGAATTCCTCGTCTCCAGTTAACTCAGCTCAGCAGCCACCCTCAGTCCTGGCAGAGGAAGAAGCCTAGAATTGGGCGGCTTGTACAAAGCTTCAGTTTTGTCTTACTGTCCTGAGATGAAAGGACAGATAGTGGCTATCTAATCTCAGATTCAAGATCCCATATCCCCATGGCTCTGTTTCGGGGGCGGGGGGGGGGCGCTGCAGAGACACTGGGGAAGTCCTAGGAGGCAGAGGAGCTAGACACCTTCTCAGCTAGGTCCACCACAACCTTTCCTAAAAGTCCAAAAAGTTTGGCGAGATATTCATTTAGCTGCCTCGAATTCTGTTTCTCCTGGGAGGTTGGGAATGGACTGCAATTCCGAACTGAGAATCTTTGAGAGCAGAGAGGGACTTCTGAGATCTTTCCTAAGCCCAGGCTCAGGCTCAGCACTCAGGCAGAGAGGAGTGGGACAGGGCTGGATGGAGCCCTGGGGCCCTGTTCCAACCTTCACATTCATCTCCATCGGCCCTGGGCCCTCCTCATTCACACACCCCTGAGGATCTCTTTCTCTTTCTTCTTGCCCCATTCCCTCTTCCCTCAATAGCCAGATCATAGGGGATGGTAGAGAGGTTGATCAGAGTTAGAGGGCAGAGGTCAGGGAGGAGCTGGCAGAGGAGGAATCAGAGCTGCAATAGGGTGGGGCGGGGCGGAGGTCAGGACAGGAGCGGGCGTGGAGGGTCAGAGAAAGGCTGGGGCGGCAGGCAGCCCCTTACCACCTCCCACTCCTCCAACTCAGTTCTCTCCACCTGAGCTTCTCCTACCTCCAGACCTGGCCGAGCTGCAGGAGGTGGACGAGGGTCTGCAGTAGCCAGACGCAGAGGCGGCGGCAGCGGCGGCGGTAGGCGCTGGCCGAGGAGGGCTCAGGTCGGGGGCCCAGATCGGGGCTGCCTTCTTTGGTACGGAAGGTGGCGGCGCTGTCCTTGGTGCTGATGACCGGTCCGCCGGTGCCGCTGTCCTTGGTGCTGATTGCGGGTCCCGGGGCCCCAGCGGTCTCCGTGTAGTCGTAGACGAACCAGCGGAAGCTGAGCAGTTGTACGACAAGCGAGGGCAGGATCACAAACAGCAACGTGAGGCCGAAGTAGGTGCGGTGACCCTGCAGGTAGTAGGAGGCCGCCAGCCACAGGTCCGTGGCGCCGTCGGAGAAGAACACGAGCAGCGCGCACAGCACCCAGCAGCAGTCCCGCAGCTCGTAGCGCGGCCCCGGGCCTCCCGCCCCGGTTACCCCGGGGTCCCCGGCTGCCGCCGCCGCCTCCCCGCGCCCACCCGCACCGCCCCGAGCTCCTCCGGCCGCCCCCTCCGGCCCCGGGCCGGCCGCGGCCACCGCTCCATCCGACTTCGCGGCCATGTTGGCGGAGCAGGAGGCGGGGAGCGACTTCCGGGCGGCGGAGGGGGGTGGGGTGCGGAGTGGGAAGGACCCTGTGCGGGCGGCTCCCGCCTCCTCCTCTTCCTCCTCTTCTTCTTTCTCCTCCCCTACACTTCAATTATTCATTCCCCTCGGCGCCGCCCCCGCCCCCGCCCTTCCCCCACCCCTCCTGGGCTGTGACCGGATGCGGGCAGCCCTCCAGGGAATAGAGAGGGGGAGGGGAGGGGAGAGCATCCCAGGTCACCCTCCTCTTCCTTCCTCAGAGGCGTGGGGCTCCAGCCACATGCTTTCTGCCTCCAAGCCCCCCACCTCACTCCACTTCCTTCTTTCCTCTTTTCTTCACCATCCCTCTCTCCATCCTCTCCTCTTCCATTTATCTCCTCTGTTTACCTTCAGTGGTCTGGGTCTGAGGAGAGTAGGGGACCAGGGACTTGAAAGTAAGGGGCTTCTTAGGCAGGCACCCCAGTAGACCATCACTCCATGCTAACACCCCACTTCCTAGTTTCCAAAGTGTTCACATATTGTTCCATCCCTTTCTTTGATCTTGAGAGGTCTCTTTTCTTATTGTGTTTTTCTTATTTAGGCTGAGTAAACTGCAGCTCTGAGAGTTGCTGTCTCTTCCCACTCTCCCCTTCCCCTCCCTCAGGGAGGGGGCTTCATCAGGCCACAGCCCTAGTCGAACAGAGGCTGGGAAGGGGGCAACATCAGAGGGAAAGGGATGAGAGGAAACGCCAAGTGGAGGAAAGAGCAAGTGCAAAGGCCTGGAGGCCTGAGACTGGAGGGCATGTTTTCAAGGAAGTCTGGATCACAGATCCAAGGAGGTGGAAAGCTAGGAAAGTTGGGGCTGGAGAGTTCCAAGGGATGCGATCCTAAAGAGCCCGAAGCAATGGGGAAACTCTCAGAATTTGATCAGGGAAGTAATGTGATCAAATCAGGATTTGGAAAAAAGACCCTGCAGCCAGAGGAGAGAAGTGCTTACAGGGAAGCAGTGTGGAGATGGAGAGACCAGAGAGAGAGAGAGTGATAACAGTAATCCATGAGAGTGGTAGGGTCCCTCATATGTCCTGGATATCCCTAGTTCACCACCCCACTTCACCCTGCTTTGCTCAGATTGGATGTACCAGGGCATTTATGATACAAGCACTCATGTAGCACTTTCTCTTTGCTCAGAATCATTCTAAGCACTGTACATTTACTAACTCTTTATCCTTACAATTTGTGAGGTAGTTTATGTTTCCCTCCCATTTTACAGATGAAGAAACTGAGTCACAGAGAAGTTTATTTATGTGTTTGGAATCACACAGTCAGTGCTAGAGTCAAATTCAAACCCATCATCTGGTTCCAGAGTAAGCTTTTCTACCTTCCAAAGGGAGGATGGGAATTAGGTGAGAAAGGGAGGAGAGAAGAGGGGAGGAAGGGAGGTTTGAGGACCACCCTGCTTCAGAGTGGCAAGGAAGGGAAGATGAAGGGAGACAGCTGCCCTGGATCAGGAAGGAGCAGCCATTTGCAGTCCTTCAGCCCAACATCCCTTTCATGTCCAGGGACTGTTTTGGTCCCAGCAACGCTCAGGAGTTGGAGTGCCAGCTGTTGTCCAAGGCTGAAAATGGAGGACGAAGAGTTAGGGATTAAGGGAGTTTTCCAAGCTGGATACAAAGCTGACAGTCTTTATCCGCAGGCATGTGTAGACTGGTGGGAGTTTTTGTGGGTTGGGCAGGAGGGGAGTCCGAATCCCAATGTGATTAAGCAGGAGAAGTGTCTCTTCCTTTCTTTCTCCTCTACAACCCTAGGCAGGGAGACTCATGTAGTGCATGGAGCCCTGAGCAGAGGGAAGATCTGACCTCAGATCCCCTTATGGCCCTGGGCCAGTTCTGCATGTGTATGGATAGGGCCTGACAGAGTTAAGTTCTCACCTCCCGGGCCCCACCCAATGGAGGCAGCCCCTCTACCTCCCATGCCTCTCCACATCCCAGGATCAGCCTGTTCAAACAGGCAGTAGAAGTCACACTTTTATGTATGAGGCTCTAGAGCCAGGAAACCTGGGTTCAAAACCTACTTACTCACTCCTTCCTGGCTCTATGACCTTAGGCAAGTCACTCAATTTCTCTTAGCTTCAGAAAAGAAAGTAAAATGGTGGGCTTGGGGGATAACCAGTGCCTTCCTCCTAGGGTTGTGGTGAAAATTAATGCTAATCATTAGCTGGGGTGATGCCTCCCTCAGAAAGCCCTCTTGGATCTCCTACCCAGCTGTGCCCTGCTCCCTATCCCTCAGAGAAATCTCCCTGACCCTCCCCTATTATGAGCTTCCATGACACTTTAGTCTTTTCCTTCTTAACATCAATACACTGGCAATTTATCTTTTACGTCTGCCTGTTTGGAATTGTCTGGGAGCTCCATGAGAGTCGGGACAATTCATCCATTTTCTTCACTGACAAATCGCCGGGTGCCCAGTGCTGTGCCTGGCACTCAATAGATATTCTATAAAAATCACTGAATGAATGAATGAATGAACAAGTGATCAGCCCTATGAAATAGGTTCTGCTATTCTCCTCGTTTTATAAACAAAGTAACTTATTCGGAAAAGGTCAGCCACTTGTGTAACTATGAAGCCCTTCTGTGTGTCAGGAGCTGTGCTAAGAAATTTACTGATATTACCACGTTATCCTCCAACTAGCCTTTTTTGGGGGGGTTGAGGAAACTGGGACTCAGGGAGGTGCTGTCATTTACCCGAGACCATTAGTTAGGAAGTAGCAGAGTTGGCATTCGAGAACTCTAGTTCAGGCAACTGGAGGAGTGACACTGAGGAAGGAACTGATGGGGTGCCTGAGTGGGTCAGGTGGGAGGGACCCACTTGCCACTGGTGCTGTAGAGGGGACTCTGCCCTGAGCAAGTTTGGACCAGTGTGTTCTGAGTGGTCTGAGGTCAGAGATCAGGGATTTAGACTAAGACCAAAGAGGAAGTACAGGGGTGGTGTTCCACTGGGGCTGGGGGCAGAATAACTTGGGCAAAGGCTCTGCAGTAGGACTGAGCCAGGCTCATTCAAGGGCTAAGATGAGGCTGGGTCTGGCTGATGTGGAGGCAGAAGGTGAACCACAGCTGGTCAGAAGTGGGTAGGTCCTTTGAGATCTCATCTAGTTCCCTGAGCTCTTCTTTCATTTTACAAACAGGGACACTGAGGTCCAGAGAGAAGTATATCTAGCAAGTGGCAGAAGCAAATCTGGGAGCTTTTCCTTAGTGCCCAAGGACATGGCCTCTGGGCTTTGTTGGGAATCACTCTTGGGAACAGCCTTCATCACATTTCCTCAATTAGCTAAGAGCTTAATCCATGCCTACCACACCTTCTGCTTGGACCAGCTTCTAATACACAGGACCAGTTTCCCTCTGCTTGGACCAGTTTCTAATACACAGGACTAATTCCTTTAGTCCTGTGCAAACTGTGCACAAGATAATTGACACTGCATTGTTTATAACAAGAAAAATTGGGAACGACCCACATGCCCATCAGTAGGGGACTGGCTAAATAAATCATGGACTTCCTGACAACGGAATGGCATGTGGCAGTAAAGGAGGTGATGAAGCACTCTGTCTCCTAATACGGAGAGGCAGCCGTATGGAAAAGCAAGGGACAGAACAGGTGAAAAGTGGGACTAATAATCTATATTTGTATTTGTTTACACATGCATAAAGAAACTTTGGAAGTCTACGTAAGGAAATGAGATTACTGGGGAGCACTGGGCAGAAGGGAAACAGGTTGGGAGGGAGACTTTATAATATGCCTATTTATAATTTTTTGAATCATGCGACTGTATTTACCTATTAATAAATTGAAATAATAATGGGGACGGCTGCTACTCAGCTATTGCTGAGTGCTGTCCTATGGGAATAGGCAGTCAGTATGGTCAGATTTTCCAATTACTCAAGAGAAGCCAGAAATCCAGATTTTATTGTAAAATCTCTTGATTTTTAAACCTTGGCTCCATTTTCTCTCAAATACTTTTCAGGCCAAATAAATAGGTCAGTGGGTCAGATGTGGCCTGAGGGCCACCAGGTTTCAGCCTCGGCTCTAACGGCCTTCTGCTTCCAGGCTGGAGTTCTCAGCAGCCCAGGTCTCTGCCCCACTGTGGGCAGCTGGAGACAGAAGCAGAAAAGTGTCTTGTCTTGCCCCTTTCCTGGCACCCTCCAACCCTTGCCCCTTGGGGCTGTGGTATTTGGGGCTTTTAACTCAAGACCTGCAAGGCAGAGAGAGGTTATGTACGCTCAGATAAATCCTTCCCCCGGGGCCCTGCAGGCATCAAGGCACAGCTGTCTCCTGCTGCCCACCCATCTGTCCCTGGGAAGTGGGGACAGAAGTGGGGGTGGGCAGGAGTCTCCACTCTGAGCTTCAGGTCACTGGGCTCTGTCCAGACTCAGCATCCAAGAGATTGTGAGGAAAGAAAAACAGGGGCTTGGATGCACCTAGTTGGTGTGTGCTGAGGTAATTCAAGCAAATTACAAAATGCCAGAGCTGGAAAGGCCCTAAGGGACCATCTCATCAAACCCCTCGTTGTGCAGCTGGGAAGACTGACCTCTGCTCCCCAGCACCCCGCCCCAGACCATAGCTTTGTCGCTACTCTCCTGGACAACTGGACTGCGCCAGCCTCTTCACTGGGCGCTCTGCAGCCTTTCTTCCCCTCCTATTGTTCAGTCTCCACCATTAGCCAGGGGGGCTTTTTTAGAAGAGAAATCTGGGGCTTCCCTGGTGGCGCAGTGGTTGAGAGTCCGCCTGCCGATGCAGGGGACACGGGTTCGTGCCCCGGTCTGGGAAGATCCCACATGCTGCGGAGCGGCTAGGCCCGTGAGCCATGGCCACTGAGCCTGCGCATCCGGAGCCTGTGCTCCACAAGGGGAGAGGCCACAACAGTGAAAGGCCCGCGTATCGCAAAAAAAAAAAGAGATATCTGATCAGATCCCATTCTGCTCCGAATCTTCTGATTACTTCCTATTCACTTTGAGCCTGACTCCTCAGCCCTGCCTACAATCTCTCTCCTGCTCTCCTCTCCAACCTCTCATCCTTCGGTCTTGCCCTCGCACATTCTGTTCCAGCCACACTCTTTGCTATTCCTTTAACATGCCAGCCTTCTCCCTCTCACCCAGCTTTTGTTCCTTCTGCTCCCCCAGGTGTTCACAAGGCTCCATCTCTCTCTTCTCTAAAATGTTGCCTCTTCAGAGGGGTTTTCCTCATCATTTCTCCCCATGCTCTGTCGCCTCACCTGCCTTATTTTTCATCCACAGCATTTATCACTACATGATGTTATAATACGTATGTTTTTGTTTCTTGTCTAGAGTACAAGATCTGTGGAGGCAGCAGTCTTGCCTACATTGTTCACCACTGTGTCCTCACTTAGCAGATTTTGGCACATAGATGCTTAGTGATCCTGAACCAGCTGTGATGTGAAAGGGCACAGTCTACAATTCAGGTGACAGCCAGTCCTCATTCTGCCATTACCTGCTTAGGTGACCTTAAGCAAGTCACGTCGCCTCTCTGGGCCTCAGTTTCCTCATTTGTAAAACAAGGGAATCACAGAGACACCTTCAATTCAACAATCCTGGGATGTCTTCTCTATTCCAACGTCACTTTCTCCTCCATGGAATCTGAAAGTCCTTTAAACAAACGTCATTGTGTTTATTTATTGAATAGTTAATACATTCACAGTATTCAAAATTCAAAGGTACAAAGGCAACACATATGTCTTTCCTATCTTGTTCTCCAAGGTTCTCCTTCACTTAGGTACACAAGTTTCCCCTCCCTCCCTCCCTCCCTCCCTCCCTTCCTCCCTTCCTTCTTTATTTCTCCCCTGCCCCCCACTGCTTATCTTTATACTGTCCTTTACCATTCTGAAACAAATCATAGCTTAATTATACACAGTTCTGTGTTTTGCTTTTTTTTCACATAACAGCATTTCTGGAGGTTGCTTTATATCAGTGCATAGAGAGCACTCCTGTTCTTTTTTGTGGCATCCCAGTGTTCCATTGCATCGATGTACCATAATCTACTTCACCAATCCCCTAGGTGGTGGGCAATTAGCTTGTCACCAGCCTGTAGCAATACTTCAGTGAATGACTTTGTGGACACACCATTTTGGATACCTGTATAATAAATGGACTTGCTGATTCAATGGTAGGTGTGTTTATAATTTGGATAGATGCCCCCTATAGGGACTCTACCAATTTATCCCACACATATCAGCATTGAGTAAAAGTGCTCAAAATAGGCCTTTTTAAATGGGCTGCAGTAAGTCCTCAAGACTCCTTGTATAATAGATGAATAAATTGTTCAACCTTGCTAAGCCTGCTTCCTCGTCAATAAAATGAGTATCCTGCTTCATAGAGTGGTGGTAAGGATCAAATGAGACAGTGCATGGGAAGTCCTCAGCCCATCTGCCCCCAGACTGCAAGCTCTGTGGGAACAAGGGCCTTGTCTGTCTTGTTCGGTGCTATAGCACAGCCCTGGCTAATGGAAGGTGTCCAATAATTATTTAGTAAGTGAATGAGCCCACTTTCCAACTTCACTTCGCCCACTAGGCCCTGCATTATGACCTAGCTCCTGCCTGTCCATTCAGCTCATCGCCTACCTCTTTCTCCCCTTCTCCTTGGGATCCAGCTACACTGCCTCCTCCGGGTTCCCTCCTGCCACAGTGTCTTTGCACTTGCTGTTTCCCCTGCCTGAAACAATTTCTTTACCCCATACCCACCCATAACCTCTCCATTTGCTTAGTTTATTTCTACTCACCCGTAGGTCTCAGGTCAAATGTCACTTTCTTAAGAAAGCTACCTCTATTCCCTGATTTACATTGGGACACCCCTCTATACAATCTCATTGGACTCTGAGCTTTTCATTTGAGCCTTATCACAATAGGAATGGTGCCTGCATGAATGTCAATCATGTCCCTGTGACCAAAAGCCCGTGAGGCTCAGGACTAGGCCTGTCCTGTTTACCATTGAATCTGCAGAGCCTGGCACAGTGTAGGCACTCAATAACCATGGCCTTGAGTGAATAACTGAGTGCCAACACCCATTTTACAGAGAGATTGAGCCACGCATCCCCACCCAACACTGTGGAAGTCTGGACTCCATGTTCCACTCTCTTTCCAGTGGAAAGAGCAACTTCCATAATGTTTTGGTTGGTAAAGAAGGAGAGAGAGAGAGATTGAACTCTTAATTCCCTCCAAGGCATGATTATGTCACGGCCTCACTCATTCATTCAGCAGACCTCTCCGGGGACATCATCTGAGGGTCCTGGGTACTTGAGGGGAAGCCCACAGAGCTCCTAGCCTCAGTGGGCTCCCATGTCAGTGAGAAAGCCAAAACCATGGCAAAAATAGGTTTAGTCCAAAACAAGAAAGTGATCGATGCCAGAAGAAAAGGAGGACGACAGTCCTTCTGGAAGACCTGAGGGAGAGCCACCCTCCTGGGGGACCAGGTCGGGGATGGGATGGGGTCTTCTAGCAGGAGGGGCCTTAAGAGAAGAGTAAGCCTCAACAAGTGGAGAAAGAAAGCAAAGGGTACTCCAGGCAGAGGGCACAGCCCAAGCAAAGGCAGAGAGGTGGGCAAGTCAGGGAGTGTTTGGGAACTAGGGTTCAAGGAGAGTAGAAGAAGATGAGGTGGAGAAGAACTCACAGACAGGTATCAGGAGATGTGTCCTCGAAGGATCATTGCAACACTTCTTATAATCCCCAAAGATGGAAAACAGCTTAAGTGTCCATCCACAAAAGAATGGGTCAGTAAACATGATACTCACAACCACCACACTGGCAAGCCGCAGAAAGGTGGATAATACCTAATGTTTGGGAGGATGTGCATCAGTGGTAGGGCATAAATGAGTACAGCCGTTCTGGAGGGCAGTGTGGCATTGTTCAGGGGAAAAAAGTGTGTGCATACCCTTCATCAAGGCAACAGCACACTAGGGTGTTCGTTGTGGCACTGTGTGTGTCAATGAGGAGAAAAAGGGAACTCAAGCACCCACAACCAAGGAGGAGGACGTATGAAATGTGGTGGAAGCGGTTACGGGTTCTCTGGAGCTTCCAGGAGCAAGGAACTAGAGGTACACAGAGGATGTGGATAGATCCAAGGAACATTGAGATGAGAAAAAAAAAAAAAAAAAGTGGGACATTAACACAACTTACAGCACAATAATATTATGTGGATTATCCGTATCTACTATCTACTAAAACTAATCATACCCAGCAATCCCACTCCTCGGTATTCACGCCACAGAAATGATACATATGTGTGTGTACCCAAAGACATACACACGACTGTTCATATCTGCGCTCTTTGTAACAGCCCCAAGCTGGGAACCACCACAGCTCCACCAGCAGCAGAATGGCTTAACTGCTGTGAGTCCTCTGATGGAGTGCGCTTCAGCATCGAGAGTAAGTGATCTACAGCCACACCCAGCGATAGAGATAGATCCATGAACAAAATGTTGAGCGAAAGAAGTCAGACATAAAAGAGCACACTCTGTGTGATTCCATTTGTATAAAGTTCAAAAACAAGCAAAATCAATGTATGGTGTTAGAAGTCAGAGTGGTGGTTACCTTGGGGTGGTGGACGGGAGGGCTTGGAGGGCTCTCCTGGGGAGGGGGCTGCTTGATCTGTGTGCTGGGTACTTGGGTGTGTTCAGTTTTTGAACGTTCATAAACTATAGTATACTTAAGACTTGTGCACTCCTGTGTGTGTTATACCTTAATAAGAATTTTTTTTTTTTTTTTTTTGCAGTACGCGGGCCTCTAACTGTTGTGGCCTCTCCCTTGCGGAGCACAGGCTCCGGACACGCAGGCTCAGCGGTCATGGCTCACAGGCCCAGCCGCTCCGCGGCATGTGGGATCTTCCCGGACCAGGGCACGAACCCGTGTCCCCTGCATCGGCAGGCGGACTCTCAACCACCGCGCCACCAGGGAAGCCCAATAAGAAATTTTAAAATACATAAACACATAACACAACTACTATGCATTTTTTAAGAAATCACAAATATTTAAGGACATATATCAAACACAGTAGAGAGGGTTTCGGTGAGCTCAGAATTGAGTGGGGGTGGGGGGAAAAGGAGAAAACAATATAAACAAGAGAGGGTCTTTGAAGACTAACTCATGATCACGTGCTAAGAGCTGAGAGGTGGGATTAATTCAACCACCTGTACTTTACTGCATGAAAAATAAATGTAAAACTTAATTTAGGAAACTAGATAAACAAATGAACTCTGGTGCTTATAGACTATAGAATACTCTGCTGCGGTCAGGGAATAGGAGAGAGATCTAAATATACACATCAAAGATGTCCAAGAGCAAACAGGCTGCAGAGTGATCATTTGTGTGCAATGCCTTCCATCCCACCTCCCTACCCTGCCACGCACATAATAGTCTTACATATGTTCTCTGGGTTCCTAACTACATCTTTAAATGAACATCATCACACACCCAAACTGGGACTGTGGAGAGAACTGAGATGGGGGAGGGGTGTCAAAACGGAACTTCAGTCTTCTCTGCAATGTTTTCATTTTCAATAAGAAGAATCTATTCATGGAATTTTACATGAATGGATTTAGTATTAAAGGTAGTAGTAAAGACCAGCTCACGGGCTTCCCTGGTGGCGCAGTGGTTGAGAGCCCGCCTGCCGATCCAGGGGACACGGGTTCGTGCCCCGGTCCGGGAAGATCCCACATGCCGCGGAACAGCTAGGCCCATGAGCCATGGCCGCTGAGCCTGTGCGTCCAGAGCCTGTGCTCCGCAACGGGAGAGGCCACAACAGTGAGAGACCTGCGTACCGCAAAAAAAAAAAAAAAAAAAAAAAGACCAGCTCAGGGAAGCCGGGAATGTTCTGGGCTTGTATTATCTTTGAGGTCACTTTTAAGATTTTTCAAGTCAAGCCTTGGGACCATCTGTTGCCTGATGAAATTGAGGTGCAGGGGGTTAGGACACAGGTCCCCACCTGGCATCCCCATCTGGCTTCATGACCTTGGGAGGATCCCATGCCCTTTTTGGGCCTCAGTGTCCTCATCTGCCCAATGGGAATCAGATTTCTTCGTTCCCTGGGGACGTGGGAGGATGAAGTGAGGGCATGAGGAGAATCACATGAATATAAGGGATTATTCTCTGGGTCAGGGGAAGAGAGGGAGTGGAAGCCTCCCCTCCACCTGCCAAGCCCACAAGGCACAAAGGAAGCAGAGGGAGGCACTGGGGACCACCCAGGAGAGCAAACAGCCCATCTGTGGGACAAGGGCACGTTGTCAGCAGCTGGGAGGCCTGGCCTGGACCACTCGCAGGCCAGAGCCCCTGGGGCAGCCACCCAGGCTGCCTGGAAAATTGGGATATTGAGCCAGCTTCCTGTTACTCCCAACTCCAGTGCAGTCACAGCCCTGTCACCTCTCCAAGCCCCCATCATCACCCTCCCACCCCCAACACACACACACACACACACACACACACACACACACACACACACACAGGTCCGCACCATACTTGCCCTGTTTAGCCCATCCTATCCCCACAGCCAGAGAGGTTTCACAAGGTAAAACCCACTCACGTCCCATGCTTGCTCAAGGCCCTCTAGTAGCTTTGTATTGATCTGGGAACAAAATCCAATCCCCTTACCTTAACAAGGCCTGACATGACCTGCTGCTTCCACCTCCACCTCCAGCACAGGGGTTAAGAGCCTGGCCTCAGAGAGATCTGCCTTGGTTAGAATTCTGGCTCTTTTCCTCATTCATTCATTCAAAAATGTTTATTGAGCACCTACTGTGGGCCAGGTAGTGTTCTAGGTATTGAAGATACATCAGAAACAAATGAGACAAAGATTCCCGCCCTCATGGAACTTCCTTTCTAACAGAGGGAGATTAACAATAAATATAAGTAGATTAAATAGCATGCTGGAAAGTGACAAAAACTGTAAAAAAAAAAAAAAGTAGAGCAGAGGAAGTTGATCAGGAGTACTGGGGGGGTTATTTTTAAATAGCATGGTCAGGGTAGGCCTCACTGAGAAGGTGAAATTTAAGCAAAGACTTTTAGGAGCTGAGGGAGGGAGATTAGAGGACACCAAGGGAAAGTATAGGCAGAGGGAGCAGCCAGTGCAAAGGCCCTGAGGTGGAACTGCGCCTGTCTGGTTTGAGGAGCAGCAAGGTGATGGGGAGAGAGGTGGGAGATGCTCAGAGAGGTAGGGCAGGTCATGTAGGGCCTTGCAGGCCTCAGTGAGGAGTTTGGCTTTTACTGAGTGAGATGAGAGCGTTGGAGGGTTCTGACCATAAGGGAGTGGGGGAGGCAGGACAGGGAAGGAGAGGAAGCCAAGTAGCACTTGCGGATGTCGTGTGGGTGGCTGCTTCAGCCTGACTCCATGGGGGAACTCTGGAGCATAAGTTACACCTCAGAGTTATCCACCCACACCCCTGCTAGCATCCTACGCAAAGAGGGTGGGCTTTCCGAACCCTGAAATGAAGAGCTACAGCTTGGAGGAAGGGTGGGTCCCCCCAGAAGGCTCCAGCAGCCTGAGAGCAGTCCTCCCGAAGGAGAGAAGTGGGTGCTGGTCACTGAACACTTACCCAAGGGTGGGGCGCACAGAAACAGTCAAAAGAGGTCCAAGGGGAAGGGGTGCAACATCGTTCTTATTGCCTCCAGTCCCCAAACACCAAAGCCCCAGTAGTTACAGCCCTTTTGGCCTGGGGCAGTGGGTGGCTAAAGATGGGACATACCCTAGTGTGACTAGGTAGAATTTTCTGGTTAGGAAAGACCGAGAATCCACCTCCACCTGAGTTGCAGAGGGTTCCATGCTCTGCAATGTCCCAATAACGTGGCAGTCCAGCCTTATACACCTTATGGGATGGGGAGCTAGTTACCCTTGGGTTAGATCTGTTCACTTTTGGATACTTTGCGTTTTAGAAAGTTCTGCTTCATTTTGAGCCCGTGGCTGAGCACCGACTGTATGCCAGGCACCATCCTAGGTCCTGGAGACACAGCAGCAAACATGACAGACAAGGTCCCTACCCTGAGGAACTCTCAACTGGAGAGGGAGATGATTAGAGAAAAAGATGGTGTGGTAAGTGCAGAGGTGTGGGTAGCCCAGGAAGCTGTGGGGGCCCCGAGAGGACTCTTGACCTTTGGGAGGAGGTGACACCAAGCTGATAAGCGGGGGACATGTAGTAGTTATACAGGTACAAAGTTTGGGAGAAAACGAATCCAGGCTGATGGAAGAGTGTGTGCAAAGGCCCAGAGAATCCCACCAGTGTTCACTCTCTCCATTGCTACCCTCTGTCCAGCAACTGTCCTCTCCTGCCTGGATGATTGTAACAGACTCCTCGTGGGTCTCCCACAGAGAGGCAAAGAAGCTGGGGTAGGCAGCCACTAGCTCCTTCCTCTTCTTTGTTGAGGGCCACTCCTGTGGATGTTAACTCACCTGCATTCCCCACTCAACCTGCATCTGTGAGCAGGGAGAAACAGGAAGCCACAGGCCTGTGCTGTAGTACTTGCAGGCCACCCCCAAGGAGGGCCTGGCCATATGGGCGGGGCATCTATAGGCCCATCTATAGGCCCACAGGCTCCATGCCTCCTTCCCCTTTCTGACATCACTTCCTACTCTGCCCGCCCCCCCCCTTCCCCCCACATTCTGTTCCACCTACACTGGCTTTGCTGTCCTTCCAACTTGCCAAACGAAGGCTCATCTCAGGGCCTTTGTATTTGCTGTTCCCCCTGCCTGGAATGCTCATCCCCCAGATGCCCACGTGGCTCACCCGCTCACCTCCTCCATATCTCTGCACAAATGCCACCTCTTCAGAGAAGCCCTCCCTGACCACCTTATCTCAAGTTGCCCCTGGTTCATTCCCTCTCCACCTTGCCCTGCAGTGTGCTCCATAGCACTTATCACCCACCACCTGACATATGATATAGTTGCTTGTTCACGTGTTTATTGCCTGTCTCTCCCACCAGACTGAAAGCTTTCTGAGGGCAAGGACCATGTCTGGTTTTGCTCACGGTGGAATCCCTATAACAGGGCCAGGGCAGTCAATAAATATTTGTGAAATAGATGATTCTGAAACATAAGTGATTCTGAAACAGGAGCCCTTCCAGGTCTGACTATCCCAAAGTCTTAGATATGACCTCCCTCCCCAACATTGCCAGTGGCCAGGGGTGCCCCCTGAGGGCCAGTCACAGCCAAGAAGCTGCCAATTTGGGAGACTTCCTCAACCCTTCCCCACCCGGGCCCATCTGCCAGGGGTCAGAGGTCAGCCTGGTCCAGCCCTCTTTGAGCCCCAAGATGGAGGAGACCCAGTCCTGGGGTCCAGGCCCCACAGATGTCTGGTGAGGCCTGTTTCTCCTTTGGCAAATGTTCCCCCTTCCTTCACAGGGCCTGCGTCTGCGTTTCTGAACCAGAAGGTGTTTACACAAAACATCCTGGGTTTGGCGACAAATTCACCCTCAATGAGGAATCCTTAATGAATCTCCTTCTTTCCCCATGCCAGGTGGCTGCAGGGAAAACTAGCTCTGCCTCTAGCAGTTGAAGGAAGCCAATGGCCAGGCAAAGACGGGGTGCTACTGCGACTTCTGGGGCCACGATTTAGGGGAGGGCCTTTTTTCAGGGTCCAGAGACAGCTGCGGTCTGGCTTGCTGTGTGACAGGGCATTGCCCTTTTCCCTGCCTTAGTCTGCAACTGTGAAGTGTGTAATAACCCATCCCCACAAAGGTTGCTGTGAAATTCAAGTAAGGCAAGGGGTGTGAAAGGTTACAGTGGCCAAAAGGAGAGAAATAAAAAGCTGGACTCAGGGAAACAGGAGGTCAGAGCTCTAGTACTGGGTCTGCTCTTGACTTTTTAAAGTCCTCACCACTCTCTCAACCTTGGTTTTTGCAGCTGTACAATGAAGTATTGGGCTTGAAGATCTCTAGGGAACCCTCTGGCTCTGAAGGGCCGCCACTTTCCACCTGCCTGCCTCGTCTTGGAGGTCTTCCCAGATCCCACAGCCCACACCAATTCACTTTCCAGCACTTACACAACTTTCTTCTGAGCTGGCACCTCATCGCTTACTGCCCATGGTTTTCCAGCCCCTTCCTTGGGTCTAGGTCAGCTATTCCGGACATTGGGCCTAACACAGGGGCTCAATGAACACGGGAGTCAAACTGAACTTAAAAAGATTCCTGCCTCCTTCCAACCCTGAGGAAAGACAATGAGGGGGAGTTTTATTCACTCTCATTTTATAAACTGGAACCTGAAGGTTAATATAAGTCACACTGCCACATGGGCCTCCTTGGTGTTCCTCAGGCAGGGAGGGGAAGAATGATTTGATTTCTCCAAAGCACTATCACTGCCTGCCATAGTATATAATTATTTGTTTTGTCATTAATTGTCGATGTTTCCCGCTAGATGAAGTTGCACGAGGGCAGGGACGTTGTTTTGTTCACTGCTGCACCCTCAGCCCCTAAAACTGCCTGGCACAGAGGAGGGGCTCAAGAACTGTACGAAAGGGAGAGGTTGAAAGGTTTGTGCCTGCAGGGGGCGCTTCAGCCCCGCCCCCAAAGCTAGGCCCCGCCTCTCGCGTCCGCCCGCCGCGCGTGCATTGGAGCCCGCGCGCCGCCGTTCTTTTTTCAATTGCGCATGCGCGCCGGAAGCCGTGTCAGATCGGCGAGTGCGCGGACTGAGCCGCAGCGGAGGTAGAGGGGAGGTGGATACGGATCGCGGCCGAGCCGAGTCGGAGCAGGTGAACACCATGCTGTCGCCCGAGGCGGAGCGGGTGCTTCGGTACCTCGTGGAGGTGGAGGAGCTCGCCGAGGAGGTGCTGGCGGACAAACGGCAGGTAGGAGGCCCGTCCGCGGGGCTGGGGCCCGGGTTTGGCCTGACGGCGAGCGCCTGGAGAAACGCGCGTGGTTCGGAACTGGCTCCAGCTCGGGCTCGCCGTGAGTTGACCTAGGCTTGTGGGCCAAGGGCTGTGACGACAGACTGGGCGGTTGTGAGATCACGTGGGTCAAATGCGTGGCACGGCACGGAGTGGGGACGTGGTAGGAGCGTGGGGCCCTGGCCATGGAGGGCCATGTAGACCTGCACAGGGAGTTTGGGTCTGGTTCTAATGGAAATGCCAAGAGTTTTAAGGGAGTTCGTGGTGGGAAAAGATGCTCAACATCACTAATTATTAGGGAAATGCAAATCAAAACTACAGTGAGGTATCACCTCACACCAGTTGGAATGGCAATCATCAAAAAATCCACAAAAAATAAATGCTGGAGAGGGTGTGGAGAAAAGGGAACCCTCTTACACTGTTGGTGGGAATGTAAACTGATACAGCCACTATGGAGAACAGTATGGAGGTCCCTTAAAAAACTAAAAATAGAATTACCATACGACCCAGCAATCCCACTACCGGGCATATACCCTGAGAAAACCATAATTCAGAAAGTCACATGTACCCCAGTGTTCATTGCAGCTCTATTTGCAATAGCCAGGTCATGGAAGCAACCTAAATGTGTCTGTCGACAGATGACTGGATAAAGAAGATGTGAGATACATCCACATGTATAATGGAATATTACTCAGCCATAAAAAGGAATGAAATTGGGTCATTTGTAGAGATGTGGATGGACCTAGAGTCTGTCATACTGGGTGAAGTAAGTCAGAAAGAGAAAAACAAATATCGTATATTAACACATATTTGTGGAATATAGAAAAATGGTACAGATGTACCTATTTGCAGGGCAGGAATAGAGACACAGATGTAGAGGATGGATGTGTGGACACGGGGGTGAAGGGGAGGGTGGGATGAATTGGGAGATTAGGTTTGACATAAATACACTATCGTGTGTAAAATAAATAGCTAGTGGGAGCCTGCTGTATAGCACAGGGAGCTCAGCTCGGTGCTCTGTGATGACCTAGATGGGTGGGATCGGGGATTGGGGACGGAGGTCCAAGAGGGAGGGGATATATGTATACATAATAGCTGATTCACTTCATCGTACAGGAGAAACTAACACAGCATTATAAAGCAATTATACTCCAAATAAATAAATAACAAAAAGTTTAAAAAAACAGTAACCTATGTGGTGGGCCCTGTTCCTGTCTACGTTTTTCAGAGAGGTGAAATCACAGAGCTCATAGTGGACAGCAGGATTCACACCTGGGTATTCAGCTTCAGAGCCAGTGCTGTCAGGCAGTATGCTGTACTGCCTGCTCACTCCCTTTTTAGCTGTTGAGCTGTTACCACCATCTCAGTGCCAACACCTCTGCTGTTCTGATCTAATATTGTTGGGTTTTTCATGATACTAGGTCAGAATCAACTGGAGGAGCTTGTCCAGAGAGTGGTTTGCACTCTCCTAGTGATTCTGAAATGCCCTAAAGCTTGAGAACTAGTGCTTCAGTGGATAATTAAAAAAAAATTACCTATTTAGTCATTAAACATTTCCCCAGCACCTCCTCTTGGGGGAAGACACCTGGACAAAGCATTGTTTTTAAGGAGCTGGAAGCTGAGTGGGGGAAGAAATACCTTCACACATCAGTCCATTTTAGGCAGGACATTGGAATTAACCTAGGAATGATGGCTTGTCTCTGTTAGGTTTTAATAGCCCTGGTCTGTTAGGAACAGGCTGGGGTAAGAAGTAGCTGAGTTCCTTCCTGCCCCTGTGCTTTTCAGATTGTGGACCTGGATACCAAAAGGAATCGGAACCGGGAGGGCCTAAGGGCCCTGCAGAAGGATCTCAGCCTCTCTGGTAAGCCTAGACCTCCTCGCTGCAGCCCAGGAGGCCTGTTCCGTTTTCCTTCTAAGGCCTTTGACTTGTCCCTGATAGAGACTGGGCAGGAGGCCACAGGCACGTAGCACAGCCCGTGGAGATGGGGGAGACGGCATTGCAGGTGTGACATAGGCTGTGGCTCAGGGCTTCAGCAGCTGCTCTGCTTTAGTTTCTCTATGATACTTCCTCATAACAGGTCGTTAGCGGCCAGCTTCTCAGTGATGGCACTGGGAAAGTGCGGGGGGGTATAAAAACCCCCAGCACGTGAAAATCGTGAATTGAAAATTCACAATGTGAAAATCGTGAGAAAGCTGAAGGAGGAATTGGACATGGGGTGGGTTTTGGAGAAGGGGACAGTGGCTCTTTAGATGAGGCCGAGTGGTTGTGACAGAGTAAGGAGCAGGGGAGGGGTGTGTGATGAGGCTGAAGAGGTGGGCAGAGGCCAGGCCATAATGAAGGGCCTTGGGGGCCAAGGGTTTAAAGTGCACCAGGAAGCCTAAAACCTTCCAGTTTCTTCTTGTCTCACCCGAGTAAAATCCGGAGTCCTGCAAGACCCCATGGAATTCAGACTTCCTTGAACTCTCCCACATCATCTCCTCTGCTCTCCTCCTTACTCATTGGCTCCACCCTCGCTGGTCTCCTTGCTGTTCCTAACGCCCCAGCACACTACTCATCTTTGCTGTTCCTGGTTCCTCTGCCTGGCTTGCTTTTCCCCCAGGTGTCTGCAGGGCTTACACCCTCACTTTCTTTGGGTCTCTGCCCAAATGGCACATAATCAGTGAGGCCTTAGCCGACTGCCTGGTATAAATGACAAACTCCTCCCCTACTTTGGCATTCTCCATCTCTCTTACCCTGCTTTAGTTTTCTCTACGATACTCTTCAGGGTCTGACAAATCATATCTTTGTTTATTATCTTTTTTGTTTATTCCCTCTCCTCCACTGTAATGTAAGCTATGAGGGCAGGAACTTTGTCCTATTCTGCTGTGTTCTAAAACAATGCCTGGCATAAAAATATTTGTTGAAGGAATGACTGTTTGCCATTTCAGAAGACGTGATGGTTTGCTTTGGGAACATGTTTATCAGGATGCCTCACCGTGAGACGAAGGAAATGATTGAGAAAGGTAAGGCCTCCTGGGCAGGGGTCAGGAACAGGTTCCCCCGCACCCCCAGCCTTGGTCTTAACCAAGAACCGAGAGTCAGGCTTTCTTTGGGCAGCAGCTTGATGAGAGGCGGCTGTGTGCATGTTAATCCGTGCTCTGCCACTGAGTTATTTCCTCATCTCTAAAAGGGGGACACTTCTACGTAGCACAGTTGTTGTGAAGTTGAGATAAAACAGGACGCGTGCCTAGCGCAGTGCTTGTTTATCAGTGAGGAATGAGTTAGACTGCAAATAACAGGAATCCAACAAATTGAGGGTTAAGGAAATAGAGTTCTGTTTTTCTTATGTAAGAAGTTGTCCAGAGATGGGGAGTACAGGACTGGCACAGCTGTTCAGCAGTGTCACCTTAACATGTTCTCATGGTTATTGTGTCATCATTGAAGGTCTCATGTTTGAGTGCCAGGCTGGAGAAAAGGCAGAGGGTTTTCTCCATATATGTATGGCCTTGCCTTCTATTTTGAAAATAAGACCGTCCGCCTCAGGGACTTCTGCTGATCCCTCATTTGCCAGATTTAAGGCACATGCCCACACATAGCTGCCAGGGAGCCTGGCAGAGGAGCTCTTATTTTTCACATCCCCTGCAGTAGCAAGTGGGTTGAAATGGACGTTTGGGAAGAGTGAACCTCTAGGGTCTGCCACAGCCTGGATACACAACATGTGTTACTTAAATCTCACAACTACGTTCCTGGAGGCTCTTTGGAGGAGCATCATAAAGGCAAAAGGTCAGGCTACAAATGGGTCCTTGGCTGGGAAAAGGTCAAGTTATGCATGTTTTCTCTTCTGTACCCCTGAAAACATGTGGGCCAGGAGGACCAACAAGGTTGCCTCTGTCCCTGAAAACAGGGTATTTCTATCCCTATTGAAACCGAAATTCTAGCAAAGGAAACTAGGTCAGCTTGGAGGAGAAGCTTCCGGCTGTCTTGTTGAAAAACATACACTAATATCCTGGTTATAAAATTAAGAATTGTCATTGCACTTGGGTGGAGGCTGGAGGCCACTCAGACTAAGCTTCCGCGGGGCATCGCCTGCCTGGGTTCAGGATCCTCAGCTCTCTTAGCCCACAAGTGTGGTCTTGTCACCGACATAGAGAAGTTCTGTGACATCATCACCTCTGGTTCTCAGGGATGGACACAGGCTAAACAAGCTTGTGTGAGACTGTGGTTCCTCATTTACAGTGAGAACCAGAACCACTGCCCAGGCCAGAGGCTCGGCTCGTTAGGGCGTTCACCCATCAGAAAGAATGGAAGTCTGTGAGGAAGACAGGAATGTCACTCACGAGTGGATGAAAACAGAGCTGGGGGAGTTGGCTGGGTGGCACCAGTCAGTTGCAGTACTCACGGCGCACCTGCCTTTGGGTGCAGCCCGTCCTATAAGACACCGTCCTGTAAGACAGCCTTGTCTTCACAGCCGTGAATTAGGTCAAGCGTGAGCACTAGGCTGCATGTTGACTGTTCACGTATCAGTTACCACAATCCTGCCTTTGTGAAAACCCCTGACCTTGATGAATGTGGGTTTGTGAAATTCCTCAGCCACCTATTTTCCATCCATCTTAGGGTAGGCTGGGTCTAGGTTCTTTTTGTCCTTACATTTGAATTTTCCATAATTTCACTGTGGGAGGGTGACCTAAAATCCTGGCGTTGCCTTCCCCATCCACTGGCCAGGGTACTCTGCGTAATGAAAGCAGTTGGGTGAACTGTGAGTCAGGGGGCTGGTGTGCTTAGCCCTGTTTTGGGCTCACTCGGGGGTCGCGGCAGGTCATGTCCCTTCTCTAGCCTTTAGTTTCTTCCTCAGCTGGTCTCCGAAGTCGTCTTCTCTTTCCCACATGCTGAGACCCCTTGCTCTCAAGGGGGCTGGGGAGAGGCTGGCATCCTCAGATCTGTAGTATAACCTCATCTTGTTTGCCCATCTCATTTTTCAGATCAGGAACATCTGGATAAAGAAATGGAGAGGCTCCGGAAACAACTTAAAGTGAAGGTCAATCGCCTGTTTGAGGCCCAAGGTACTGGCCTGGGGGCTGGGGGTGGGGCTGGAAACCAGGAGGGGAGACAACCATCGACACGGACTTTGAAGGCAGGGGTGGGAAGCCCCTCCAGGTGGGCGGTGACCCGGGCAGTGGGTGAGTGGCACTGAAGCTGTGGGCAGTGGGCAGGGTTGTCTCGAGCCGCCCAGAGATGGAATGGACGGGAAGTTTGTGGGATCTTATTCCTGTCACAAGTTGTTTTCAGGCACCAGGAATGGCCTGGGATATCTCACATTCATGCCAGGGCATGGTGTCGGGACTGGGATAGCTCTGACTAAGGGTCAGAAGGCCTCAGTCAGGTGGTCCAGGTTAGAGCTGAATTTCTAGGTAAACCAAACCACTCCAGATTGGTCACAGTCTGGTGCAAATCTGGAGGTTTCTAGACAGCAGTCATGACTCTGCAGGTTCTTGGTGACTCAGGAGCAGGTGTCGATGCACATTGTTCAGTGCATTGCAGAATTTGAGGTCCATTTCTGTCAGACCTCAAGGCCAAGTGTTTGGCAGCATGAATGCAGTGTAAGCCCCTTTCCCAGGCCTGACTCCAGGGCCAGCAGGTTGGACAGCAGGACCCCCGACTCGCTGATGAATTGTCTTCTCTTCCTAGGCAAACCGGAGCTGAAGGGTTTTAACCTGAACCCCCTCAACGAGGATGAGCTTAAAGCTCTCAAGGTCATCTTGAAAGGATGAAATTTAAGAACCAAAGTGGGGGACCTAAGACCAGCATCCCCCCTGGGATCATGGAGGACCTAGAACTCTCCAGCCTTGACACCTGCAAGGACAGGATCTACTCTGCAAGGGGACAGTTGTGAGGAATCTGGCCATAGCCCTTGTACGAAGCTTCTTTGTCTGTAGCACTTGGCTATTTTGTGACGGCAGGAGGGAACCCTCAGCCTGCCAGTATCTGCCGGGCCTGACCACTGGGGCTGGGTGGACACAAGGCCCATTGACAGGCCCTGGCAGCCACCAGGAGGTGGGAGGGGGCAGCGCTTGTGGGGGTGTGAGAATGACTGCAACAGGCACTTCTCAACAATGGCCTGCTATTGAAAGGGGCCCCGGGCAGGGGGAAGAGTGGGAGCTTCATTCCAGCATTCCTCTCAGAAGGAGAGAGAGGCATTTTCAAGCAGTGTGTGTAACGGAATTGGAATAAAGCAGGAGGCTCAGAGAAGGCTCCTGTCCTGAATGAAGGACAGAATCTTGGTGCTTCATGGTCCGCCATAGGCAGACACACAGTCCCCCTGCACTGCCTCCATTTGGGCCCATCTTCCTGCTTGCCCCCAGGACAGAGCCCAGAGCAGGTGCTGCTGATCAGCCTGCTGTGGCTGCTCTGGAGTCAGGAAGGCCTTGCAGAGTCCTGCACCAGAGGTGGGTGAGGGGCCGCGTCTCACTGTGCTGCACTTGTGCAGGGTGTGCCTCCACCGGCTCTGAAAGCAGGGCCTGGGCCAGTGCTGCTCGGAGTTCCCATCTGCCCTCAGGGTCTGCGATCCTGATGGGAATGTGCCGTGAGGGGTGTCTTTCGTGTGCCTCGAGGGCTCAATAAATGTTACCTATGTGAATGAATAGCAGCTTCTAGTCTTCACCTCATTCAGTCCTTAATTGCCACTCCTTTAGGATACCATCTATGAAGGGGCAGTGGTTCCTCCTTGAATTGATGTCAGGATTAGATAGGCAGTAACAGCAGAAGGTGGCAGGATGGAGAGGGCACTCCATTTGGTTCCAACCAAGTTATATGGGGAATCAAGCTGGCATGGCCAGATCCTGTGTTTTCTTCAAGATAATCTAGAAATTTAGATTTTTAGGTTGAATCCTCTGTTTTTTAAATACTGCTAATTCAGAAAATTTTTTACAACTTGGGTGTCGGCCAACAAAACACTTTACATAGGTCGAATTTGGCCCAGACCTATGATTTTGCATCCTCTTGAGTTTTCTTAGTAGAATTTGCTGGGTTTTCCCCATAATGACCCTAAGAAGTAGGGAGGTGGAATTGGAAACTAAATGTCTGTCCACAGTAGATTAAAGAAATTGATAACTCCAAACAGTGCAATACTATACAGCTGTAATCAAGAATGAAGAAGCTCTGAGCACTGATTTGAAACAAGCTCCAAGATACATTAAAGTGAGAAGTAAGGACAGGTGTCTAATCTCATAATTTGTGTGCAAACAATTATGTGGTTCCTTTGGAATAGAAACTGCATGGTGGGGCACAGGGTGCAAGGGAAGGACATGTTGCTGTTGTATATTTGAAAATGGGGAGTTGTGGCGTTCACTTTGGTTGATGCTGTCTCATATGACTGCCTGGCTCACAGTTGGTCTGTCTGAACATTGCCACTGCCTGTCTAGCTGAGGGTGGATGCTAGGCCAAAGAAGAGCCAATCAGATTCTTTCTCCTGGAAAGATGTGGAATCCATGCCTGGGGTTGTCTGGGCTTGCCCCAGTCCCAGGGATGAGGGAAGTCCCCACACTCTGGAGGCAGGAGGCCCGGAATGGCCTGGCTTCAGGGGCTTCCCAAGGCAGGCTGATTCACTTAGATTTCCCAGTATTTTCCTTTCAAAAGCCCTCCCCACTTCTCCCCTTTCTTTCCTTCCACAGTCAGATTCTTGCAGCCAAAAGAACTGTCCTGAAGAGGGGAGAGTGATAGAGGGAGCTGACTAGGGTCCTTGGTAGGTTGCCCTGGAGCAATTAGCCACCAGCCCACTCTTGCTGCAACTTCTCTTCAACCTAGAGGAGGCGTAGGAATGTGGAAAATGCAGACATTCTTACTTGTGCCCAACTCCCCAAGCCATCTCTGCCTGCCAGCCCAAGGCTTTCTGGTCTAAAAAGCTCAGCTCCCAACCTCAAACAGGAAGGCTCAGAGAAGCACCTAGGTCACCCATCTGACTTCGATAAGTGCACCTTTGCAGAGACTGTCTCTAAGTAGCTCTGCCTTCCTGATCCTTACCTTGTCCGTGGGTTCCCTGACACGCAGTCAGGGTATTGTAAGGACGGCAAGATGTACATAAGGCTCAGGCCTTCCCCAGACCCCCAGTAAACACACAATCTAGTAACTGCTTGCTTTGCAAACACAGCTTAAGTTCCATAAACCCTGAACCCTTGCTCCTGGAGGATCTTTTCAACACTGATCCCTCCCCCCCCCCACCGCGGGGAGACATCAAAGGGTCAAAGCCAGGAAGATTTGGTTGCAGCCAACAGCATCCCCTGAGCCAAGCCTGGAGCCCGAATAAAGACTGTGATCCTTTATAAGATGTGATCTCTGGGGTAGCAGAACTTGCTGCATTTGTCCTCTTCGGGCCTGACCGCCAAGCCAGCTGATCCGTCAAGGTTAAAGTCTATCCAGTCCTGGGGATTGGCTCTCTCCTGGTGCAGAGATGCCCAGGGTAGGGTGGGGGTGCCAGGCTAGCAAAGCAGCTGCCAGGCCGGAGGGAGGGGGAGGGAGGGAGGTGAGTTCTCTGAGGTGCTGCTGTGCTGGAAACTGGGAGCAGGGAGAGAACTGGTGTGGCACCTCCCCTGGTCGCTCTCCTCTGTGCTGGGGATTAGTTGGGAGTTTTCTTCTGGCCTTGAAGGGAGCGGAACAGCTGCCTCAGCTGTTTTTTCCGATCATTGACGCAGCCTGGAAGGGAAGTGGAGCGTTGCCTGGGATGGGCTGTCCCAAGTAGAGGGGGATTTAGGGGGAGTGGAGGGGCCTGTGCTCCCACTACCTGCGGGAAGAGGGGATAGCAGGAGCCATGCAACCACGGATGGCCTATGGTTTGCATCCTGGCTCCTCTCCTGCCTGTCATGGCCCTTAGGCAGGTCATTTACCTCTTTGAGCATCCGCTTTCTCGTCTGTAAACCAGGATACCTGCTTTATGGGGTGAATGTAAGGATCATCAAAAGAAGGTAATATTCACTGGGGGCTTACCTCAAACCAGGGGCTGCTTCAGGTCCAGGATGTGGACTGACTTGTTGAACTTTCACGGGAATAACGTGTACAAGAGAAAACTGAGGCTCGGCGAGGTTAAGTAGTTTACTCCAAATCACACAATAAGTAGCAGGACTGAGGGCTGAACCCAGGCTATCAAGCTCCAGAGGCCCAGCCCTTAACCACCACCCCACATTGCCTTACCTTCTGGCTTTGCTCTGAAAATGCACTTAAAGCTAGCACAGTGCCTGGTACCTAATTGGTTAAATGTTAGTTTCTTCCCTTATCCAACCCCATGTGTCAGGCACTTTCATCTAAGAGATGGCTCTTCCCCACAGGTGGCCCCTACTCTCATGAAAATGTGTCCCAGGCAGTCCTGACATGACCCCCCTTCTCTGAGCATGTTCACAGTGTTCCCTCCCTTTTGCGCTCAGAGCTGATCCTTGAGGCAACTCCGTGGTCATTTGATCTTGGGCCAGGCACACTGATGGCACTCACGAATGGTGGCTGACTGACTGAATCCCCATGGGGACAACTACTGACCTGGAGGTGTCTGCCATCTTCTCAGCACCCCAGAGCCCCATCCCTGCCTCCTAGGCACTCACCAGCCATCAAGGCTTCACTGAGCCAAGAGTCCACTAAATGCATCCTCAGGGTTTTCCAAAGTGAGTTCCATGGAACCTTAGCTTTAACTGTAATTGACTTATTCATAATTCTCAAACCTTTGTGTCCAGTGCAAATCTCTTCTTGGAGTTCTAGACTCATCTCTGAGTTATCTGTTTATCTTTTCACCAGTCTCAACACATCCCTAACTCATTTCATCAGTACTCTTCCACCCCCAGCCAGCTCCTCCTGTATTCAAAACCACCCACCCAGACACTCAACTGGAGACTTCTGAAGCACTGGCTCTCAACCTAAGCTGTGCTTTAGACTTATCTGGGAGCTTTGAAAAATACTGACGTCCAAAGATATTTATCTCCAACAGGCATCAGTATTTTTTTTTTTTTTGGCATCAGTATTTTTTAATTCTCTCGCATGATTCTGATGTTCAGCCAAGGTGGAGAACCACTGTTCTGAATCTTTGCTACTCAAACAGGGTCCAGGAACCAGCAGCATTGATATCTGAGGTGGATTGTTAGCAAAGGCGGCTGCAATGATCCTCCCAGGCCTATATGCACCTCTCTGCAAAGTGTGCCGCTCCTCCCAACAAGAAGTTGAGTCTATCTCCTTGTCCCCAGAATCTGGGCTGGACTGGCTTTGGCTAATGGATTGTGGTGGAATGACATTGTGGGATTTCTGAGCCTAGGCCTCAAAAGGCTTCGCTACATCTTCTCTCGCCCTCTTGGAGCCCTGAGACTACCATCTGAAGAACCTGGGGCAGGGCTGCTGGAGGATGAGTGGCCACCTGGAAAGAGAGGCTGCTGACGTCAGTCTCAAGCACCACACATGTGAATGAGGCTATTCTAGACCATCACGTCTCAGCAAATCTGCTAGGTGCCTGCAGCCCTGTGAGAGACCCCGGGCGACACCTGAAGAATCATAAGCAAATAAGATAGTTGTTTTAAGCTGCGAGGTTTTAGGAGGGTTTGTTACACAACAGTAGCTTGTTAGGTATGCAGGCTCTTAGCCCCCTGCTCCAGACCTACTGAGTCATAACTGCATTTTTAACAAGATTCCCAGGTGATTGCACAACTTGAAAGCATTGTATAGTCATCCTCCAACAACACCATGGGCAGGTACTAGGGGTCTGCTGTGAGAAAACCATTCACAAACCTTCTCTCCCTTGCTTTCCTGAAGGCAAACTACTTGACTTCCCAGGCTTCCTTGCGGCTGAGGTGCCATGTGACCCAGCTCTAGTGGGTGGGAAGTCAGCAGAGGTTGCTGGGAGGGCTTCCCTTTTGGAATAAAGAGTCAAAGCTTGAAAGAAAGGCTTTGGCCCTTGGGCCTTCCTGTCTCTTCCTGCCTGAGACAAGGACACGGTGTCTGGAGTTGGAGCAGCCGTTTTGTAGCCATGAGGCAACAAGCATGAGCATCAAGGCAACATGCTGAGAGTGGCAAAGCAGAAAGAGGAAAGAACTGGGTCCTTGTGCAGCTGTTGTGTACGGCCTACCCCATGACTTCCTGTGGCTTAAGATAAATCAGTTCCTATCTGTATAACTATTAGTTGGCTTGTTAGTGTTTGCAGCCGAACCCAATCTAAAAGATACTTAAAACTTCTTTTCATCAAAAAAGAGGAAAAAAATGCCACAAACAAAATTTAAAAAGCAAAATGACAAACTCAGGAAAATGTTTACAATAAGTTTGACAGAGGGATGATATCCTCAATATATTAATATCCAAGGCCTTTACAAATTTAGAAAAATGTAAGCCCATTGAAAAATAGAGTATGGACAGCTTACAAAAGAAGAAATGCAAATTTAAAATCTGAAACCCCACCCATAATCAATGGAATGCACAGAAAACAAGTCAATATTTTTACCTATGAAGTTGGCAAAGGTTTTTTGTTGTTTTAAATTCAGAACTGGCAAATTTGTGTAATATTTCTAAGAAAGCAATTTGACTGTAAT
The DNA here is from genome assembly GCF_059928025.1 of Delphinapterus leucas. NCBI lineage: Eukaryota > Metazoa > Chordata > Mammalia > Artiodactyla > Monodontidae > Delphinapterus > Delphinapterus leucas. Next base: position 62,089,272 of record NC_143143.1, on the reverse strand, counting down.
AAGTCCATTCTTTTGACCCAGTAATTCTATTCCTAGGAATCTGTCCTAACGAAACAGCCAGAGTTTCAGCTGAGCTTTATGTGAGAGGATGTTCTCACAGGATTATTTATAAAAGTGAGAAACTGGAATCATGCCAAATGCTCGATTATATGAAATTGATTTCATAAATTTGGGGATGTTTTACAGCCATATGGTAATTTTGGTTTTAATTGTGCTAAGGGACAAGCACTAGCAGCCAAGCATTCGGGTTTTGGAGTCACAGACAGATCAGGGTTCAGGTCCCCGCTCACCACTTACAACCAAGCCCATCAGCAAATGATGTAACATCTGGAGGCCATTTCCTCATCTGTAAAAGAATAAAAGCTGCCTAAAAATTAAATGAGATAACGTATGTAAAATAGGTAGTCTGGACCTGGCCATACAATGTTTCCAAAAGAGAAGCTCTTATTATTGAATGAGATGAAAAACGCTACATGGGAAATTAGACTCAAAGCTCCAGCCCAATGCCAATTTTGTAAAAGAAAAAGCATGAATATATGCATTTTTGAAAAACTGGATGGAAATACACCAGACTGTTAAAGATGGTTACGTCTGGATGGGTTTTTTTTTCATTTTCTTCTTTAATTTTCAAATATTCTACAATGAGTATGAATAATTTTTATAGTCAGGGAAATTTTTCACTTTTGAAAAACAAAATTTAAAGTCAAGCCCCGAAGTCCTTAATTTGTCTTAACAACATATCATGCTTTTTGTTTGGGTGCCACTTAGGCCTTTTGAAATCCACCTCGTGACAGATTAATAATATCTCTCACTACGACATATATTAAGTCAGAAACTATTTAATCTCTGTTTTACAGATGAGGAACAGAGAAGTAAGTCCCTTGCCCAAGGTCACACAGCTGGTAAATTGTAGATCAAATTAAAACAGTCTAACCACTGTGGCAAGCTGCCTCTTAGACTACTTGGCACCTCCCATGGCTCATCCCTGGTGCCCACTCCCCACCTGGCCCCACATACCAAGGTGCGTGTTGGTCACAAAGTTCCCCAGCCCTGACAGGTCATGAGCCCCGTCTTCTCTGCTGACAGGGCCATCGTTCCACATGAGGTCGAAGCCTCCCACTCGCTTCTCCCTTCCCGTGAGTCTGGACAGGCAGGAGACAAAAAGGTTAATGAAGGTGCACCTGGTGGGGCCCTAAGACTCAAGCTAGGTCCCTGACTGTTCCCTGCACCCGACTGGTGCCCACCCTGTCAGAGTACCTTCTTTTGTCCATCCATTCACTGGCCGTTTCCCAGGTGCCCACACAGCCCTCAGAGGGGTCATCCCCCATTTGTCCCCAGGCTTCCACACTTGCCCCCAGTAACATGCGCCTATTCGTGCTTTCTGGTTTAAAGTCTGCTGTTCTTCCCAGACCACAGACTCCATGAAGTCAGGGACTAGGCCTGTCGTGTCCTTTATTGTGTCCCCAGTGTGTGGCACAAGGCCTAGCATATAGTAGGGGCTCAAATGTTTGTTGAATGAATAAGTGATGGTGGATATAGTGGACACCTGAGGTTCTGCCTGCTCAGCATACATTTCACCATTTTTTAGCCTGTGGGTACCTGGGTTTTTCTTCAGAAAACCATGCCTCCCTCTCTCACTCTCATGGCTCAGGTGGGGTTAACCCCACCCCCTGGGAGGTGGGCACAATACCTAGGCCAATCAGAGTCACAGTGATTGGTTCCGGGATGGGCATGCGACTCAATCCCCACCAATGAGCAATGAGAGTCAGCCCTCAGACTTTTGCCAGAATAATTGGGGAAAAGTTAATACGGAGGAAAGAGATGAGAGAGAGGGAAGTGAGAGCAGACAAACCAGCCAACACTGCCTGAGCCATTCCTGAAGTCAAACCCTGGATCTTTCTATTATATACACATCATTATATCAATAAATAGCCTCTTACTGAGCACTTTCTGTGAGTTACACACTTTATAATAAATTATCTTGGTAAATTAATCTAACAAACCTGAGAGGTAGACAGATATGAAATCTCCCATTTTACAGATGAGAAAACTGAAGCTCAGAGAGGTGAAGTGAGTGGTTCAGGGTCACACAGTCAGGAAATATTGAGGAAATCCTGCTGGACCAAATCTCAGAAAGCTGTCGTTGGCCTGCTCTGCTGGGACAGGGCTGAGTCCCTGGGCCAGGATCTGACCCTGTGTGCACATTGCAGTCTCTCCATCTGTAGAATGCTGGGGCGGGGTGGACAGAGCCATCTCTGAGGGCCTCTCAAGTCCCAAGGTTCTGAGTTCTCTATCCTCCGTGGGAACCCTGATGGTCAGGTACAGGGATGCATGAGCAAGGTTGCTCTCCCTCACCTGGCCTCCATGTCCACGATGTGCAGGGTGTCTTCCAGGAGGCAGGTCTTGAGCTCATAGTCCTCCTGGCTGCTGGCTGTCAGTGATGGGGATGCATTGACCTCCAGGAGCCACCTGCGGAGGGAAGGGAGTAGAGAATCTTAAGTGTACCTGGTCCCTGAGGCCCCTGGAATTTCACTGAGAGGCTAGATAGGGTGCCTGGGTCTCACCCTCAATTCAACCAGGGCTGCTCTCGCCACATTTCCATTTGAAGAAAGCGTTCAGGGGCTAAAACTTTCTTTTATTAATTAAATTAATTAATTAATTGATTGATTTTTGGCTGCATTGGGTCTTCGTTGCTGCGCGCAGGCTTTCTCTAGTTGCAGCGAGCGGGAGCTACTTTTTGTTGCGGTGCGCAGGCTTCTCATTGCGGTGGCCTCTCTCGTTGTGGAGCACGGGCTCTAGGCGCGCGAGCTTCAGTAGTTGTGGCACGCGGGCTCAGTAGTTGTGGCTCGCGGGCTCTAGAGCGCAGGCCCAGTAGTTGTGGCACACAGGCTTAGCTGCTCCGCGGCATGTGGGATCTTCCCGTACCAGGGCTCAAACCCGTGTCCCCTGCATTGGCAGGCGGATTCTTAACCACTGCGCCACCAGGGAAGCACAAAACTTTTGAAGACAACTGTCACAAACTTGGGCAGTTCCCACAGGGTCCAGCTGGTGACTTATATGAAGCAAGTTGGTGGGGGTAAGAATGATTTTGCTGCCCTCACGCTTGTTATCGCTTTTCCTTCTTTCAAAAGAGCTGTGAGTACAAGAAAAACTCCTTTCCTAGTGAAACTTTGCCCATAAATGGTAACCAGCCTGACACATCAGGGGGTGGGGAGTAGCAGGGAGGGGTAGGGACTGTGGTGAGCCGGAAAGAGCATTCCATGTCTAAAGGGGTGGCTATGGAGGCTCTAGGAGAGCGTTGCCCTGTGAAAATGTGAACCCAGAATTGCAAGATCCTCTGACTCTTCCAGAAAAGCCAAAAAATCCAGGTTTTTGTGTAAACGTCTTCCAGTTATTGGAGACTGTCAATGAAAATCAACCAAATGCAAAAACATCGGGAAGGCCAAACTCAAAGCGTCCTCAGGCCAGAAGCAGCCCAAGGGCCGCCAGCCTGCAGCCGCTTGTTTTGTGCAACCCTGTCATTTTACAGACAGGAATCTGGGGCACAGAGAGGGCAGGGCTCACCCAGCAGGTCAGTGTGAGACTAGGGCCCCCTTTCCACTATCTCCTGCCTCCTGCCAAGCTTGTTTCCCCTTTCAGTGTCCACTTTAATGCCCATAGCACATCTTGCATCCCTGGGGGCAAGGGAGAGAGACCCGCTGGTGCCCGGCCCCTGTTTCTCTTGAACTTGGGCCCGACTTAGGTCTTGCTCTAGGGCTCCTACTCCTAGCTCAGAAAGCCCCTCAACAGCTATACAGTGACCCTGGGGAGGGGGTTGGGTCCAGGAACCTCAGTGCTCTGGGAGCAGCTCAGCCCAGGAACATGGACCCTGGGCCTGGCTCGGCCCTTGACTTACTGCATGACCTCAAGCTGCCTCAGCAACCCCACTGGGCTTCTGTGCCCTGCTGTATCACGTAAGGGCCATCACTGTGTTCCCTGATAGCTCAGGTTTGTTCTGCTCATCAGCTCAGCCTCCTCGTGGGCACTGGGAGGGCACAAAATTCTTAGCAGGGATCGACATGGTACCAGTACTTCCTTACATGGCACTTTGCATCCTCAAAGCACCAGGGCTAACAGAGGCGAAGCTTCTTGCCTGATAGGAGGGGAGGATCGCTGACTCAGCAGATGCTCAGGAAAGGCCTCAGTGCCAGGCATGGGGCTCAGTACCTCACTTCCTCCTCATAACAATCTTACAGGCAGAGTGACCGTTTTATTTTATTTTTTAATCTTTTTTGGCCGCACCGCGCGGCATGCAGGATCTTAGCTCCCCGACCAGAGATCGAACCCGTGCCCCCTGCAGTGGAAGCGCAGAGTCTTAACTGCTGGACCGCCAGGGAAGTCCCACAGTGACCATTTTATAGACAGGCAAGCTGAGGCACAGAAAAAGAAAGTGTGCCCCACTGGGAAGTGGCAGAGCTGAGCTCAAACCGGGCAGTCTGTGTGCAGAGTGTGTAAAACATCCCTCCAGGCTCTCCGGGCCGCGAGCCCATCCACTTACGGCTTGAGGTCCTGGTCTATGAGGATGTCGTAGCCGTACAGCTCGAAGCAGTGCTTGTCGCTGATGATCGCCTTCTGCACGCTCTGCAGGCTTCTGATGAAGATGTTGTCCATGTCACTGAAGAGCGTCTCCACTGCCTTGGGCCCATGCTTGGATGCCAGATACTGCCGGAAGCGCTGCAGCATCCACTTGCAGCCCTGGGACCCCGCCGCCGGGTTGGGAGAGGGAGCCTCGGTCAACCCAGACCTGGCCCGTCCAGACCATCATTTACCATCAGCACAGCCCCTAGGCTTGGACGAGAGGGTCCCAGCCCTGAGTCCTGTGATTAGGAGAACCCCAAGTGTGTCCCTCCTTGAGGGGCAAAGATTCTACACGCCCAAGAGCCTGTGCCTCTCTTCCTAGAGCACAGCCTGCTATCCACCACCCCAGAAGTCCCTGACCAAATGCCCTGCGCCAGCTTCCTCCCTGGGTCTGCCCTTATGCAGACAGACTGCCCTGACCATGTGTGCACCCCAAGGCCCAGGGAGTCACCAACAGCTTGCTGTTTTGGGTGTGTGTGTGTGTGTGTGTGTTTGAAGGAAACCCCTCGGGGTGATGGGGAGCTGGGGACCATCTCTTCCTGGGCTCTTCTGTTCTGGCTTTTAACTCTGAGAAGTCTGAGTGTTCTAAGTATGAACCTGGCCTTGCAGGTTATTAGATAGATAGATGATAGATAGATGATAGGAGTATATCTGTCAAGGTAGGGGGATACAACACATTTTTTTAAAGGGTGTGTTCGTTTGATTTGTAACTCTTAAATATTTGGACACATGATGTGTGGGCCTCCATTTGTACTCTTGCCCTGGGCCCTGCAAACGGGAAGGGTGATCTGAACTCTCTTGGGCTCCTTGGCATCCCTCCTCCTCCCCCCAGCGCAGTCCCAGAGGCCATACCCGGAGGGCAGAAGCCCAGGTTCCTCACCTTTGGGTGGTAGTCGGGAGACGTCTTTTGCACGGCGACATTGGTGAGGTGAACATCTGGTAGAGATTAGTGGTCAAGGGCCAGTGCGGACAAGAAGGCGCTGAGCCCTACGCCAAGTAGCCCCCAGGGACCAAACTGAGACCCTTGCTTGGGAAGTGATGGGGGAAGGCTACCAAACAAGCCCAGAGGTCACGTGCGGGGGCTTTGGAGTCAGATGGGCTCGCGCCCCTGAGCAAGTCACTTAACCTCTCTGAGCCTGTTTCCCCACCTACTAAATGGGGGCGTGTAGTAGTATATTGACCTCACAGGGTTATCTGAAAAATCAGATAAGATGCTGTGTAGAAGCGCCTCTTACAGTGCCTGGCGTGGCTGATATTAGATTAGGGTTGTTCCACTCAAGAGGAGAGAACACTTTCTAACACGTAGAAAGGCCAGGCACAGAACAGCCATCTCAGGACATTCTGAGCTCTCTGTCACTAGAGGGGTTCAGGCTGGGTGGCCACTTTGCAGGAATATCAGAGAAGTGACCCAGCATTGGGATGGGATCAAGTTGGCCACCTTTGAAGTCCCAGCCCTGAGAGTCTGCCTTTCGGTATCATTACCATCGTCACCACCAGTGACATCGGCAACACTTGGAAGCTTACAGAGCATGCTCACACACTTCAGCTCATGTATTCCCCAAATCATTCCCATCTCGCAGAAGAGAGCTTCGAGGCTCAGAGAGGATGACAGCCACTCAGAATACCCCTTCTCAACATTCTCCTCCACATAGCTAAGTAGGATGGATCCCCAAAACCTTGTGTAGTGACAAGACATAACTTTCACTTGGACTTGTTGGTGAGACAGGCTGAGACCTTTTGCTGCAGTGCTTGCACCTGGATACACAGAAACTATAAGGGACTAAAAATAACTGCATGCATGCGCAGTTGGGGCAAGTTATGGACAACAAGATACAAAGAGACCAAAAAGCCCAACTGCCACTTCTGAAGAGCCAGGAGCAAAAGCAGAGGGTCGGGAGCAAAAGCAGGGTATTGCACATGCCCCCTACACACCACCACCACCAAAGCGTTGGGCAAACCACCGAAGCCACCCTTCTGGCCCGACCCCTGGACACACCCCTACCCTCATCCCATATAAGGAACCAGCTCCCCCCACCTTGGTGAGTAAGGGAACTTGTTACTTGTTCTTGCCCCCCACTGCTGCAGCAGGGGCCCCAATAAAGCCTTGGCTGAATTTCTTCTCTGGCCTCTGATCAATTTCTATTGATTGAGGAGGCCAAGAACCCTGGTTGGTAACATTGGGACATTTCACAGATGCGGAGGTAGAGGCTCTAGGTCACTGACCCAAGTCTAATTCCCCTAACACGTATGTTTCTCCATATTTGTGACATATTGGACAGGGCTTCAGCCTCTCCAGAGAAGTTGGGTATTCTCTGTAGCACCATTTTCCTAGAATGTCTTCTTTGGGGCTTTTCAAAGACTTTTTTTTTTCACATTTGTCTGAGAGATTTTCTGCCTTAATTTCAAAAGAATAAGCACATAACAAACCACTAAAAGGAAGGGAGCCCTTACATTTTTGGTCAATTGATTTTCGAAAAGGGTGCCAAGACAACTAAGTGGTGGGAAGCAAAGTATTTCCAACAAATGGGGTGGGGATGCCTGAATATCCATGTGTGAAAGAATAAAGTTAGACCCCTTTCTCATACCATAGACAAAAATTAACTCCAAATGGACCACAGACCTAAATATAAGAGCAAAAACTATAAAGCTTTTAGAATAACATTTAGGAATAAGTCATTGCAACCTTGGGTTAGGCAGAGCTTCTTAGCTGTGACAACAAAAACACAGGTGAAATACATGCAGAAAAACTTTTGACAAAATTCAACACTGATTTATGATTTAAAAATTCTCCAGAAAGCGGGCATAGAGGGAACCTACTTCAACATAATAAAAGCCATATATGACAAACCCACAGCCAACATCATTCTCAATGGTGAAAAACTGAAAGCATTTCCTCTAAGATCAGGAACAAGACTCTCACCACTATTATTCAACATCATTTTGGAAGTTTTAGCCACAGCAATCAGAGAAGAAAAAGAAATAAAAGGAATCCAAATTGGAAAAGAAGAAGTAAAACTGTCACTGTTTGCAGATGACATGACACTATACATAGAAAATCCTAAAGATGCCACCAGAAAACTACTAGAGCTAATCAATGAATTTGATAAAGTAGCAGGATACAAAATTAATGCATAGAAATCTCTTGCATTCCTATACACTACAAATGAAAAATCAGAAAGAGAAATTAAGGAAATACTCCCATTTACCATTGCAACAAAAAGAACAAAATACCTAAGAATAAACCTACCTAAGGAGGCAAAAGACCTGAATGCAGAAAACTATAAGACACTGATGAAAGGAATGAAAGATGATACAAACAGATAGAGAGATATACCATGTTCTTGGATTGGAAGAATCAACATCGTGAAAATGACTATACTACCCAAAGCAATCCCTATCAAATTACCAATGGCATTTTTCACAGAACTAGAACAAGAAATTTTATAATTTGTATGGAAACACAAAAGACCATGAATAGCAAAAACAATCTTGAGAAAGAAAAACGGAGCTGGAGGAATCAGGCTCCCTGACTTCAGACTATACTACAAAGCTACAGTAATCAAGACAATATGGTACTGGCACAAAAACAGAAACATAGATCAATGGAACAGGATAGAAAGCCCAGAGATAAACCCATGCACCTATGGTCACCTTATCTTTGACGAAGGAGGCAAGAATATACAATGGAGAAAAGACAGCCTCTTCAGTAAGTGGTGCTGGGAAAACTGGACAGTTACATGTAAAAGAATGAAATTAGAACACTTCCTAACACCATACAAAAAAATAAACTGAAAATGGATTAAACTTACCTAAATGTAAGGCCAGACACTACAAAACTCTTAGAGGAAAACATAGGCAGAACACTCTATGACATAAATCACAGCAAGATCCTTTTTGACCTACCTCCTAGAGTAATGGAAATAAAAACAAAACTAGGGCTTCCCTGGTGGCAAGGTGGTTGAGAGTCCGCCTGCCAATGCAGGGGACACGGGTTCGTGCCCTGGTCCGGGAAGATCCCACACGCCGCGGAGCGGCTGGGCCCGTGAGCCATGGCTGCTGAGCCTGCACGTCTGGAGCCTGTGCTCTGCAAAGGGAGAGGCCACAACAGTGAGAGGCCCGTGTACCGCAAAAACAAAACAAAAACAAAAACAGAAATAAACAAATATGACCTAATGACACTTAAAAGCTTTTGCACAGCAAAGGAAACCATAAACAAGACAAAAAGACAACCCTCAGAATGGGAGAAAATATTTGCAACCGGAGCAACTGAGAAAGGATTAATCTCCAAAATATACAAGCAGCCCATGCAGTTCAATATCAAAAGAACAAACAACCCAATCCAAAAATGGGCAGAAGACCTAAATAGACATTTCGCCAAAGAAGATATACAGACTGCCAACAAACACATGAAAGGATGCTCAACATCATTAATCATTAGAGAAATGCAAATCAAAACCACGATGAGGTATCACCTCACACCTGTCAGAATGGCCATCATCAAAAAATCTACAAACAATAAATGCTGGAGAGGGTGTAGGGAACCCTCCTGCACTGTTGATGGGAATGTAAACTGATACAGCCACTATGAAGAACAGTATGGAGGTTCCTTAAAAAACTAGAAACAGGGCTACCATATGACCCAGCAATCCTACTAGTGGGCATATACCCTGAGAAAAACCATAAGTCAAAAAGATACATGTACCACAATATTCATTGCAGCACTATTTATACAATAGCTGGGACATGGAAGCAACCTAAGTATCCATCAACAGATGAATGGTTAAAGAAGATGTGGCACATATATACAAGGGAATGGTACTCAGCCATAAAAAGAAACGAAATTGAGTTATTTGTAATGAGGTGGATGGACCTAGAGTCTGTCATAGAGTGAAGTAAGTCAGAAAGAGAAAAACAAATACTGTATGCTAACACATATATATGGAATCTAAAAAAAACGGTACTGATGAACCTAGTGGCAGTGCAGGAATAAAGATGCAGATGTCGAGAATGGACTTGAGGACACGGGGGGAGAAGGGGAAGCTGGGATGAAGTGAGCCGGTAACATTGACAAATATACACTACCAAACGTAAAATAGATAGCTAGTGGGAAGCTGCTCCATAGCACAGGGAGATCAGCTCAATGCTTTGTGACAACCTAGAGGGGTGGGGTAGGGAGGGTGGGAGGGAGGCTCAAGAGGGAGGGGATATGGGGATATAAGTATACATATAGCTGATTCACTTTGTTGTACAGCAGAAACTAACACAGCATTGTAAAGCAATTATACTCCAATAAAGATGTAAAAAAAATTATATTGAGATTTAAGAAAAAGCACAGGTGGCAACAAAAAAGTAGATAAATTGGACTTCATCAAAATTAGAAACTTTTGTGTTTCAAAGGACTTTATGAAGAAAATGAAAAGGCAGTGCGCAGAGGATTTTTAGGGCAGTGAAATCACTCTGTATGATACAATATGATGGATACATATCATTATACGTTTGTCCAAACCCATAGAATGTACAACCTTAAACTATGGACTTTGGGTGATTATGATGTGTCAACATCGGTTCATCAATTGTAGCAAATGTACCACTCTGGTGAGTGGTGTTGATAGTGGGGGAGGCTATGCACACATGGGGGAAGGGGTATATGGGAAATCTCTGTACCCTCCTCTCAATTTTGCTATGAACCTAAAACTGCTCTAAAAAATAGTCCTAAAAAAAAAAGGACAAGCAGGGACTTCCCTGGCAGTCCAGTGGTTAAGAATCTGCCTTCCAATGCAGGTGATGCAGGTTTGATCCCTGGTTGGGCAACTAAGCCTGCACGCCACAACTAGAGAGAAGCCTGCGCACTGCAACGAAGAGCCCGCGCTGCAACAAAAAGATTCTGTGTGCCTGCAACCAAGACCCGACCCAAAAATAAATAAATAAATAAATAAATAAACATTTAAAAAAGAGAAAACAAACAATGGAACAATATATATTAAAAAATATAAAGGATAACCCACAGAATGGAAGAAAATATTTGTAAATCGTGTATCTGATAAGGGAGCAGTATTAAAAATACATTTAGAAACTTACAGCTCAACATTAAAAAAGACAACCTAATGAGAAAATGGGCAAAGACTTTGAGTAGAAATTTCTCCAAAGATTTACAAATGGCCAGGAAGCACACAAAAAGATGCTTAACATCATTAGTCATCAAGGAAATGCAAATCAAAACCACTTCACATCCGCTAGTGTGGCTATAATAAAAAAGGACAGATAATAACAAATGTTGGCAAGGATGTGGAGCAGCTGGAACTCTCCTACCATGCTGGTGGGAATGTAAAATGGTGCAGTGCTTTGGAAAATAGTTTAGTGGTTCTTCAAAAGGTTAAACATAAAATTACCATGTGACCAGCAACTCCACTCCTAGTATATACCCAAGAGAAATAAAAACATATGTCCACACAAAAACTTGTACATAAATGTCCATAGCAGCATTATTAATAATAGCTCAAAAGTAGAAACAACCCAAATGTCCATCAACTAATGAATGGATAAATAAAATGTGCTATATCCATACAATGGAACATTGCTTAGCAATAAAAAGGAATGAAGTACTGTTACAGGTTATGACATGGGTGAACTTTGAAAACATTATGCTTAATAAAAGAAGATACGAAAGACCACATATTATATGAATCCATTTATATGAAATGTCCGGAATAAGCAACATATAGAGTAAAAAGTGGTTGCATAGGGCTGGGAAGTGGGGTTGGAAGGAAATGGGAAACGACAACTAATGAATATGGATTTTCTTTTGGGGGATGGTGAAAATGTTCTAAAACTGAATGTGGTGATGGTTGTGTGAAGATGATAAGAACCCAATGAGTTGGGACTTTACTGGTGGCGCAGTGGTTAAGAATTCGCCTGCCAATGCAGGGGACACGGGTTTGAGCCCTGGTCCAGAGGATCCCACATTCCGCAGGGCAAGCCCATGTGCCACAACTACTAAGCCTATGCTCTAGAGCCCAGGAACCACACTACTGAGCCCATGTGCCACAACTACTGAAGCCCATGCACCTAGAGCCCATGCTCTGAAACAAGAGAAGCCACCAAAATGAGAAGTCTGCACACCGCAACGACCCCACTCGCCACAACTAGAGAAAGCCCGTGTGCAGCAACGAAGACCTGACACAACCATAAATAAATAAATAAATTTATTTATTTTTTTAAAAAAAGAACCATTGAGTTGTATGATTTAACTGAGTGAACTGTGTAGTATGTGAATATATTACAATACAATTGTTATTTAAAAAATGGAAAAAGAGGATGTTCAGGCAAAGTGAGTTACTGGCTTTAAGAGGGGAAATCGCTCCCTTGTGATGGAGGAAACACTCACATTTCTCCGCACACTGCTCCGGCCTGTGGGGAGGAGAAGTCAGGGACTTGCCTAGTTTCCAGGGAGAAGCAGAGGCTAAAAGAGGAGAGTGGGTGACTGGGCAGCTGACCTCAGAGCCTCCCCTCTCCACAGATGGACCTGAAACCAGGTTCCAATGGACCAACAAGCTAAGTGGCAAAAAGTAAGCAAACAAATGGTCCAATTCATAGAGAAGTGGAACTGATTAGCTGTGAGATCTTCAGGGGGAAAAGGATCTTCTTATCTTAGAAATGACAATAGAAATCACAGAGGAAATCAGTGGATATAGTCAACTATGTGAAAAGGAAATTAATCAGATGTCAAGGCAAAAATGAAAGGCAAACATGACTAGAGAAAAGATTTGTAACAAATATGACAGGCTAATGTTTTGTCACGTGAAAATCACGCATAAATTGTTAACAGTAAAATTGTATGACCCTAATAGATAAATAGATAAAGGATATGAAAACATAAAAGAGAAAATATAACTGGTAAAAGACCATCTGGGAAAGTGCCCAAAGTTTCTAGTAATAAAAGATACACAATTTTAAAGGGATGTAAATGGGGGAAAAATGCAAATTGGAAGAGATGCAAACTCTAAGGCAAAAAATCTGCTTCCCCATCAAGTCAGTTACATTTTTTTTTAACCTTTTTATTGGGAAAAAATTTAAAACCCACAGAATACTTGAAAGAATAGGACAATGAATTCCCATATATGCTTCACCTATGTATGCCAATTGTTTTGGAAATGTGTTTTTTTTTAAATAAATTTATTTATTTTATTTATTTTTGGCTGTGTGACGTCTTCGTTGCTGTGCACGGGCTTTCTCTAGTTGTGGCGAATGGGGGCTACTCTTCATTGTGGTGCGCGGGCTTATTGTGGTGGCTTCTCTTGTTGTGGAGCACAGGCTCTAGGTACGCGGGCTTAAGTAGTTGCAGTGCACGGGCTTAGTTGCTCTGCAGCATGTGGGATCTTTCAGGACCAGGGCTTGAACCCGTGTCACCTGCACTGGCAGGCAGATTCTTAACCACTGCGCCCCAGGGAAGCCCTGGAAATGTGTTTTTTAATTGATCGTCCCCAGTACTGGGGAGCTGGGATGAAATGTCAGTGGGAGGGTAAAAATATGAGGAAATCTTCTGAAAAACAATCTGGCCGATGCCCTTGACCCAGTATTTATACCCCTGTGGCATCATACAAAGGAAAAAATTTTAATATAGTAAAAGATTTATGAAAAAAATATGTTTCTTTGCAGCATTGTTTGTCATAACAGGAAGAAATTGACTATTTCCCAAATGCCTGCAGCAAGTAGGATTAGTAAACCGGTAAATCTATTCAGTGGAATATTTTGTAACTAATAAAAAATGTCTATAAGGAAAATACTTAAATAATGTTCAGTGAAAAAAAGGTTATACTTATACAGTGGGATCACTCATATATAAGAGGCCAAACAACAACAAAAAACCTGGGAGGAAAGACATCAAAAAGGTAAGTAGTTATTTCTAGAAAGTGTGACTAGACAAGGTTTCTTTTCCTCCCTCCCCCCTTTTTGTACATTTCTGTATTTTCTGATTTGTCTTTAAAGAGCTATACTTTTATTATGAAGGCTATATCCTTTAGATGTTTTATTCTCTTTACTATTAAAGTAATTCATAGCAGTTATAAAGAACAGTTCATAATATAGAGAAATGTGTAAAGTTGAAAGTAAATGTTTCCTGACCTGATTCTAATCCTCTGAATTTTTCAAAGTTAGTAGATTCATGAGTATCCTTTCATACTTTCTTCTAAACAGAAACGTACTTCCCTAAAAGCAAAAATGGGATTGTAAACACATCCCAGTTCTACACCGCACATGTTTCCACCTCATGGTCTGTGATAGATACGTTGGGTTTTTTTTTGTTTGTTTTTCTTGGCAGAGCTTTGCAGCTTGTGGGATCTTAGTGTTCCCAAACAGGGATGGAACCCGGGCCCTCAGCAGTGAAAGCGCAGAATCCTAACCACTGGACCGCTAGGGAATTCCTGTAGGTACTTTTCCATGACATTTCAATCACCTCATTGTATTCAACAGCTACACAGGATCCTGGAAATGCTTTATCATTCATTTCACCATCCCTCTAGGGTGGGTTAAGCTGTTTCTGCTTGTTTACTACTACAGTGTTGAGGTGAATATTTTTGGATTTGGGGTGTGTGTATATGCATATATGTATCTGAATAATTGTGTGTAAACTATATGTGTTATATATATTTATTTAAAGTCAGGTTAATAATATTATATATTATTATTTTGTGATCCCAAGTTGCTTTATTATTTTAAAAGTTGCTGTGTTTCTAAAGCAAATATGGCAAAATATTAATATCTGTTAAATCTGGATGGTAGATGCATAGATTTCTGTTACAGCCTTTCCTGCAGTTTTCATAGAATTTAAATATTTCAGTATTTAAAAATTAAGAACAATTAAAAGAAGGGATGGAAAATGACGTGTATTCGCTCACTGTGAAAACAGCAAAGGCTCATTAAACAGAAACTAGCCCTGGGAGAGGCCTCAGTTTAATAAGGCCCTGGGAGAGGCCTCAGTTTAATAAGGCCCCGTGATGCCTGGAGATAAGCAAACACTTTTAAATGGGGGTCGGGAGACCACTAACGTGTGCTGAGTAGTCACTCTGGGTTAGGCATTGTCTAAGTGCTTTACATGTATCATTTAACTTTAATAAGAAATGAGGTGGCAAAAAATGAAAGTAAAATAAATTTGATGAGTTGCATATGGTAAAGGCTTGTTAGAATCACAAAATAAAACAAACATACTGGAAAGGCTGAAGTTGGCTAAATAGAAAGAAACAAATTGTAGAAAATTCTCAGGAAGGCCTGAGCCCTTCTATCATGTAGGGAATGTATTACCTTGGACAGACACTTAATTGAATAATGAAATTAAGGCACAGTGATGTGAATTGACTAAAAGCATCAGCTGGATTGCCCAAGCCAGAAGCTTGGCAACATCACTTGTCATTTCCACCTCTCCCATATGCAGGTAATCTAGTCGTGCTGATTTATCTCCTAAGTATTTCTGATCATCTACCCCTTTTCCTCTGGTGCTCATGTCTGAAAATCTTAAAAAGAATCTTTGATGTTTATATTTGAACCAGATAATACATTCACATAGTTCAAAAGTCAAAAGGTATAAAAATGTATATAAGGAGCATCTCCTTCCCGCCCCAGTCCCCACCTATCCATTTCTCCTCCCAAAGGCAAATTCTGTTTCCTGTTTCTTCTACATCCTTCCAGAGATATCTAGGCACAGATAAAAACATATACAGAGATATACTTTTTTTTTTTTTGGCGGTACGTGGGCCTCTCACTGTTGTGGCCTCTCCCGTTGCGGAGCACAGGCTCCAGACGTGCAGGCTCAGCGGCCATGGCTCACGGGCCCAGCCGCTCCGCGGCATGTGGGATCTTCCCGGACCGGGGCACGAACCCGTGTCCCCTGCATCGGCAGGCGGACTGTCAACCACTGCGCTACCAGGGAAGCCCCCCCATTCCTTTTTAACAGCTGTATAGTACTCCACTGTATAAATGAGTAATTCATTTAGTTATTTTCTTTTTTAAAAAATCTCACAACAAGGCTGTGCAGTGAATAACATTGAACCCCCTCTTTTACTATATTGTTAGTGTACCTGCAGGATAAACTCCAGAAGGGAATTGCTCGGTCAGAGGGTTTGTGCCTTTGTCTTTTGATAATTTGCCAGATTGCCTCCTAAGCGGTTGTACCAGTTCACATTCCACCAGCAATGTATGTACTCCCCTAGCCTCGCCAATATAGCATGTTATCAAATTTTTCATATCTGTCAATTTGATGGGTGAAAAGGACATTGTATTCAAGTGAATGAGTGAGCCGATGACTAGGCATGTAAAAGGATGAAAACATTCTCCAAAGGGACTCAAACATTCCTATCCTATGAACATGAATCAATGTGAAATGATTGTCAAGCAGAGAAGCCTGGGGTGAGTTGCTCTGAGCAGAGCAAGGCTGCTCTCCTCAGATCACTGGAGGATCCCCCATCTCCACAAGATTGTAAGCTCCGGAAGGGAAGTGACCAGGGCTATCTTGTTCACTGCTGTATCTCCTTGCCCAGACCAGAGCCTGGCACTCAGCAAACATCTGTGGAATGAATGAGTTATCTCAGGACCAGCCAGAGGACAGGCAGAGCAGGGTATGTGGAGAACGCTTAGGGGTGGGGGGTGGGATGCCAGGATACACTGGTCATCGATGCTGTTCAGCGTGAAGCGGGTGTTGGAGAATCGGGCGAAGCCGTCCCGGTACAGCCAGGCTCGCAGCGGCATGTACTGTGGGGGAGGTGGAAATGGAGAGAGAGAAAAGGGAAGGGGAATCAATACCAGCACTTTCACACTCCTAGCTTTTGCACCTGCTGTTTCCTCCGCCTGGCATGCCCTGCCTTCTCTCCCACATCATCCTTCATGAATGTGCTCAAACATCAGCCTCCTTTGATTCGATCCCCCTCCTTCCCTGGAGGTAGAAGTAAGGGTAGGGAGATGCAGAAGGGAAAAAAATTAATGGGTGTCTTCTCTGCTCCACCACCACATGTGACACCCACCAGCTCACGGTGTGTCCATATTCCCCACCAGACTGTAAGCTCCAGGAGGACAGGGGCGGAGCCTGTCTTGGACACACTTATATCCTGTTCTCAGCAGAGAATGTTGCACCATGAAGGTTTAAGTGTTCGTCGAATGCATGGGTGGAGGGAGTATAGCACCTCCTTTGTTAAGAGAGTAGGATGCCTGGATCCAAGTCCCAGCCCTGCCACTCACCATCTGTGTGACCTCAAGCAAGTCACTCAGTCCCTCTGATCTGTTTCCTTATCTGTAAAATGAGGCCAATAAAAGATCCTACCTCCCTGGTTATTAGGAGGACTGAATGAGATAAAACCTGCTAAATATTGGGCCTGGTGCTCAATAAATGCTAGCTGTTGTTACCACGGACGACTGAATGAATAAAGAAGGAAGGCAGAGTGACAATCCAGTTGCCAGGGTCTCTGAGACGGCAAAGCTTGGATCTGTTTACCCACCCCCTGGGCTCTCCCAGGCAGATTAAACCAGACAGCTCACACGGGTGCCCCCAGAATGGCTTCTGCCCCTGTCCCCCAGTCCAACTGTCCCTTCCCCGCCACTGGAGGAAGGCACCTGTACCGGTCACTCACCGACATCACCAGCACGTAGACACGCAGGTCAAACTTGCGGCCTGTCAGGCAAGGAAAGAATTAATCAGTGTAACGAATATTGATTGGTTACCATGCTAGGTTTGGGGGATACAACAGTTGACAGGCAGATGTGAATCCCAGTGAGACACAGGAGGTACCGGGTGCCTGCCTAGCCCAGAGGGGGCGGGGCCTTCGCGCAGGAGGAGCTGCCTGGTTAGAGGCCCAGAGGCGACAAAGAGCTTGGTCCAAGGGCAGAGTGGAAGGATATGTCAGTGAGGTCAGCAGAGGCCAGGTCATGTGCAGTTTTTGGATTTTGTTCCACCAACCATGGGAAGCTACTGAAGGGTGTCCCATCCCTCTGGCAACTGTGTTTGGAGTGGAGTGAAGGGGGCCAGAGCAGTGGGCATCAGTGCGGAGGCTGGCGTGTTGCCCTGGAGGGAGAGGACAGTGTCCGGAACTGGGATGGAGGTGGCCAGCAGGTTCAAAAGCTGCATGGGAGCTTGATGAAGAACCGGATGTGGGAGGGAAGAGAGGGATGCTCCCAGAATGGTCTCCACCTTCTGGCTTGGGGGTGCGAGGGCTGTGTCCCTGGCGGGAGGCTGGTGGGTGAGCCAGATGGTGGGGGGAGGACAAGGGCTGGATTTTAGTCCTGTTGGATTCGAGTTGCTGAGAGATGCCTGCGAGGGGATGATACAGGCTGCAGGGTCTGGGGTGCGGGGCAAGGTATCGGCTGCAGACAGAAAGCTGGGAGTCACTGGATCTGGGTGGTGGTTAAAGCCACGAGAGAGGATGGGGTCACTGGGAAAGGGAGGGGTGGAGAAGACGCCACAGACTGACCCGGCGGAAGGACATTGCCTGAGGAAGTGAGAGGAGGTAAGTGATGTTGTCCCCTTCGGAGCACTGGCTCCTCTCAGACCAGACCCTCCCAAGACGCCCCTCCTCACATACTGCCTGACGTGTCTGTACTTCACGGCCCCTGTGTGGGAAAAGCAGAGGTGGAGACGGCCTGGGGAAATCCGAGAAGGTTTCATGCGCCATAGCCTGGTTCCGCCTCAGGCCCTTGGCCCTTACAGCTCCCCGGGCCTCCAAATCTACCCACGGGTGACTCCTAGCTGTCATTCCGGGTTCAGCTCCCGTCACCTCTGCAGAGAGGCCCTCCCTCACTCTGCACTTGATTTACTTCCTAACACTCACCGCTGTGTGGAACTATCTTACTTCTTTGTTTCTGGTTTATTGCTGTCTGCTCATTGGAGTGTAAGCTCCAAGAGAGCAGGGTGGGCAGCCAGCACTCTGGACAATGGTTGGCACTGACTAGGCACTTTGTAAATATTTGTTGGATAAACGCATAAAGGAGCTGGTTCTTGAAGAATGAAGAGGATTTTAGTGAACCAGGAAGGGAGAGGGAAGGGCATGCCAGGCAGGGGGAACCTTAGGGGCAACGGCTGGGAGGTGGGAGCATGCAGGGTGGGATTCTGTCTTTGCATCCCATCATGCCTGGTGTCAGGCTGAGCCCACGTTGGGCTGCTAATCAAGGCTTGTTGACTGACTGACCGACCATTCCATGGAAGGGCAGGAGCAGAGACAGCCATCTTACCTCCTATCAGGTAGGGATTTTCGATGTAATGCTGAGCTACATAGTTCTCCACGGGAATATCATCTTTCTGGTCATCAGAACTTCTTGTGTCCTAGTTGTAATAATAATTGTTATTAACATTTTTTTTTAGCATTTCCTGTATACGAGGCATTGTGATAGGCACTCTACTTGGGGGTATATGATCTGATCCTTAAATCAACCCTGTCGGGAAAGTACTAATGTTATTCCCGTTTTACAGATGAGAAACTGAAGCACAGTGAAGGGGAGTGACTTGCCCATGGTAACACAGCCAACTGGTGGTACAGCTGGGAAGTGGACCCACACAGGCTGGGCCCAGAGCCTGGGTATTTAACCTCTAGATCTGTGCTTCCCAGTAGGGCAGCTGCTGGCCACATGTGGCTATGTACATTTATATTTAAATTGATTAAAAGGAAATGATGTTACATGCTACAATATGGAGGAACCTTAAAGGCTTCATGCTAAGTGAAATAAGCCAGACATAAAGGGACAAATATTGTATAATTGCACTTATATGAGGTACCTAGAGTAGCGGAATTCACAGAGACAGAAAGTAGAAGGGTGGTTGCCAGGGGCTGGGGGCAGGGGGGCAGGACGGGATTAGTGTTTAATGGCTACAAGTTTCAGCTGGAGAAGATGAAAAAGTTCTAGAAATGGATGGTGGTGACTGTTGCGCAAAACTATGAATGTACTTAATGCCATTGAATTGTACACAAATAGAGTTAAACTGGTAAATTTTATGTATATTTTACCGCAATAAAAGAGGAAATAAATTAAAAATCCAGTCCTTCAGTCGCACTAGCCTCATTTCCAGTGTTCAGTATATCAACATGTCGCTAGTGGTCAGGGCATTGGAGAGCACAGGTGTGCACCATTCCCACCACTGTAGAAAGTTCCATTGGTCAGTGCTGCCTGGAGTACCACCCAGGCCTCCAAGGACATTCCTCTCCCTTCTCTACCTGCTAATTCTTTGCAGGCCAGCCCAGCTCAGGAGGATAGCATGCTCCTTTTCACCTCACCATCTGCAACGCCCTTTCCCACCCACTGTCCCCTTCACAGTAACCTTGTGAGAAAACCGAGGCCCAAAGGCAAATGTCACACACCTGGTAAGGTCACACAACAGCCAGTGGCAGTGAGCGCTGGAACTCAGGGGTTCTGGGCCCAAGGGCCAGAATTTTCTACACCTACCATCACCCCCACCCCCAAGCTGCTTCAGTATCGAGGCAGCCAGGTCTTCTCTTTCTGGGACCCAGGGCTACCCCCACCTATACTCGTGTGGCTGCCAGAGGGGTTGACAGCGCTTGGAGCCGGCTGAGCCTCCAAGCTGGTGAGCTTCTTCGTGGCGGTGTCCCGACAGTTTCATGGGAGGAATCAGGACACACGGTGGGGAGGAAAAATTCATTTATTGAGCACCTGCTGTGAGCCTGCTGACACGGTAGGTGCCCGTTGTGGAGTTCTGTCATCCTGCCCCTCACACCCACCCTGCACATTATCATCCCTAAGGGGTTCAGCAGTTTCCCCAGGACCACACAGCTGCTGAGGCAGGATTGGGACCAGGATTTCTGCTGTGACAAGGACGGGGTTGGGGGAGGGAGGGACCTGCCTCAGGCTCAGTCCAGGACCTGGAGGAAGAGTTAGCCAAACTCTCCGCAACCAAGTGAGCAGGAGGCCCAGGAAAAGGATGCACCGTTCTCTTAGGCATATTAACTCACTGATTCACAAGGGCACAGAGAGGTGAAATGACTTGCCCAAGGTCACACAGCTATTAAGTGACAAGGTGAGGATTTGAACCCAGGCAATTTGGCTCCAGAGACCCTGCACCCATAGGCAGGCCTGTGGGCAGAGCTTCTTGGCCAGCCCTCCAAGCTTTGAGGGCAAGGAGGAGGGGCCCCTCATCCATGCAAGGGCAAAGGAAGGATGGGGAGGAAGGGGGAGGGGCAAGCTCACCTTCTTCCAGTCCATGATGTCCTTCAGCCTCCGGAAGAGGAAGATGCCCTTCCCCTGCGACCGGGCTACCTGGGTTGGGGGGGAGGGCAGAAAGGTTGGCTCTCAGCTCTGTGTAGTTCCCTGTTGGCCCGTGGGCTTGGGGGCCTGGGGCCCCTCCCCAGGGGCCCCTCCCCAGCATTTTTCTGTTTCCATCTTCCCCGAGGGCCCCCCAGCTGTCCCTGAGGAATGGCCCAGCCCAGCCTTGAAGGGGTTGGGACAGAGAAGGTGCTAAGCATGGTGGGAGGGAGAGAGGGAAGTGGGAAGGAAAGTGAGAGACGACTGAGCTCACAAAGGCACACAATTGCATGAATAATACAAAGGAGCAGACAATTAAAAAGCCATTTCTAACAGTCCTGGGGACACATCATCCACTTCTTTTTTTGGAAATCAATTTGCCTTCCTAATTAGATTTTGCTTCAGCTAATACTGCAATCAGCCTGCCTTTATTGAATCCCAGCATGGATAATTCAAAGCTTCACAGAGTCTAGGGGTTGGGAGAATCTTTCATACCATGCAGGGCAGCAGGCACCAAAGGCATTGCTCCCTCTGTGACATCCCTCCACAATGGTCACCTGCCTGACCTTTCACATTCACAGTGCCAGGGAGCTCACTACCTTCCCCCACCCCTTGACAGCGCATTCCACGGCAGGATAGCTCTATTAAGCAGTCATTTCATCCAGAAGGTACATATTAGGTGCCTACTGTGTGCTTGGCTTTATGCCACAGCAGTAACCCAGACCTCATGGAACTTTCACAGCCTAACCTGTGTTGAGTTAAAATTCGCCTGCCTGGTTCTGGCCTCTAGGCCTCCTACAACAAATCTGGTTCCTGGGCCCTAGAACAGCCCTTTGGTTATTTGCAGCCACTGAGCAAGTGCCCCGGAGCCATTTTTTTCTCCAGCATAAATGCACCCAGCCTGAGCAAACTCTCATTTCGTTCTCATCTCCTCTGAGCATGGCCCAGCTGGTCAAAGCAAGGCTCTTGGTACAATGTGAGGCGGGCAGGGCCATCAGGCATGGCCGCGGGTTGTTGCAAGAAGGGCTCCCAGCGGTGGGGGCAGTGGGAGCTAAAAACCCAGCCCTGCTCTGCCTGCCATGCTGTGCACCCTGGTTCAGGGTTGTGTGTGCCCAGAAGATGGGGTGCCCAAAATACTGGAGCACTGGCAGTGGCGCAGGGGCAGCCACACGTGCACATATTTTTTGGAAAACAATTACTCAGTGTGCATCCAGGGCTTCCAACGGTTCACAGCTGTGCAAAGACTTGACCGGGCACTTCGCGAGAGATGACACAGAGTAAGCAATGGAAAGGCACTGACCCATAGTCTTCAGGGAAACGCAAATGAAAACCCCAATATGATAGCACTACACACTCCCCAGGAATGGTAAAAGTAAAGGCAGACACTACCAAGTGCTGGTGAGGATGTGGAGAAACTGGAACGCTCACACACTGCATTGTTGGGAAACTGTTGGGCAGCCTCCACTAAAACTGAAGGCAGGCACCCCTGTGACCCAGCGATTCCTCTCCTAGGTAACTCCGTGACAGAAACATGTGCACGTGGGCAGCCATGGACATGCACGGCAATGTCCAAGCAGCACAATTCATAATAACTCCAACCTTGAAACTCTCAAATGAATAGATATTCTCTCAATGGAATCGTATACAACAATGCTTAACAATTTACAGTTACCCACATCAGTACGGATGAATCGCACGGACATAATGTTGAAGGAGAGAAACCAGACACAATGTAGCTGTACTGCATGATTCCAATTATTTAAAGTCCCAAAACAGACAAAAGGAACCTATGCCGTCAGTGACTGGTGGTGGTGGGTGAAAAGGGGTCTGGGGGAGCTGCTGAGGGGCTGGCAATGCTCTGTGTATAATCTGGGTACTAGTGTTCACCTTGTGAAAATTCATCAAGCTATATCCTTAATAATTTGGGCACTTTCTGTTTTATTAAATTTCAAATAAAAATTTTTTTTTAACATTTCATACCTTTTGATCTAGTAACCGCCACCCCCTGTTGGTTGACTTCCCTAAAGCCACTCCTCTTCCTCTTCTTCCTGGCTGACAAAGCCCACCTCTCAGGATGGAGGCTAGAAAGACCAGATACTTGTTTTCCCAGCATCCCTTGCAGCTAATGGAAACCATGTGACCCGTTTTGGCCAAAGAGACCTAAGGAGATATCTGCTTGGGGCTTTGAGGAAAGAATCTCATCCTTGTTAAAAATATTAGGGTTGGGGAGAGATTGGCAGTGGGAGAGAGAGAGAGAGAGAGAGAGAGAAAGTGCCTGCCCCTTGTTTGAATGCTACATCTGAGGAGGTGATACCTGCAACTACAACAGCCATCTCACATCCATAAGGTGACAAGTTTGATGACAGAAACCCAACACACTGAGGAGGCAGAGTGGACAAAGAGAAGAAGCCCGGGCTTTTAAAGGCACCTTTGAGCACATCCCTAAACCTGGAACTGCCTACCTCCAGCTTTCTTGTTATATAAGATAATGAAAAGCCTTTATTGTTTAAAGCCTTGTTAGTCACTGACATGCCTATTCCAGGAGATGTCCTCCTAAGGGAATAATCCTAAAGAGTGGAAAATAAACTTCCTGCATGGTGATATATCAGGGTTGTTGAGACTGGAAATCACCTAATATCTAGTCCCACCAGACTGTCGTTTCCAAAAGCAATCAGAACGATATTCCCAGTCCCACATGTCTTCCACAACCTTGCTACCCACCACCTTCCAACAAGAGGAAAGTCAATGTCCGTCCCCCTTGAATCTGCGTGAGCCTTCAGGACTGTCTCAACTAATTGTGTACAGCAGAAGTGATGCTGTGGGAATTCCAGTGCTGGGTCATAAAAGGCAACACAGCTTCCACACAGCTTTCTCTTTGGAGATGGTCACCCTTGGAACCCAGCCACCATGCTGTGAGGAAGCTCAGGTCACGTGGAGAAGCCCACACTGGGGGCAACTGAGTCTTCCAGCCCCCAACCCTGGCTGAACTCCCAGCCAGCAGCCAGCAGCCAGCAGCCAGCACCAACTTGCTAGCGGAGCGAGTGAGTCAGCTTGGCAGTGAATCCTCCAGCCCTCAGTAAATCCGCCCAGGTAGATGCTGGAGCAGCCCTGAGCCTTCCCTGTCAAGTGCTGCCCAAGCCGGAGGCTCATGAGCTAAATAAGAGATGATTGTTGTTTCAAGCCACGGAGTCTTGGGACGCAGAAACAGAAACAACTTTAGGGGAATAGTTCCTAAACAGTGGTAATATTAGAAGCTAATACTTCTCGACAATGAACCAGGCACAAGGATTTTATACACATTTCCTCATTAAAGCTTTATTTTTTTCATCTTGCATTTTCTATTTACTTTTTTTTTTTTTTTTTTTTTTTTGCGGTACGCGGGCCTCTCACTGTTGTGGCCTTTCCCGTTGTGGAGCACAGGCTCCGGACACGCAGGCTCAGCGGCCATTGCTCACGGGCCCAGCCGCTCCGCGGCATGTGGGATCCTCCCGGACCGGGGCGCGAACCCGCGTCCCCTGCATCGGCAGGCGGACTCTCAACCACTGCGCCACCAAGGAAGCCCTCTATTTACTATTTTACATTAAAATTTTCTGACATATCAAAAGCAAATACACAAATTCAAAATTATCAAACTTTCATTTGAAAACAAATCCCAGATGTCATGTTATTTCACCCTTACAGACTTCAGTGTGCATCTTGTTTTCAAAAAATTGACACTCTGCTATATAACCATAATACCATCATCATACAAGACATAATTAATAATGATGTCTTAGCTCCTGATTCTGCAGTCCATAATCAAATTCCCCTGATTATCTCAAAAATGTCCTTTTATGATAGGTTTAAGTCCAGACCTAAACAGCTCCCTACATTGCATTTGGTTGTTATGACACCTAAGTCTCTTTTAATTGAGGACAGTCCTCCCTCCTTTCCCCCTGCCATTGACTAGGTGTACAAGCCAATTGTCCTGTGCACTGTTCCATATTCTGGGTTGGTCTGTTTCCTTGTAGCACCATTTAAAGTATTCCTCTTTTCTTTGTATTTCCTATAAATGAAACTTAGCTCTAGAGGTTTGGTTACATTCAGGTTCCACTTTTTGGCAAGAATACACAGCTGGTGCTATTCCATCACAATTGTCTGTTTGCTCCACATCTAGAGATGCTAAGATTGACCAGCTTGCGCCTTTTTCAACTTCACATTCTATCCTGAGCATCTCTCCATTTCAGCTCATATAGAATGTCCTCGTTCTTTATTACGGCTACATAGATCCCATTGGGTGAAAACACTGGGTGAAAATAACAAAGTGATCATTCCCTTGAAAAGAATACTTCATCTCAATTTATTTGTAAAGATGATCATAAAAGACCCATCAAGGTCTATGATTCTTTAACTATGTGCAACAGAAGTTTGCTTTTTAAAAGGAGCCCTTGAATGTATTTTTGGTAAAGAAGTCTGTTGTATTGTAATTAATTAGTTTCTAAATTCTGTCTAGAAAGTCATATCATGAATTTTCTTAAAGGGCAGTTGAGTGTTGGCTATAATTATGTGGAGGGATAACTACAAGAAAACTACTGCATATGATACTACTATAGAAATTGTTTTGCTTTTCTCCCTTTGTCAACAGGAAAAGGGACAGAAAATCTCAGACTCCTTAAAGATAGCCTCCAAACACCAAATGGAAACACTGGAATTATGTGTAATTAGAATTACGCATTTATAGATAACTAAGGGGCCACTTGACAAAACTCATAAAATGGAAGTGAGAGAATTTTACTCAGGAGACAGGAAAACATAGGCGATACAGATGGGATCACTGGAAAAACTCAGTCCAAATAGAATCTACACTATAGAATGGGGGAGCCGCAGTGGAATGGATACTGGGGAGACAGTAACGCCCACTAAAGCTGGAATCCTATATGTACTTAATTTGAATAAAAAATCCTCTCTTATTTAAATCACAGCATCTCAGTTAGGTTCCATGTACCATTAGTCCCAAAATTTTGCAAAGGTAGACACTGAGGTTGGATATAAAGTATAACAAGCTATGCAAATTTGTTTTTGGGGGGTTTTTTTGAATTTTTATTTATTTTTTTGTATAACAGGTTCTTATTAGTCATCCATTTTATACATATTAGTGTATACATGTCACTCCCAATCTCCCAATTCTTCACACCACCACCCCCGCCCCACGCCGCTTTCCCCCCTTGGTGTCCATATGTTTGTTCTCTACATCTGTGTCTCAATCTCTGCCCTGGAAACCGGTTCATCTGTACCATTTTTCAAGGTTCCATATATATGCGTTAATATACGATATTTGTTTTTCTCTTTCTGACTTACCTCACTCTGTATGACAGTCTCTAGATTCATCCACGTCTCTACAAATGACCCAATTTCATTCCTTCTTATGGCTGAACAATATTCCATTGTATATATGTACCACATCTTCTTTATCCATCTGTCTGTCAATGGGCATTTAGGTTGCTTCCATGACCTGGCTATTGTAAATAGTGCTGCAATGAACATTGGGGTGCCTGTGTCTTTTTGAATTATGGTTTTCTCGGGGAATATGCCCAGGAGTGGGATTGCTGGATCATATGGTAATTCTATTTTTAGTTTTTTAAGGAACCTCCATACTGTTCTCCATAGTGGCTGTATCAATTTACATTCCCACCAGCAGTGCAAGAGGGTTTCCTTTTCTCCACACCCTCTCCAGCATTTGTTGTTTGTAGATTTTTTGATGATGGCCATTCTGACTGGTGTGAGGTGATACCTCATTGTAGTTTTGATTTGCATTTCTCTAATAACTAGTGATGTTGAGCAGCTTTTCATGTGCTTCTTGGCCATCTGTATGTCTTCTTTGGAGAAATGTCTATTTAGGTCTTCTGGCCACTTTTGGATTGGGCTGTTTGTCTTTTTAATATTGAGGTGCATGAGGTGTTTATATATTTTGGAGATTAATCCTTTGTCCATTGATTCGTTTGCAAATATTTTCTCTCATTCTGAGGGTTGTCTTTTCATCTTTTGTATTTTCCTTTGCTTTGCAAAAGCTTTTAGGTTTCATTAGGTCCCATTTGTTTATTTTTGTTTTTATTTCCATTACTCTAGGAGGTGGATCAAAAAAGATCTTGCTGTCGTTTATGTCAAAGAGTGTTCTTCCTATGTTTTCCTCTAAGAGTTTTATAGTGTTCGGTCTCACATTTAGGTCTTGAATCCATTTTGAGTTTATTTTTGTGTATGGTGTTAGGGAGGGTTCTAATTTCATTCTTTTACATGTAGCTGTCCAGTTTTCCTGACACCACTTATTGAAGAGACTGTCTTTTCTCCATTGTATATCCTTGCCTTCTTTGTCATAGGTTAGTTGACCATAGGTGCATGGGTTTATCTCTGGGCTTTCTATCCTGTTCCATTGATCTATCTTTCTGTTTTTGTGTCAGTACCATATTGTCTTGATTATGTAGCTTTGTAGTGTAGTCTGAAGTCAGGGAGTCTGATTCCTCCAGCTCCGTTTTTTTCCCTCAAGACTGCTTTGGCTACTGGAAGTCTTTTGTGTCTCCATACAAATTTTAAGTTTTTTGTTTTAGTTCTGTAAAAAATGCCATTGGTAATTTGATAGGGATTGCATTGAATCTGTAGATTGCTTTGGGTAGTATAGTCATTTTCACAATATTCATCCTTCCAATCCAAGAGCATGGTATATCTCTCCATCTGTTTGTATCATCTTTAATTTATTTCATCAGTGTCTTCTAGTTTTCTGCATACAGGTTTTTTGTCTCCCTAGGTAGGTTTATTCCTAGGTATTTTATTCTTTTTGTTGCAGTGGTAAATGGGAGTATTTCCTTAATTTCTCTTTCAGATTTTTCATCATTAGTGTATAGGAATGCAAGAGATTTCTGTGCATTAATTTTGTATCCTGCAACTTTACCAAATTCATTGATTAGCTCTAGTAGTTTTCTGGTGGCATCTTTAGGATTCTCTATGTATAGTATCATGTCATCTGCAAACAGTGACAGTTTTACTTCTTCTTTTCCAATTTGTATTCCTTTTATTTCTTTTTCTTTTCTGATTGCCATGGTTAGGACTTCCAAAACTATGTGGAATAATAGTAGTGAGAGTGGACGTCCTTGTCTCGTTCCTGATCTTAGAGGAAATGCTTTCAGTTTTTCACCATTGAGAATGATGTTTGCTGTGGGTTTGTCATATATGGCCTTTATTATGTTAAGGTAGGTTCCCTCTATGCTCCACTTTCTGGAGAGTTTTTATCATAAATGGGTGTTGAATTTTGTCAAAAGATTTTTCTGCATCTATTGAGATGATCATATGGTTTTTCTTCTTCAATTTGTTAATATGGTGTATCACATTGATTGATTTGCGTATACTGAAGAATCCTGGCATCCCTGGGATAAATCCCACTTGATCGTGGTGTATGATCCTTTTAATGTGTTGTTGGATTCTGTTTGCTAGTATTTTGTTGAGGATTTTTGCATCTATATTCTTCAGTGATATTGGTCTGTAATTTTCTTTTTTTGTAGTATCTTTGTCTGGTTTTGGTATCAGGGTGATGGTGGCCTCATAGAATGAGTTTGGGAGTGTTCCTTCCTCCACAATTTTTTGGAAGAGTTTCAGAAGGATGGGTGTTAACTCTTCTCTAAATGTTTGATAGAATTCACCTGTGAAGCCATCTGGTCCTAGACTTTTGTTAGTTGGAAGATTTTTAATCACAGTTTCAATTTCATTACTTGTGACTGGTCTGTTCATAGTTTCTCTTTCTTCCTGGTTCAGTCTTGGAGGTTATACCTTTCTAAGAATTTGTCCATTTCTTCCAGGTTGTCCATTTTATTGGCATAGAGTTGCTTGTAGTAGTCTCTTAGGATGCTTTGTATTTCTGCGGTGTCTGTTGTAACTTCTCCTTTTTCATTTCTAATTTTATTGATTTGACTCCTCTCCCTCTTTTTCTTGATGAGTCTGGCTAATGGTTTATCAATTTTGTTTATCTTCTCAAAGAACCAGCTTTTAGTTTTATGATCGTTGCTATTGTTTTGTTTCTATTTCATTTATTTCTGCTCTGATCTTTACAATTTCTTTCATTCTGCTAACTTTGGGTTTTGTTTGTTCTTCTTTCTCTAGTTCCTTTAGGTGTAAGGCTAGATTGTTTATTTGAGATTTTTCTTGTTTCTTGAGGTAGGCTTGTATTGCTATAAACTTCCCTCTTAGAACTCCTTTTGCTGCATCCCATAGGTATGTATCACTATGTTTTCGTTGTCATTTGTCTCTAGGTACTTTTTGATTTCCTCTTTGATGTCTTCAGTGATCTCTTGGTTATTTAGTAACGTATTGTTTAGCCTCCATGTGTGTTTGTGTTTTTTATGTCTTTTTCCCTGTAATTGATTTCTAATCTCATAGCGTTGTGGTCAGAAAAGATGCTGGATATGATTTTAATTTTCTTATATTTACTGAGGCTTGTTTGTGACCCAAGATGTGATCTATCCTGGAGAATGTTCTGTGCGCACTTGAGAAGAAAGTGTAACCTGCTGTTTTTGGATGGAATGTCCTATAAATATCAATTAAATCTATCTGGTCTATTGTGTCATTTAAATCTTGTGTTTCCTTATTAATTTTCTGTTTGGATGATCTGTCCATTGGTGTAAGTGAGGTGTTAAAGTCCCCCACTATTATTGTATTACTGTCGATTTCCTCTTTTATAGCTATTAGCAGTTGCCTTATGTATTGAGGTGCTCCTATGTTGGGTGCATATATATTTATAATTGTTATATCTTCTTCTTGGATTGATCCCTTGGTTGTTATGTAGTGTCCTTCCTTGTCTCTTGTAACATTCTTTATTTTAAAGTCTATTTTATCTGATATGAGTATAGCTACTCCAGCTTTCTTTTGATTTCCATTTGCATGGAATATCTTTTTCCATCCCCTCACTTTCAGTCTGTACGTGTCCCTAGGTCTGAAGTGGGTCTCTTGTAGACAGCATATATGTGAGTGTTGTTTTTGTATCCATTCAGCAAGCCTGTGTCTTTTGGTTGGGGCATTTAATCCATTCACCTTTAAGGTAATTATCAATATGTATGTTCCTATTACCATTTTCTTAATTGTTTTGGGTTTGTTTTTGTAGGTCCTTTCCTCCTCTTGTGTTTCCCACTAGAGAAGTTCCTTTAGCATTTGTTGTAGAGCTGGTTTGGTGGTGCTGAATTCTCTTAGCTTTTGCTTGTCTTAAAGCTTTTGATTTCTCCATCAAATCTGGATGAGATCCTTGCCAGGTGGAGTAATCTTGGTTGTAGGTTCTTCCCTTTCATTACTTTAAGTATATCATGCCACTCCCTTCTGGCTTATAGAGTTTCTGCTGAGAAATCAGCTGTTAACCTTATGGGAGTTCCCTTGTGTGTTATTTGTCGTTTTTCCCTTGCTGCTTTCAATAATTTTTCTTTGTCTTTAATTTTTGCCAATTTGATTACTATGTGTCTTGGCGTGTTTCTCCTTGGGTTTATCCTGTATGGGACTCTATGCACTTCCTGGATTTGGGTGGCTATTTCCTTTCCATGTTAGGGTAGTTGTCGACTATAATCTCTTCAAATATTTTCTCGAGTCCTTTCTCTCTCTCTTCTCCTTCTGGGACCCCTATAATGTGAATGTTGTTGCATTTAATGTTGTCCCAGAGGTCTCTTGGGCTGTCTTCATTTCTTTTCATTCTTTTTTCTTTATTCTGTTCTGCAGCAGTGAATTCCACCATTCTGTCTTCCAGGTCACTTATCTGTTCTTCTGCCTCAGTTATTCTGCTATTGATTCCTTCTAGTGTATTTTTCATTTCAGTTATTGAATTGTTCATCTCTGTTTGTTTGTTCTTTAATTCTTCTAGATTTTTGTTAAACATTTCTTGCATCTTCTCGATCTTTGCCTCCATTCTTTACCTGAGGTCCTGGATCATCTTCACTGTCATTATTCTGAATTCTTTTTCTGGAACATTGCCTATCTCTACTTCATTTAGTTGTTTTTCTGGGGTTTTATCTTGTTCCTTCATCTGGTACTTAGCCCTTTGCCTTTTCATCTTGTCTATCTTTCTGTGAATGTGATTTTTGTTCCACTCTGCAGGATTGTCATTCTTCTTGCTTCTGCTGTCTGCCCTTTGGTGGATGAGGCTATCTAAGAGACTTGTGCAAGTTTCCTGATGGGAGGTACTCTTAGGCAACTTTGAGCTCAATCTTGACCTACAAATTACAGCTAGCCATGTGACTACCTTTTAAGAGTGCTTGTAACCTTGTGTGTCTGTACAGTACTTGAAAACTTTTTAAATTATTATTAAACAAGTCATAGTCACTGTAGAAAATTCTCAGCCCTGGGTTTACACTGGTAGTTGCCTTTGCCACCACAGCCGAAAACCAACTTCCGATCCTCATTAAAGCTTTTTAAAACACTTGTATGTAGGCATTAATATTATCCCCATTTTGCAGCCAAGGAAACCAAGGAAGAGAGAGGCCAAGCACTCTGCTCAAAGTTACCCAGCCAGTAGGTGACAAATCCAGCCTGGTTAAATCTGTCTTTCACAAGCCTGGGGCTCATTCAGCTCCTGCAAAGTGTGAGGGAGTAAACAGAATCATGTGATAAACACGGTGCTACATCTGGGAGCATCAGTCTTACTTGATGATTTGGGAGGAAAATACTTTTATTAAAAGATATGTTATTGATTGGAAAACAATATTAGTGGATTATTTAAATGAACCATACTTTGATTTTGTACCACCTGTGGCCACTCATAGCCCTTCACCTCCTGCCTCCCCCTGCCTGGCCCCTGGGGCCCGTTCATCACGGGGCATTCAGTGGGTGTTGCAGATGCGGTTGGTGGTCTCCCCAGCAACGATTCTCTTTTTTCCCTGCCAACAGAGCCCCATTTGGATCTCCTCTTTCCAGTAGCCCCACCCTCTGGGGGTGTCTGAGCCCTCACAGTGGTCCCATGTCCCTGCCATGTGATTGGTTCAGGCATGAGCCAGCAGGATGCGAGGGGAAGTCTGTTGCAGGGACTTCTGGGAATTTGTGTCTTCCTCAAAAGGGCCACAAGACCAGGGTATTCCCTTATTCTTGCGGCAGGTGGAGATGTGAGGAGGTGAGTTAGAGCTGCAGCAGCCTTGTTGTGACTGAGAGGAGCAGTCAGCCCACTGAGCTGGGAATTGGTGACAGTGTTGAACTGCCCACTGAACCAGCCCTGGAGTTGACCTTTCATCATTAAAGGAAATTCCCTGGGGTCTGTAAGCTTGAATGAGAAAAAACTTTTCATCTTTATTTTCATTAATCCCTGACCAGATTTTCACATTTCCTTCCATTATGAAAGCAGGCAAGAAATCCTAGTAGTATTAGCCAGGCCTGTGACTTTGTGCTCAAAAAAAAAAAACCCGTTATTTTCGTATCACATTACAACTGTTGTCGGTATCTATCTCCAAATACTGGTTATATTCATTATGACCTTGAAATTACGGTAACGGTTGGGCCTGCTGTTAGACTCTCTTTAATTGTTAATGAAAAGAACATATATTCCTACAGCATAAAGAATGTGTTAATATTTGTGGTGGCCCCGTGAGAAGTACCCGCAGGCCTCTGACTGCAGGAGAGTAGCTGACAGAGCACCAGCTGCTGTGGCAGAAATCCAGCCCAGCTTGCCAGGCCATTGATGCGGATGCAAGGACCCGAAGGCTGGCCCACTCCTGGGAGACAGGGCACTCCTGACAGCGACTCGGGCTTGAGGCCTCCACAGGCCTCGTTGAACTTCCGTCAGGCCACAGGGAATTAGGAGACTTCGCCCACCCTTCCTTCCCTCTCTCCCTCACTGGGATTGGCCTTGGTGGGGTGACAGCTCCCTTAGCCTCCACAGGCTCCCTCCCCCTCGTCTCACAGGCCAAACTCTGGCCTGTTAAATCTTGTCTTGGCATGTGTTTCTCAGAGGAGCCAGACAAACACAGCTTGTAACTGTTTTTCAATACAGTTGCTTTCTTTTATAATCAAACATACTTTATGTTATGCTTTTAAAAACGCTATTCTGTGATGGGGTCCACACGTTACACCAGATGCCAAAGAGAACAGTTCAGAACCCCTGCCTTCTTGTTCGAGCTACTGTGAACTGGGTTTTCTGTTATCTGCATCCAAAACATCTCAACTCCTAGGAGATTTCAGTGAAAAGGTGTGAGAAGCTCTGGTTGGGGTAAACCCGTGTAAGAGAATGTTAAAACTCGGCTCTTACCATCCTGCACTTTGGACAGAGTAT
The DNA here is from genome assembly GCF_059928025.1 of Delphinapterus leucas. Classification (NCBI taxonomy): domain Eukaryota; kingdom Metazoa; phylum Chordata; class Mammalia; order Artiodactyla; family Monodontidae; genus Delphinapterus; species Delphinapterus leucas. The sequence goes on along the minus strand of NC_143143.1, from coordinate 62,056,175 downwards.
TTTCCTCCCAAATCATCAAGTAAGACTGATGCTGCCTGCTCCTTTCTGAGTCCAACTCAAACCCCTCTTTCTAGGACTGCTCTGCCGTCACTGGGGAGGAAGATGGAGGCTCGCAGGCCCTGGGGAACAGGGCAGAGGAGACATCTGAGGGGAAAGGCAGGCGGGTGGCTGCCCCAACTGGCCCGGCCACTGCAACTATGTGAACTACGTGAACATGTTTTCTTTTTTAACATTTCCCCACACCAAAGGAATCCAAACAACAGGATCCCAGAGCTAATGATCTAGCCCAGTGGTTCTCAGAGTGTGGTACCCAGACCAGTAGCATCCTCATAACCTGGTATGATGGTTAATTGCATGTGTCAACCTGGCTGGGCAATGGTGCCCACTTGTTTGGTCAAATGCTCGTCTAGATGTTGCTGTTAAGGTATTTTATAGAGGTGATTAACATCTAAAATCAGCAGGCTTTAAATAAAAGATATCAGTCTGGATGATGTGGGCGAGCTTCATCCAATCAGGTGAGGGCTTAAGAGCAAAACTTGAGGCTTCTGGAAAAAGAAAGCAATTCTGCCTCAAGACTGTAACAGAGAAATCCTGCCTGAGTTTTCTGCCCTCACAGATTTCAGACTTACCAGCCCCCGCAATATCACACAGCCAATTCCTTATACACACACTAACGGTTCCATTTCCATGGAGATCCCTGACTGCTGCACCTGGGAATTTGTTAGAAATGCATATTCTCAGGCCCCACACCAGGCCTACTGAATCCAACACTCTGGGGGTGTGTGCTTTAATAAGCTTTCCAGAAAATTCTCAAGTTTGAGAACTGCCCCTCTATATTCTCACTACTCAAAGTGTTGTCTGTGGACCAGCCCCAGTGGCATCACTGGGAGGTGGTTAGCAATGCAGACTCTCAGGCCCCACCCAGACCTGCTGAAAGGGGCTCTGCATTTTAACCAGATCCCTGATGATTTGTGAGCACGTTAAAATTTGGGAAGCACTGACCTAGTGCTCCCCAGGGGCAGGGGGAAGAGGCAGTGTTGTCTGGACTCTCGGTGATAACAATAAAAACGGTTAATTATTGGGCACCTAAGTGCCAAGCCCTTTATACAGCTTGTATAATTCATGTATACAACCCGTGTAACGTCACTGAACCCTCTCACAACCCTGTAAGGCGGGTGTACCCATTAAGGCCGTTTTACAGACGAGGAAATGGACTGAGAGGGGTTTAGTAACCTGCTCAGGATCACACAGTTCATAAGTGGCGGATCAGAATCAGAACCAGGCTTCTAACTAGAAGCACTCACTCTCCACGCCAGACAGGGCGCCTCAGCGATTCAGGAGAGAGGACACACACACACACACACACACACACACACACACACACACACACGGAGCCAAGATTCCTCCTCTTAATTACAGCTGTCTCTGCTGCTAACAAAGGCGGGGGCTGGGAAAGGAATCAACGTAATATGCAATTGCTTGTTCCCAATTTGCACAAATTACCGTTTGTCTGAGGAGATAATGGTGGGAATTGGGATCCGCCCGGTGGGTTGCAGTGTTCATCCGCCTAACACCCTTCTGAGCCCTCCTCGCTGGCCTTCCCGCCTTCCTGGGAAGGGGGCCGAGCCTTCCAGTGAGGCTTCAGGAGGCCTGGGTAAATCCTGGCTCTGTCCTCTTTGGGAGCACTTGGTGTTCTTGCCAGTCTCCCCCTCCACTCACCTGTGCTATTGGCTAAATCTGCATCAGCCAACACTAGCCCATCTCCAGCTCCACAAGGGGGGCTGCCCCTCCTACCTTACCCCCCAACTCCCTTCCTGGGGCCAAGCACATTTCCAATCCCAGAAAATACTAGGGGGGCTTTGATGATGCCATTCAAGGCTATGGTGGCATTGTGGTGAGAGCCAGTCCTGGCACGAGGAAGGGCTGAGGGGCCGGCAGGTGCTCTGGTACCCTTGCCCGCCACTCAGTTTCTTGATCTAGGGCTTCCTCCAGATGCAAGGCCTTTGGTCATGCAGTTCCCTCTTCCTGGAATGCTCTTCCCTACCTCTGCCCTTCTCCAGGCTGACTCCTCTGCATCCTTCAGGTTGAAGCTCAATACTAATCCTTTTTTAAAAATTTATTTGTTTTCTTTTGTTTGTTTGTTTTTCAATACTAATTCTTATAACAACAGCAACTGTCATTCATTGAGGACCTAATATGTGCTGTACCTGTGTTAACCCATTTAGTCACGCAACATTATGTGATAGGTGCTATAGTTATTCTCACTTTGCAGATGGGGAAACCGGGACACAGAGTAGTTAAGTAATCTGCCTGAGGTCACACAGTAGGTGGTACAGCTAATATTTGAACCAAGGGGTTTGGTCTCAGAGCCCAGTCTCTCACTTCTTCCAAGAAGCCTGCTGAAGGGCTGGGGGAAATCCTCCTGCTGTTTCCTCTGCCGGCACCATTCTCCTTATTGACACTTAGCACAGCTATAATCACACGTGTATCCTCTGCATATTGTCTGCCCTCAAGGAGGGCAGAGACCCACGTCTGACTTGCTGAGAGCTGTATCCCCACCATCTAGTTCTGTACCTGGCACATGGCAAGTGCTCAATAAGCATTTGTGGGATGCTTGAATAAATAGGTCTCAGGCTCCTCATCTTTAAAATGGGGCTGGTAATACCTCCTCCCAAGGACCATTACAAGAAGTGGGGCAATGCAAGTAAAGCACTTCTCACAGCCTGGCCATTGTTTTCATTCATATCAGGAAGAGAGACTCTGGATTCCCTGCCTTGGTGTCCTGAGGATCACTTGTTTATCTAGTGAATATTTATTGAGCATCTACTGTGTACCAGCAGTCATAGGTGCTGAGTCCACACACTGCAGAGAGGAGGAGATGTAGTCAGTCCTTTAGGGCAGTGGTCCCCAACCTTTTTGGCACCAGGGACCAGTTTTGTGGAAGACAATTTTTCCCACGGACAGGGGTGAGAGTGGGGGTGGTTCAGGCAGTAAGGCGAGCGATGGGGAGCAACAAGTAGCAGCAGATGGAGCGATGGGGAGTGATGGGGAGTGATGGGGGGCGATGGGGAGAGATGGGGAGCGGGAGATGGAGCAATGGGCAGCGATGGGGAGAGATGGGGAGCAGTAGATGGAGTGATGGGGAGTGATGGGGAGTGATGGGGAGCGATGGGGAGTGATGGGGAGCAATGGGGAGAGATGGGGAGCAATGGGGAGAGATGGGGAGAGATGGGGAGCGGGAGATGGAGCAATGGGCAGCGATGGGGAGAGATGGGGAGCAGTAGATGGAGCGATGGGGAGTGATGGGGAGTGATGGGGAGAGATGGGGAGAGATGGGGAGCGATGGGGAGAGATGGGGAGCAATGGGGAGCGATGGGGAGTGATGGGGAGCGATGGGGAGCGATGGGGAGCGATGGGGAACAATGGGGAGAGATGGGGAGAGGTGGGGAGCAATGGGGAGCGATGGGGAGAGATGGGGAGCGATGGGGAGTGATGGGGAGAGATGGGGAGAGATGGCGAGCGATGGGGAGAGATGGGGAGCAATGGGGAGCGATGGGGAGAGATGGGGAGCAATGGGGAGCGATGGGGAGAGATGGGGAGCAATGGGGAGCAATGGGGAGTGATGGGGAGCGATGGGGAGTGATGGGGAGAGATGGGGAGAGATGGGGAGAGATGGGGAGCAATGGGGAGCGATGGGGAGAGATGGGGAGCAATGGGGAGCAATGGGGAGTGATGGGGAGCGATGGGGAGTGATGGGGAGCGGGAGATGGAGCAATGGGCAGCGATGGGGAGTGATGGGGAGCAATGGGGAGAGATGGGGAGCAATGGGGAGAGATGGGGAGAGATGGGGAGTGGGAGATGGAGCAATGGGCAGTGATGGGGAGAGATGGGGAGCAGTAGATGGAGCGATGGGGAGTGATGGGGAGTGATGGGGAGAGATGGGGAGAGATGGGGAGCGATGGGGAGAGATGGGGAGCAATGGGGAGCGATGGGGAGCGATGGGGAGCGATGGGGAGCGATGGGGAGAGATGGGGAGAGATGGGGAGCGATGGGGAGCGATGGGGAGAGATGGGGAGTGATGGGGAGTGATGGGGAGAGATGGGGAGCGATGGGGAGTGATGGGGAGAGATGGGGAGTGATGGGGAGCGATGGGGAGCGGCAGATGAAGCTTCACTCCCTCGCCCGCCGCTCACCTCCTGCTGTGCGTCTGCTTCCTAACAGGTTCCGGACCGGGAGTTGGGGACCCCTGCTTTAGGGAAAGGCAGATGGTGCATCTAAGGCTGAATTCCCAGGCAGAGTCCTGTCCTTCTCCATTGGCAGACTCCTGTGTCAATGGAGGATCCCTGCTCTGGTCCCTGGGACACCCCCTCTCCCCAGTCCCCAGCACTGGGTACTCACAGGCTTCATGATCCAGGTGATTCCTGGGTTTTTGCGAAACTCCTCCACAAACAGATGGTACTCGCAGGGCATCTCAAAGGTTTTGGGGAAGAAGTCGCACTTGGCTGCCTCCAGCTTTCCCGCCTCGCGCTCCAGCTGTTTCCGGAAGCGCTTCAGGTTCTTCACCATGTAGTTCTTGCGGGTCAGCTGAGCAGCACGATGGACAGGAAGGCCATTGGCGCTCATGCCCACTGCCCTGCACCAACCGTCCCACCAACTGCCCCCCTCCAACCACCCCACCAACTGCCCCCCACAGCCCCCATTCTCTGTACGGTAGAAGTAACAATAAGAGGGACTCCCCTGGTGGTCCAGTGGGAAGGACTCTGTGCTCCCAATGCAGGGTGCCTGGGTTCAGTCCCTGGTCAGGGAACTAGATGCTGCATGCTGCAACTAAGAAGCCCGCATGCTGCAACTAAAAGATCCCACACGCCACAACGAAGATCCCACGTGCCTCAACTAAGACCCGGCCCAGCCAAAATAAATAAATAAAAATAAATCTTAAAAAAAAAAAGGATTTAAAAAAAAAGAGCAACAGTAAGAGTAACTTTGACTGAGAGCCTGCTATTCTATAATTATCCCCACTTTACAGGTGAGGAAACTGAGGCTCAGAAAGGTTGTCAGTTGCCCAGAGCTATCCAGCTAACAGGCAGCACAGCCAGGGTTTGACCCAGCCTGTCTGATGCCAAAATTCTTTTTCTAACTGCTAAGCTGCACTGAACTTTTTAAATCTCCCACCACTGGCCCCTCGAGTCCCATCTTTATGGTATGGTTCCTCCCAGAGCTCCCTCCCATCTCCAGACGCCAAACAGCTCAACTTGCCTCACCCTGAAATCACATAATCCCTCAAGCATCCTGCTTCTTTAGCCTTCACACCTGAAGTCAGACGGCCCATGACCTCAGTCCCCTCCCCAAGGTGGGCGGTTCCTCAGGTCTGAGATCCCTATTCCCTCACACTATTTAGCTCATCATGAATCTAGGGCACATATCTCTCACCTGGCATATACCCCAAATTCCCTTGTACTTTTCCATTCTGGTCCTTGTACCCCCAAGCCAGCTCCTGCTCATTGCCACACCCAGTCCCCTGGGCCCACCCAGCTCACCTCGTAGTGGTTTCGGAAGTGACTGATCCGCACGTGCTCATCCATGTAGGTGTGGTCGAAATTCTCCCGGAGCCAGCTGACATCGCACCAGTAGAAATCCCACTCCCCTTCACTGGGGGTGGGGGTGGGACAAAAGTCATGACCTGAGGACCTCAGCACTGCTGGGGATCTGGGGCCCAGGGAGGTGCAGCTGAGGGGTAAGCAGCGGTGTGTCCATCAGGTAAGTCTCAAGGAGGTGGCCTCGGGCTGTCGCTGCCCACCATGTACTTTGTGAGGCCAGAGTGAAAACTACAGAAATGTCCCTGCAAAAATCCAGGCTACTGGTTTCCTTCAAACAATCAGCAGATCTGGCCACGTTGAGCCCAGATGCCCATCGGCACCCACCGCCTTAGACAGGGCACACCCTCTCCAGATCACAGTCCCCACCGTGCCCTATGGCCCATGACAACGGGCCAACCTTACCTGGTCATGTTACCTGCCTGAGCTCTGGAAGCATCCAAGTAGCCACCCCTGAGCCCACACTACCAGGCAACATTTATAAGCTCTTCCCAGTTCAGAAAGCCCTCCTCTCACTGAATCCTCAGAGCAGCCCCAAAAGTGACTACGATCATGCCTGGATCCCTTAGAGAGGGACAGCCTTGCTCAGTGAGGACATGGCAGCCTCAGGATTCACACCCAAGCCTGCCCGACTCCAAGTTCTGACCCTGTTCTTCACCACCTTGCCAGAGAGGGGGACAGGAAACCAGACTGATCTACCAAATCCAGATACCAGAGCTGGAGTACACAGAGGAGGTGCTTCAAAAAGACTTGACAGGAAATGAAACGCACAACCATGATTACTTCCAAATTTTTTAGTAAAAAATTACAGATATAACTGAAGCCCCGCGTATATTCCTGACTGATTCTATCTCCTACTCTCCTGTCCAAAAGGAAGCCATTAGACTGAATTTGGAATCATTTCTATGAGTGTCTTTATAGTTTTACTGTGTATATATGTGCGTATCCATATGTGGCACATGGCATTGTTTGGCATGTTCTTAAAACTTTCTAATGGCTAATACTTACTTCCGCTTCCCATGTGCCAGACACTGTTCTAAGTACTTTACAAATATTAACTCATTAATCCTCACAGTAACTGTTAAGTGTTAGGTTCTTTTATTATGCCCATTTTAAAGATGAGTGAAGTGAGGCACAGAGAGTTTAAGGAACTCACCTAAGTTCATAAGCTAGTACGTGGCAGAGCAGGACTGGAACTCAGGCCATCGGGCTCCAGATTCCAAGCTCCGTGGTTAGAGCTACTCTTGTCTATTTCCTTTCACAATTTGCTTTTTTTTTTTTAACCCACCTTTTGTTTTAGTTGAATGAATAGTGGATGAATGAGTGAATAATGAAGTATTCATTCATTCATATAACACATAGGTGTTGAGGCTGTCTTGGTGTCAGAGACAATGTTGGATGCAAGGATATAGGGGGAACAAAAACACCTGGCTAGGTGGTACATACAGTCCTGTGGGGAAGATAAAAAATAAACAAGGAAACAAATACACAACTCTCTAATGAGGAATTGTGAAATGTTATAACCCAGTTGGAATAACCCAGTTGGAGGCCATGAGGCAGGGCAGCTGAGGAACCTGTTTAGGTGGAGGCTACCCTGTGGAGCTGACCTTTCAGCTTATATCTGAATGGTAAGGAGGGACAGCCAGATCAAGGGCAGTGGGGAGAGGGTTCCAGGAGTGGGAAGGGCAGGAACTGAGGCCCTGAGGTTGGAAAGGGCTCATTCAAGGATATGAAAAAAAAGCCAGAGTGGAGGGAGAAACGTAAGGGATGACACTGAAACTGGAGTAGGGCCCAACAAACAGGGCCTTGTAGACCATGATGTGGATTTTGGATTCTTTTCTAATTCCACAAGTTTGTTCATTTTGTACACCATCTTCATGATTATCACAGTCAAGTTGCTCTTAAATCACCCAGGAAGACATTAAACTGCTCAACAAGGCCAACAGGAAATCCAGGTTCTTTCTACCTTCTCATTCTGCCATCCTTAACACGTTGTCTTCATGCTCATCACCTCAAGGTCACAAGATGGTTGCTGCAGTTCCGGGCATCAAGGACAGCTTTCTTTGTGGGAAGCAAGGGAGGGGACAGCTCTGGCCACATCTGTTCCAAACTCTGACCTAACAGGCTGATGGTCTGAATTGGGACCTCGTTCTATCTGGAAATACCAGACCCCAGCTTAGGTCCTAAGGAAAAGGTCTCACATTCACAGAGCCATGTCTGGTGTAAAGGCCCTGGCCTCTAGCCTTTCCTGACTTGAGGACTCTCGAGGCAATGTGGGATCAGCCAGGAAACAACCTGCTTCATGGACTCCCACACCATCAGCACCAGACAAACCCTCAGCCCTTCTTCCACTTGACCATGGAGCAAGGCTGAGGAGAAATAGGGGGCAGCCTCAGATCACATGGCAGGTCAGGACAGTGCCTTCTCCCATACACCGGCTGGTCACCTCCCCTGCCTCATCCGCCACTACATCCAGTTCTTCTGGATCCAGGGAAGGAAAACTCATTCTGATATTAGTGTGATACATGAGAGAACCAAGAAGGAAAATCCACAGTAGCTGCCGTCATCACCACCATCACCACCATCACCATCATCACCATCACTGTAATACTCCCCAAAGTGCCGGAGAGAGGACTCTGCCATCTTGGATTCCCCATACCACGCTTGCCACCGTCAGCCAACTCCTAATTTTTTTGTGGGATGATTTAGTAAGGGTCTGTCTCCTCTGCTAGACTCCAGCACCAGGCAGCAGGAAGCATGGATTCACCTATTCACTCATTTGTTCCTTCAATTACTGAGAGGCTGCTAGAACAGGGAGGATGAACCTGGGACTCTGCAGACAGCCAGACTAGGTGAAAACCCTAGCTCAAGCCCTGACAAGATGGTATATTCCAACACTTTCCAACATGGTATATTTTTCCTCTTTTTGTCCAGTTTTTTCATCAGGAAAATGGGGATGATAATAGCACCTACTGGAAGGTTTGCTGGGATGATTCAAAGAGGTCATGCGTGTAAAGTGTGGAAGAGTGTCTAGGAGGCTTAGTTGTTGTTATGCAACAAGTATTTATTGAGGATCCTGGCAGGGTAGCTGGTTGCCTTCACCCCTCATATCTATTCTCTCCTTTTTCTACAGTCATAGAATTTCCAACATTTACCTGGAAAATGTAGTCTACATTTTTCAGATTCCCTTGCAGCTAGGTGTGTCCACATGGCTAAGTTCTGGCCAGTGAAATGTGAGGGACTTCTGGGTTGTGTCCTTCAAGGGTAGGACATGCCTTTTCTTGTCTCCTTCCTACCTCCTGCTGCTTGGAATGTACAGGAACTCCACCTCAGACCATGAGGATGAGGGCCTCACTCAAAGGACAGCAGAGTGGAAAGACGGAAGCAGATGGGTCCCACATTTCCATACCATCTTTGAACCTCCTACATCTGGACTTCAATGGGAGGGGTAAATAAACTTCTAGTCTGTCAAAGCCCCTTTTATTTTGTGTCTCTGTTACATGCATCCAAACCTTAACCTTCACTAATATTAACACCTACTACGTGCCAGGGATTGTTTGCTTTTTCATCTCAGTATCCCCAGGGCCAAGCATAGAAGAAGAAATGTAGGCTTAGGGGTCAAAAAACTTGTCCAAGGTCACAGAACTAGTAAGTGGCCAGGACCTGCCATCACCGGAGGATTCACCCCACAGGTCTGTGATGGTTGCATAGAGAGCTATAGGACACTGGCTGTGGAATAGTCAAACTGAACTGGGTTTGAATCCCACTCTGACACTTACGTGCTGTGTGACCTTAAACAATTGGCTTAATATTTCTGAACATAATCACATCTTTCTGGATGGTTATAAGGCTTAAATAAGACAGAGATGGCATCAGTAATGCACCTAACACATTGTGAATGCTAAATAAATGTCGGCCCCTGTCACAGCCAAATTGGGACAAGTCCCAGTGGCCACCCAAGGGAGCTGGGACAAAAACGAAGGGAGACAAGGACCTGTGAGACAAAGGGAAGGAGAGACAAGGCTGAGGGTGAGGGCTTCTTACTCCTTTACTTCCACCCATCCTGGCCTGTGGTGAAGGACATCCATGAGGGTATTCATAAGAGTGGTCTTGAACCGGATTGATGCTCTCTGCTCTCTGCAAGACATGGCAATGGAACACTTGCTCAGAATCAACTATTTCCCTAGGACAGTCCAGGGATAGGAAAAAAGGGAAAGGAAGAAGGGTCAAGTTCCATACGTGGAAATGCCAAAACATAGAATTACTGAATTTTAGAATTTAGCATCATAGCGTGAAACAAAATAATCAAATTGAGAACGATAGAATCTTTGGATCATTGAAAAATAATAGCAATCATTGTCTTCAGTGCCTTTCATGGTCTGGTTGCTTTACATATGCCATGGCTAATCTTTATACTAAATGATACGTTTTTGCAAATCCCCCTTTCTGTCACTCATCTGAGAAGATGGAATGGATATACTTTTCCCTCTTCCTCCTACCAGGACAACTAAAACCCCAGGACATAAGATATAAAACAAGTATAAGAAGACCCTGAAAGGTGGACAGAAGAAGGCAGATCGGCTAAGGACCTCAGGACCCATGGAACAGCACGTGGTGAATTCCCTGGGGTATGTTTTTGCCTCATAGATCCCAGATGTGGAGATGAAGAAGCTAGCAAGTCTGAAACACCAATGGGCACAGACAAAAAAAACCCTCCAGCAAAAGCCTGCTCTCTCCAGCTGACAAAATCAGGAAAGGAACACTTAAGACAATAACTTCTCTACTCTGGCCAACCCCGGCAGAAACAAATCTGTGGCCCACCCTCACTTATGCTAGCAAAGGCTGAGTGGGGAATCTAGACTTCCCACCAGGTTGTAACAAGGTACCCAATATCCCCCAAGACCCCTGGCTAGGCTGGTGTCAGAGAAGGTCAAAGACGTAGCCGGGACTTTCATCCCTAACAGGTGGTAGTGAGGTGCCCACCCCTGCTGTGTCAGTGGAGATCATGTGCCTGGGCTTCCACCCCCACCTGGAAGTAAGGAGGCACCCCTCTCCCTTGGGCTGATATCAACGGAGGCCTAGTGGAGAGTCAGGACTTTCAATACCACCCAGTGGTAATGAGGCTGCACTTCCTGTGGTGTTCATGTGAGTCAGGTAGGGAGCAGTAGCAAGGAACTCCTAACCCTCCCGGCCAAGGTGGTATCAGCAGAGGCCTAGTGGAACCAGAGCTCCTATTCCACCCAGCAGTAAGAAGGAACCCCCTTCACCCTCAAGTGTCAATGGAGGTCAAGTGGGGAACCTGGAATTCTACACTCTATGGTAGTAATGAGGTGGTACCATGCCCCCTTCCCTGGCCGGAGTGATGTCAGAAAATGTCACCTAAAAGAGGTTTAAACAAGATCCAGAGTTCTATGGCATAATACCCCAAATGTTCAGGTTTCAACTGAAAATCACTTGTCATACCAAGAATCAGGAAAATCTCAATGTGACTAAGAAAAATCAATAGATACCCAAGAGGGAAGAGATATGGGAACATATGTATATGTATAACTGATTCACTTTGTTATAAAGCAGAAACTAACACACCATTGTAAAGCAATTATACTCCAATAAAAATGTTAAAAAAAATCAATAGATACCAATGCCAAAATGGCACATGTGTTAGAATGATCTGACAAATATTTTAAAGCAGCCATCATAAAAATGTTTCAATGAGTAATTAAGAACACATTTGAAGAATATGTGAAGAACACTGGAAGAAAGCAAGGGTGTCCGCTCTTACAACTCTTATTCAACATGTCACTAGAAGTTCTAACCAGTGCAGTAAGTCAATAAAAGGGACATAGATCAGAAAGGAAGAAAGAAAACTGTCCCTTTTTGCAGATGACTGTGTAAAAATTCCCACGGAATCTAAAAAACACTTCATGAACTAATAGGTAAGTACAGTGAGATCACAGGATATAAGATGAACATACAAATCAGTTATATTTCTACATACTATCAATGAACACATGAACTCTGAAATTAAAAATACAATTTACAACTATTACTTTTAAAAAAAGGAATATTTAGGTGCAAATCTAACAAAACATGTGCAGGACTTAGGTACTAAAAACTGCAAAATGCTGATGCAAAAATTCAGAGAAGGTCTAGATAAATTGAGAGCCCTACCATGTTCATGGATTGGAAGACTCAGCAGAGTAGAGATGTCAATTCTTCCCAAACTGGTGTGCAGACTTAATGCGATTCCTGGGATCAAAATCCCAGTAAGATTTTTTTGTAGATATAGATAATTCTAAAATGTATGTGGAAAGGCAAAGATATTAGAACTAGAATATCTAAAACAATTTTGAAAAGAAGAATAAAGTGGGGTAAATCAGTCTAACCAATTTCAAAACATTATGTAGCTACAATAATCAAGACTGTGTGGTATTCACAGAGAAAGAGATACCAAGAGAACAACCAACCAACCAACAACAAACAAATATGCCCAACTGAATTTTTAAAAATTATTCATTTGGCTGTGTGCAGGCCCTTGGTTGCAGCATGCGGGATCTAGTTCCCTGACCAGGGATCAAACCTGGGCCCCCTGCACTGGGAGCGTGGAGTCTTAACTGCTGGACCACCAGGGAAGTCCCTGCCCAACTGAATTTTGACAAATGAACAAAAGCAATTCAATGGAGGAAGAATAGCCTTTTCAATAAATGGTGCTGGAGAATTGGATATGCACATGCAAAAAATGAACCTAGGCTTAAACCTCATACTTTATATAAAGTATAAAGTACTTTATACTTTAACTCAAAATGGATCACAAACTTAAGTGTAAAATGTAAAATTATAAAACATAGAGGAAAATCTTTGGGATCTAAGAGCTAGGCAACGAATTTTTAGATTTGACACTACGAGCATGGTCCATAAAAGGGAAAACTGATAAATTGGACACCTTCAAAATTAACGATTTCTGCTCTTTAAAGGACTCTGTTAAGTCAATGAAAAGGCAAGGTACAGCCTAGGAGAAAATATTTGCAACCACATATTTGACGAAGGACTACTATCTAGAATACATAAAGAATTCTCAAAACTCAACACTAAAAAGAAAATCCAATTAGAAAATGGGCAAAAGACGTGAACAGATATTTCACCAAAGAGGATATACAGATGACAAGTGAGCACGTGGAAAGATGTTCAACATCGTTTACCATTAGGGAAGTACAAATTAAAACCGCAATGATATAGCAGTACACAAGTATCAGAATGGCTAAAATAAAAAACTCCGACAACAACAGCTGCTGGAAAGGACACAGAGAAACCAAATCACTCATACGTTGCTGATGGGAATATAAAGTGGTGCAGCCACCTTGGAAAATAATTCGGCGGTTTCTTCAAAAACTAAGCATGCAACTACCGTATAACCCAGCAATTGTACTCCTGGGCATTTACCCCAGTGAAATGAAAACTAACACACAAACCTGTACTTGAATGTTCATAACAGCTTTATTCATCATAGCCCCAGACTGGAAGAAAACCCAGATGTCTTTCAATAGGTAGGTGGTTAAACGCATGGCGGTATATCCGTTCCCTGGAATACTAGTCAGCAATAAAAAGGAATGAACTGTTAATGCACTCAACAACCTGAATATATCTCTAGCGAAGTTGCTGAGTGAAAAAGGCCAGTCCCAAAAGGTTAGTATATAATGTGTGATTCCATTATAAAAACTCTTTGGGGCTTCCCTGATGGCGCAGTGGTTGAGAGTCCGCCTGCCGATGCAGGGGACACGGATTCGTGCCCCGGTCCGGGAAGATCCCACATGCCGCGGGGCGGCTGGGCCCGTGAGCCATGGCTGCTGAGCCTGCGCATCCGAAGCCTGTGCTCCGCAATGGGAGAGGCCACAACAGTGAGAGGCCCGCGTACCGCAAAAAAAAAAAAAAAAAAAAAACCTCTTTGAAAGGACAAAATTATTGAAAAGAGAACAGAACAACAGTTGCTGGGGGTTAAAGATCGGGTACGTTGGGATGGGGAGGAAGAGGGGGAGGGAGGGGAAGTGGATGTGGTTATAAAAGGCACTATGAGGGATCCTTGTGGTGATGGAAATATTCCCTATCTTGACTGTATCAATGTCAATATCCTAGTTGGATGCTGTGCTATAGTTTTACTCTGTTACCACTGGGGGGAACTGGATAAAGGGCACATAAGATCTCTCTGTATTATTTCTTACAACTGCATATGAATCCACAATTAAAATATTCAATTTTAAAAATTAACAGTTTTATTTTTTGGCTGCACAACTTTGCAGGATCTTATTTCCCTGATCAGGGATTGAACTAGGCCCTTGGCAGTGAAAGTGCGGAGTCCTAACTGGACTGCCAGGGAATTCCCAACACATCTTTAGATGTCTGGATAATGGCTACCTTTATCGAGCAATGATTAGAAGAGGGCATGCTGGTGATGTTCTGTTTCCTGATGTGGGTATATTAAGTTTATGAAAATTCACTGAGCTGTAAAATTATGATATACTCAACTTTCTATATATATAACAGAACTCTATAACAAAATATACCACAAATAAAGTTAAAGGACTACCTATAGATTAAGAAAAAATATTTGCGGTGCTTATAATCCATAAGAGATTTGGACCAAGTACATAAAGAACTACTACAAATCATTAAGAAAAAGACAAACTCGATAGAAAAATGTCTAGAAGCTATGAACAGGCAATTAATAGCATAGGAAATTTAAATGACCAACAAGCATGTTAAAAGATACTCAACCTTACCAATAATTAAGAAATGCAAATTAAAATACCAAGGAGAGGACTTCCGCTTTGGGTTATGATGTAAAAGAATGTAAAAGACTTTCAATCCTATAGTAACAATGAGAAAAAAATGTACAAAATAAATATACTTGTCCATGGGGCTAGTGGAGAGCAATAGACAAAAGAAAACTTGATGAACTGATTCCAGAGAGAAACAAGGCCTTCATTGGGGGGAGCAGAGAGATGCAGCCGTTTCCAGGTCTGGGCTGGCTGCCTGGCCTGGGGTGGGCAAGTGGAGGAACAAGCCAGCCGTGGAAGAGAGAGTCTGTGGCACCAGGAGAAATCAGCTGAGCTTATACGATATGTAGGATGGCAAAACACATCAAAATCTGGAAGGGCCCATTCCAAAACCAGACCAAACAAAACCGGATTCTGGCAAATTTGCTTAAGAAAGGAACAGTAGAGAAAACAGTACAGCTGAGAGAAAACCCAGACTCCTGCAGGTTTACATGGTCTTTGCATTCCGGCAGCCCTGCCAGAGTTGAATTCAAAAATGAACAACAATGGGCTTCCCTGGTGGCGCAGTGGTTGAGAGTCCGCCTGCCGACCCAGGGGACACGGGTTCGTGCCCCGGTCCGCGAAGATCCCACATGCCGCGGAGCGGCTGGGCCCGTGAGCCATGGCCGCTGAGCCTGCGCGTCCGGAGCCTCTGCTCCGCAATGGGAGAGACCACGGCAGTGAGAGGCCCGCGTACCACAAAAAAACAAAAAAAAAACAAAAACAAACACAAAAACAAACAACAACAAAAATGAACAACAACAAAAATCAAACAAACAAACAAAAAAACTGAACTGCAGTCCAATCTCCTCCCAGGTCAAATACTAACAAGCTCAAAATGGTAGTACAGGAGGCTGGGCTTGGGGTGAACTCAGTGTAATTAAAGCTTTGGTCCAACCCATGTTCCCAGTGCATATAAAAGTTATGTTTACACTATACTGTAGTCTATTAAGTGTGCAATAGCATCGTGTCTTTTTAAAAATGTACATATCTTAATTAAAAAATACTTCATTGCTAAAAAAAGTTAACCATCATCTGAGCCTTCAGTGAGTTGTAGTAGTAACATCAAAGATTGCTGATCACAGATCATCATAACAAATATAATAATCATGAAACAGTTTGAAATATTGTGAGAATTACCAAAGCGTGACACAGACACGAAGGGAGCAAATTCTGTTGCAAAAATGGCACCAACAGACTTTGTTGATGCAGGGTTGCCACAAACCTTCAATTTGTAAAAAACATAATATCTGTAAACTGCAATAAAGCAAAACACAATAAAATGATGTATGCCTGTATACACACACACACATACACATATGTGGGTGTGGGTGTGGGTGTGTGTAATTTTTTGGTCTTCACTGCTTTTTATACACAATGACCAGAATGGAATATAAAAAATAGAAGATGTGCAATAATAAAGCAGAAAAATTTTAATGCATGATCAAGAGGAAAAACTCTATATTTTGTTATAGAGTTCTGTTATATATACATAACTCATAAATGACCCAATTATTGGAATTATTAAAGACTTTAAACAGATATTATAAATGTGTTAAAGAATTTACATGCAAAGTGAGAGAGTGGCATGGACATATATACACTACCAAACGCAAAATAGATAGCTAGTGGGAAGCAGCCGCATAGCACAGGGAGATCAGCTCGGTGCTTTGTGACCACCTAGAGGGGTGGGATAGGGAGGGTGGGAGGGAGGGATACACAAGAGGGAAGAGATATGGGAACATATGTATATGTATAACTGATTCACTTTGTTATAAAGCAGAAACTAACACACCATTGTAAAGCAATTATACTCCAATAAAGATGAAAAAAAAGAATTTACATGAAAAGGTGGATATAATGAGTAAATATATTTAATTATATTAAATATATTTAATTACATTTAATCAGTATAATGAGTTATTGCAGAAAAGGCACTGAAAGTCTAAAACAGAACCAAAATGGAAAAATGTAGAACTGAAAATTATAGTATCTGAAATTAAAAATTCATAGGATGAGCTCAACAGGGGATTGGACATTGTAGAAATAAGGATAGTAATGTTAGTCAAAGGGTACAAATTTCCAGTTATAAGAGGAACGAGTTTTGAGGATCTAATGTACAGCAGGGTGACTATACTGTATGATAGACTTGAAAGTTGCTCAGAGTAGATCTTAAGTGTTCTCAAGTAGATCTTAAGTGTTTGTTCTCACCATAACAACAACAAAATGGTAGTTATGTGAGGTGAAGGATGTTAACTAACCTTATTGTGGTAAACATTTTACAATATATATATGTGTATCGAATCATCACGTTGTCCACCTTAAATCATACAATGTTTTATGCCAATTATATCTCAATAAAGCTGGGAAAAAAATTAAGATAATAAATTTGAAGACAGGTCAATAGAAATTATTCAATCTGAATTAGAGAAAGAAAAAATTTAGAAGAACAGAATCTCAGTGCCTTATGGGATAATATCAAGCAACCTAACATACATGTAACTGGAATCCCAGAAGGAGATGGGAGCAAATAGGACAGAAAATATTTTTCAAAAAAATGATGGCTGAAAAATTTCCAAATTTGACTAAATTATCAAGTCACAGATCCAAGAAGCTCGATTAACTCCAAGCAGAATAAATACAAAACACACACACACACATACACAAAGGCAAACAAACTATAGTCAAATTGCTGAAAACCAGAGAAGTCTTAAAAACAGACAAGGGAAAAAGACACATACAGGTGTGTGCGTGTATGTGTATGTGTGACTGCTGGGGCGGTGGTGGGGAGACAGTGTAAAGGACAGCTGACTTCTCATCA
Organism: Delphinapterus leucas; assembly: GCF_059928025.1. Taxonomy (NCBI): domain Eukaryota; kingdom Metazoa; phylum Chordata; class Mammalia; order Artiodactyla; family Monodontidae; genus Delphinapterus; species Delphinapterus leucas. The sequence continues at coordinate 62,038,950 of NC_143143.1, read as the reverse complement.
GAGACAATGCAAGCCTAAAGACAAAGGGACATCATCTTTTAAGAATTTTAAAGGAAAGTTCTTCAGGTAGAAGGAAACTTATACCAGATGGAGATTCAGGCATATAAGAAGGGATAAAGAGTGGAGTAAATTTGAAATACTTTCTTCCATATCTTAATTTAAAAAAGCAAACAGTTAACTATGTAAAGTGAATATAATGAGAATGCATTGTAGGGCTGGGACTTCCCTGGCAGTCCAGTGGTTAAGACTCCATGCTTCCACTGCAGGGGGTGAGGGTTCGATCACTGGTCAGGGAGCTAAGATCCCATGTGCCAGGTGGTGTGGCCAAAAAGTAAAAAAAACAAAACAACAACAACAAAAAACTACATTGTAAAAAATAAAAAAGAATGTATTGTAGGGTTTATAATATATTTACAAGTAAAATATATGACAAAAATAGCAGCATGAAAGATGGGAGGGGAGTAAACAGAGCATGCTGTTCTAGGGCTCTTATGTTGTACACGAAGTGGTATAATACTGAGTCAAGGTAGACAGTGATAAGTTAAGGACACATATTGTAATTCCACTAGAGCAGTGGTTCTTTTTTTAAAAAAAATAAATTTATTTTTTGGCTGCGTTGGGTCTTCGTTGCTTTCTCTAGTTGTGGTGAGCCGGGGCTACTCTTCAATGGCATGCGCGGGCTTCTCTTGTTGTGGAGCACTGCCTCTAGGCATGGGCTTCAGTAGTTGTGGCACGTGGGCTCAGTAGTTGTGGCTCACAGGGTCTAGAGCGCAGGCTCAGTAGTTGTGGCACTCGGGCTTAGTTGCTCCGAAGCATATGGGATCTTCCTGGACCAGAGATGGAAACCGTGTCCCCTGCATTGGCAGGCAGATTTTTAACTACTGCACCACCAGGGAAGTCCCAAAGCAGTGGTTCTTGATGTGTGGTCCAAGTACTCCTCAAGGTCCCCAACTCTCAGGGGTACACAAAGTCCTCCCCTTTCAACAACATATCTTTGTGAGGCTAGATTTTCTTCCTACTCTGCAGGCAAAACAACGTATCACAACAGATTGAATACAGAAAATTTGAGAAGCTGAATGTTTTCTATTAAGCCAGATATTGAAGAGCCTCACAAAAAATGTAAAACAACCACCACTCATCTCAGTAAATTTGGGGGAGGGAGAAAATAGTTATAGTTCATAAAAATATGTTATTTATGCTTCCATGTAATGAGTACGTGATTGCTTTTTAAATGAATTAATAAATAAGTATTTTTAAAATTTATCATTTAAAATTTCTAATGTGGTAAATATTGATAAGCCGCATAAACAAAAGTTATTACAGTCCACAATGATTTTTAAGTTGTAAAGGGATCCTGAGGTCAAATTTTGAAAACTACTGTTCTAAAGTAGTGAAATATTTAAAGCTAATCCAAAACAATAAAGAAATACAAGTTCAAATCCATCAGATTGGAGAAAATATTTAAAATCAGGCAAATACCAAGTGTTTGCGAGAATGTGGAGAAATGATAGTGGTGCTGATGGGAGTGTAAATTGGATAAACTTTTGGAGAGAAATTTGGCATATTAAAACCGTCGATTACTGTTTCATACACATTAGACTGGCAAAAATCTAAAAGTCCAAGTTTTAGCAACAATGTGCTAAAATGCAAACTCCTCCTCTGCCAGTAGAAGGCACTTTGAAGAACCACATGGCAGTATTTAGTAAGTTGAATGTGCATATACTCTACACCCAGCAATTCTATCCTAGATCTACACCCTAGGTAGATACCCTACATATGTACTCGGCAATATACATACAAGGATGTTCATCTGTAACTGTTAATATTTTTATGGAAGTAATCCGCAGCACACACTGTTGGTAGTCCATCCTTATCCCTTGGGCATTTGCCATTCCTGTGCATGCAAATCACAGGGCTTTCCTCTGCCAGCACCTGCAGTTCTTTACCTGAAGTCTTCTTCTAGCCCTTGGTGTGCTCAGCCAGTGCTTGGAGTAGATCTGAAGTACCAGGGAGTTAACTGCCCTCCCCCCAACAGCATAAAACCAATGATGACTGAAGTTTATGGATAAATCCTCCAGCTCTTTCATCACTCAGTTGGGGTAAGTCTACGGTATGTTCTACACTATCTCATAGGAATCCCCGGTGGGATGGAGCCCCACTTGCCCACAGCAATAACCTGTCAATAATGCACTTTTTATTGGTTTCTCTCCCTTAGCTGTCTCACTTCCCCACTTCCCTGCCAATGCTTACTGGAATCACCTTCCAGATAAACGATCTGCTCTCACATCCTTATCTCAGGGTCTGCTTCTGGAGGAAACCAATATAAGACACAACCTAAGTGCCTTTCACGAGGCAGATAGATAAATAACTTGTGGTATATAATGGAACTCATACAGTAGTTAAAATGTATCCAGAGCTACATGCACCAACATGGATAAATACTGAAAGTATAATTTTGTGAGATAAAAGCAGGGTGCAGAACATAACAGTATAATGCCACTTATGTAACTTTTATTCCTAGCCACTCGGGCAGCTAGGGGTGTCCATGTGACACAATTTGGGTCAATAAGATAAAAGCATGAAACCGCTAAGCAGGGTAGGTTCCTGGGAAGTGTTTATTCTTTTGATTTGAGAGAGAGATGGCTTGAGTCTGCCCTCCCCCCCTGCTTCCCATCTTGATCATGACATGAAGGCTGGAGATGTAGCAGCCACTTGGTGTCCATCAGGAGAATGTGAAGGCAATCACAGAGACACTAGCTCTCACATTGTTGAACCGCTGCACCAGCCCCACAGAAGCTTTGTTACATGAGGAAAAGAAGTACAATTTTTTAAAGGTACTATTAGTTGGGTTTCCTGTTACTTGCAGCTAAATGCATCTCTAATTAATATCTGCCTTGATAAAGCAGATGGATGGGTCCCGTTCACTGAAGTGCTCTTTGTTTTGTTGAGGTGGGAGTGGGTGTGTAAGTTTAGGGCCAGGAGCTGGAACACAGTGGAACGCTGTGCATGCAAGAGTGAAAGGTTTGAAATTGGTGGAAAGGAGTCAGTACAGAGACAAATAAGGCAAAGAAGATGGGTGCTGCATGAGAGAAAGGTCAGAGGCCATGCATGCCTGCCCCAGAGGTGGTGTAGCCAGGAAGGGCATTAGAAGGAACAGAAATATATAATGAAACAGGGAATAGAAAATTCTAAAATATTTGCCATGGTGTGTGCAATGTAAACTACCTCCCCTAATTCCCACAAAAATCTTCAGTAAAGTCTGCATTGCTCACTCCTGCTTTGTGCAAGTGGATTATTTTTAAGAAATCCAAAGAGGTGCTGAGTTCTATAACCAGGTTATTGGTGCAGAGCGATGCAGAAGTTCAGAGTGCAGCTGACATTTGCATTATCAAGTCAACTTCACGTGGTTGTTGAAGGAGGCAAGGAAACACAGTTAGACACAACATGGGCCATGGAGTCCAACAAGCTCTGCCACTAACAGATGCTATGGTCTTGAGCAAGTAACAGCCTCCCTGAGCTTCAGTTTCCCCATCGGTAAAGTGGACATAAGAGTAGTATCTATTTCAAAGAATTGTGGTAAGGATTCGATGAGATATACAAGTAAAGCAACAAGCCCAGGGCCTGGCACATGGTAAGTGCTCACTGATTGTTTATTATCATCATCATTATTTAAGTAAAGAAGTGGGGAGGGAGGGATGGACAAAGGGAAGGAAGGAAGGCAGCAAGCAAGCAGGAAGTTAGTTCTGGGTTTATTGGATTGGGTGGGACCACTCACCGCTCTCTTCCCTTTGGCAGTCCATGCCCCTTGTAATTTTGATTCTGCAATGAGAAAAGGAAAGTGATGTAATTTTATGCATATCTACCTGCTTCCCAAATCAACTTACTGTAGATATTAAAATGCTCAAACTATCAGACTCAACACTGCCCAGATGCTATGACATGAAGGTCCAGCCCGGCCAGTTTCTTATTAGTCAACATGTGCCTAGTAGCTTGGTCCTTGAAATGAACCTCCAAGAATCCAAGGGTCCACCTCACTGTAGGCTTACTCCACAGGCATGACCAGTATAGTGAACGTCCGGTTTTCAATGCTCTAAAAGTCCAACCATGAACCCCAGTTTGAGGGCTGAACTCAGCAGGCTCTGTGAGAAGGATGTGGACCTACTCTAACCTTGAATGTTTGATTAGACCCATGATCCAGGAGGAGCTGGGTCAAAGACTCAGAGCAATGTTAATTCCTTCTACCCAAAATGGACCTTCCAAATCCTCAAAGGGTGGTAGGTATTATTCTCCTCCAATTATGTCCAAAACAGTTTCGACTTCAGTCCTGATAAGACTAATCCCTAAGGCAGATATGAAAAAAGAACTAGAAATTGGTCCGATGCAGGATGACCTTTGCACCTTGGACAGACGTGCCATCTGTATTAGTTTTCTACTGCTGCACTGCATAACAAATTACCACAAATTTAGTGGCTTAAAACAGTGCAAATCTATATCTCACAGTTTCCTTGGACCAGGAATCTGGGCACATCTTAGCTTGATCCTCTGCTCAGGTCTTGCAAGGCTACAATCAAGGTGATGGCTGGAGTTGTGTTTCTCCTCTGGGGCTTGGGGTTCTCTTCCAAGATCATCCAGATTGTTGGCAGAATTGTTACTTGGGGTTGTAGGACTGAGGTCCCTGTTTACTTGCTAGTCATTGGCTGGGACTGCTCTCAGCTCCTAGAGGCCACTTGCAGTTCCTTTAGAAGTGGCCCCCATAGGCAGTTCACAACATAGATGTTGCTTTTCTTCCAGGCCAACAGGAGCATGTCCTTCTGATTTCCAACACTCCCCCCACTCCAAGTCAGCTATGGCAGAGTCTTATATAATGTATTGTAATCATGGTAATAACTATCCCATCAAATTCAGAGCCTCCATTGACACTCAAGAGAGGGCATTATACAAGGTGTGTACACTGAGGATGGGAATCTTGGGGGCCACCTTAGAATTCTGCCTACCACACAATCCTACCCCTCAAAAAGCCAGTGGAAGGGGATAGAGCCCCTCTAATTCCTCCAGAACTAGTCAAGTGTCCTAATCTTTTTTCATAGTATCTTTTCTATTCTCATATGTTTATTCAGTTGCTCCAGAGTCTTTGCTTGAAAAACCTTCCCTTTCCTCACTGAATTGCCTTGCCTCTTCTGTCAAAATTCAATTGACTATGTATATGTAGGTCTATCTCTAGACTTTATTTTGTTCTGTTGACTTATTTTTCTACCCTTATGTCACTACCACACTGTCTTAATTACCATAGCTTTCTAGTAAATCTTTGAAATCAGGGAGCATAAGTCAAACTTATTTTTTTTCAAGATTGTCTTCGCAATTTGAGGTCCTTTGGACTTCAGTATAAATGTTAGGATCAGGCTTCCCTGGTGGTGCAGTGGTTAAGAATCTGCCTGCCAATGCAGGGGGCATGGGTTCAAACCCTGGTCCAGGAAGATCCCACATGCCGCGGAGCGGCTGGGCCCAAGTGTAACAGCTACTGAAGCCCGTGCGCCTAGAGCCCATGCTCTGCAACAAGAGAAGCCACCGCAATGAGAAGCCCTCGCACCACAATGAAGAATAGCCCCCGCTCGCTACAAACTAGAGAAAGCCCCCGTGCAGCAATGAAGACCCAACGCAGCCCAAAATTAATTAATTAATTTTAAAAAATGTTAGGTTCAGTTTGCTATTCTATCAAAAAAAGTATGTTGGGTTTTTTATTGGGAATGTATTGAATGTACAGATCATTTTGGGAAGAAGTGACACCATAAACTATTGAGTTCATCATTCCATGAATATGGTCTATCTCTATTAATTTAAGTCTTCAATTTCTTTCCACAATGTCTTCTAGTTTTCAGTATAGAAGTCTTGAACGTTTTTAATTAGATTTATTCATAGGTATTTGATTTTGTGATGCTATTGTAAATTTTTAATTTTCCAATTATTTGATAATAGTATATTGTGGTAAACAAAATAATGCTCCCTCAAAATGTGTCCATGTCCTCAGGCTTCCCTGGTGGTGCAGTGGTTAAGAATTCGCCTGCCAATGCAGGGGACACAGGTTCAAGCCCTGGTCTGGGAAGATCCCACGTGCCGCAAAGCAGAGCAACTAAGCCCGTGCGCCACTACTACTGAAGCCGACACGCCTAGAGCCCATGCTCTGCAACAAGAAAAGCCACGGCAATGAGAAACCCGCGCACCGCAACGAAGAGTAGACCCCGCTTGCAAAAGCTCGCGCGCAGCAACGAAGATCCAGCGCAGCCAAGAATAAATAAATAAATTAATTTAATTTAAAAAACAATTTAAAAAAATGTGTCCATGTTCTAATCCCTAGAACCTGTGAATGTGTTACATTACATGGCAAAGGGAAATTAAGGTTGTAGATGGAATTAAGGTTTGGAATCAACTGACTTTAAAACAAAGAGATTATCCTGAAGTACACAGGCAGGCCCAATGTAATCACTCATTTTAATGCTCTGGGAGGGAAATAAAGAAATTTATTTCTTTAGGTACCATTCATCAGAGGTGCAACACGGGATAAGAAGCAGGTTGGGGTGGGAGAGCTGGATTCTAGAGTAATTCATTCCTCTCTCTGGGTCTATTCCTCTCTCTGGGTCTAATCTTTCCCACTTCTGAAATGGAGGAGTTGGCCTGTGCACTCCTAGAGGGCAGGGGCTTGTCAGATTCACCTCTGTGCCCCCATTGGCCAGCACTGGGGTCGCCTGGGAAAAAAACACATTAGCGTTTCGGGGGTGGATGGATGGAGGGATGGATGAGCGAGTCACAAGAGGGCGCGGGGTGAAAAGATCTCTAAGAGCTTTTCCAGGTCAGGAAATCCGAAATTCTGAGCTTTCCCGGGGGTCACAGAAATCGCTGAGTACAGTTTAGAATCCTAGAGTTTCATAAATTTCCCGCCAGCAAACTGGGTTCCTTGGACTCTCGCAGGAACTCCGGCGTTGCGCGGCATGCCGGGACTTGTAGTTTTTTCTCTGAACTCGTCATTTTCTTCCCATTCTAACCGGAATCCCTCCACGAGGACCCCACAACTTCTGAATCCCTCCGCGATTTCCCTCCCTCTCTGGGATGATGGAACATCTGGATCAAGGGGCACCCCTACCTTCTGTCGCGACATGATACGATTCCCCAGGGCCCGACCCAAACCGTCACCGCGTCCCGCTCAAGCGTTTGCGTCCCGTTGCCAAGGCGACGGAGGGAAGGATCTGCAGCTCTGATTGGCTGAGGCAAGGACACGCCGTTTGGCGCAGCTCGCAGTCTCGAGCTGATTGAAGCCCTTGCGTGTCGTTGCGGCCCGGACCCCTCTACTCCCCTCTACTCTCTCTCCCAGCCCCACGCCTCCGCGACCCTAGGGCACACCGGGCCAGAGACCGGCTGCCAGCCGCGGGCACTCACTGCCTAGCGTCTCCTCCGGCTGCACTTCGGTTGAACTAAATAGCGCTGCGTCTGAAAAGTTGTCAGTTTTTGGTCAATGCGATGGTTCTAAGTTTCCTTACTCGGTCCCTCACTGAGTTACCTGGTCAGTTGGTCACCTGGCCAATCGGTCACTTCTGATCTCTCCCAGTCACTCTAATTCTTAGGCACCAACTATTCTAGGACTCGCCTCAATGCCTGCAGTAGCCTCCTGTCTAGTTGTGCCCACTTTGCCCTATCCATTCCAATTCATTCTCTGCACTGCAGGCAAAGAGCCCTTTAAAACACAAATCTGATCTTGTCTCTCCCCTGCGTATAACCTGAAGTGGCAATTTATTCGTCATTGCACCCTGTATTGGCTCCCTGTCCTTCCACTGCCCTGGAATCTCTATACCTATATCTATATAGCTGACTAGAAACTATTAAAAAATTTTTGTTGTTGTTGTTGTTTTATACCAACAAAACGTAAGTTATGTAGGAATGTATTTAACAAAACATATGCAAGACATTCATTAAACAACAAATTATTATTAAGCATCTACTCTATGTCTTGCCCCATTCTTGACTCTGAGGATACAGCAGTGAACAAAACTAATAAGGATTGTGGAGTTAATATTCTCATAGAGAAAATTACAAAACATTATTGAAGGACATTAAAGAAGGCCTGAATAAGTGGAGGGATATACCATGTACGTGGATGGGAAGACTCAGTATCATAAAGGCATGTATTTTCCCAAATCCAATCAGGATTTTTGAGAGCAAAAACAACCAAAACAACAAAGTGTATTTGTTGGGGAAAGGAGATATTTCTCTGCCTATTAAGTCACATTATGGTGCAGGGAGAGGCAAATATTAATGGAATACAATGGAGATCCTAGAAACAGACACAGGTGTGTGTGTGTGTGTGTGTGTGTGTGAACTTGATGTACCATAGAGGAGGCATCATAAATCAGAAGGGAAAGGATGGAGAACTCAGTAAATGGCACTGAGAAACTGGCATTCCATAGGAATAAAAAATAAGATACCTAATTCAAATGGATTAAAGAATAAATATGGCAAACAAACATTTCGGACTACAGCTGACCCTTGAACAATGCAGAAGTTAGGGGTGCCAACCCCAAGAAGTTGGAAAACCACCTATAGCTTTACAGCTGGCCTTCCCTATAGACGGTTCCGCATCCTTGGATTCAACCAACCTCCGATTGTATAGTACTGTAGTACATATTTATTGAAAAAAATCTGCATATACGTGGACCTGCTTAGTTCAAAATCATGTTGTTCAAGGGTCAACTGTATATACATACATACATATATATATAATTTTATGACTTCATGGTGAAGAAGGATTTCTTAATAAAGCATAACTCATAAGGGAAAAGTTGATCTGTGACATCTCAAAATTTAAACTGCCATGTAACGGAAGACATTGCAAATTGGATTAAAAGACAAGCAATAGACTAGGAGTAAAAATCTGCAACCTATATAACAAAGGGCAAGCATTCAAAGAACTCCTGAAAACCATTAAGAAAGACTCTCCCCCACAATCTGCAAAAGAAAAGTGAACAAAATATATAAATAGGGAATTTTCGGCAGAAAAAAACTTGAATTGCCAATAGGCAACTGAGATACATAAATCAAAATAATTATAAGAGATGATTTTAAATACATCAACTAGACAAAATTAAAACACATATGCATGCCAAGTGTCTGTGAGCATGTTGGGGAACAGGAATCTTTATATGATTACATTCACACTTTGGAAGGCAATTTGGCAATATCTCATAAAGTTGAAAAGGCACACACCTTACAACTCGTCGATTCAACTACTGGATATACAGCCCATAGGCTCTCTGAATACAGCTGCACAACCCATGGACTACCTTTTGTTTTACAGCTAATGTGCAAGATGACAACCTTCCCTAAAGAAGTTTGAACACTTGTGCATAGGTTGTATGTATAAGGATGTTCTTTGCATATAATATAAAGCATTCTTTATATTAGTGGAAAATATTAGAAATGATTTAAATGTCCATTGGTAGGGTGATGGATGAATAAAAGGGGATATACCCTAATAAAAAAATACTATACAGTGATTAAAATGAATGATCCAGCTCTATATCAACATGGAGATATCCCCCAAACCTATTGTTGGATCAATAAAAGAAAGTTGTAGAATGATAAATATTTTTAAAGGTTACATTTGTGTTAATTATAAACACACATACAAAAGCATATTCTATATATTTATGGGCATATAGGTATTACAAGTTTAAAAACACAGACTGGAAAGATGCACACCAATTCATGATAGCGTTGCCTGTGGGGAGAGAATTAAGGAGGAGGAGAGAGGAGAGGAAACTTCAACTATGTCAAGTTTATTTGAAATGGTTTTTTTTAAAGAACCCAGTTGAAGCAAATAGGTCAAAATATTCTTATCTGGATATGTTTTTCTTTTTTTTCTAAATGAAAAACAAGCCATAGTAATAAAAGAAAATCAGTACTATGATAGAGGAAGTTCAGGATGTTTTGGGAATGCATAAGAGTGAGGTCTAACCAATTCTAATTGGGGTCAGCAGAGACTTCCAGGAGGAAATGGGAGTTCATCTGGTAAAGGGGATGGGAAGGGCATGCCAGGCAGAGGGAACAGCATGTACAAAATTGGAAGACAGAGTGAAGCATGTTTGAGGAAGTGAATGCAGATCAGTGACCAGGAAAGAGCGAAGAGAGGAAAGATGAGACGGCCAAACCTGTATGTTTTTGTTTGTTTCCTTTTTTACAGATGCAGAAACAGAGTCCTAGTGAGGGGAGTAGAACCCAGGCCTCCTAACCCCCTGTCAATTGCTCCGTGATAATAATAATGACAACAACAATAATGATGATGATGACGATGTGCTGTGTGCAGTCTCTCTAGTAGGTACTTTAAATATGTCCTTGCATTTAATCTCAGTACAGACCTAGAGGGGTTTTTTTCCTCCCCATTTTACAGATGGTAAAACTGAGGCCCACAGAAGTTAAGAAATTTGCTCAGAGTCACAGTGGCAGAAGCCCAATCCCACAAGGCTCTGTGTGCCGTACTTAGCAGGTTGGACTTTTCCCCAAGGGCACTGGTGAGTGTATTAGGTTCCTATTGCTGCTGTAATTACCGTAAACTGAATGACTTAAAACAGTACAAATGTATTAGCATATAGTTCCTGATGTCAGGAGTCTGAATTGGGTCTCACTAAGCTAAAATGAAAGTGTTGGCAGGGCCGAGTTCCTTCTGGAAGCTCTATGAGAGAGTCTGTTTCTTTGTTTTGCCTTCCTCATGGCCTCCTTCCATCCTCGAAGCCAGAAATCACAGCACTGTGACCTCTGCTGCTGTCATCACATCCCCTCTGACTCTTACACTCCTGCCTTCCTCTTTCACTTATAAGGATTCTTGTGATTACCCTGGACCTTCCCAAACAATCCAGGATAATCTCCCCAACTCACGGTCAGCTGATTAGCAACTTCAATTCCATCCGTGGCCTTAATTTCCTCTTGCCATGTAACATAACACGATCCCAATTTCCAAGAATTAGAGAATGGACATCTTCGGGGAGACCATTAACTTGCCTACCATGGTGAACCACTGAATGGTTTTAAGCAAGGAAACACAAGGTGAGAACTGCATTTTAGCATCTTCATATTACTGGTTTTAAAAAACTGTCACTTCCCGTGACTCATTTAAAGCAAATTGGGCTTTGTAACAACTAACACTTTCAAAGACTGAACAGTATATAGATATTAAATGTGTTAAATCTAATAACTACATTTTTTTCCAGGGTTTTTAACCTGATAGAGTTCTTTCCTACCTGTGCTTTGATTATTCCCCCAAAAATCAAGTAGAGGTACATAGGGCTATGTGGTAATTGCCCCCAGATGGATGAGGAAACAGACCCGGGGCATTCGGTCACCTGCCCAGGTTCACGGAGCTGCAAAGGCCAGGGTCATGATGAGGAACTGGTCTTCAGGCCGCCTTCTCGGCATTTCTTTATGCCATCCATAGGGTGGGGCCTTCTGGAAAACTCAAGTCAGACAGTACATCTTTGGTGCAATATTTCATGTATAACCTGGGGCCCAATAATTATTTGTTGAATGGATTAATAACCCTGCTTTTACTTCTGAGGCACAGATAGCGATTTTCAAGGCAGGAAAACTGGGAGTCATCCTAGGATTCCTTCCTTCTCCCCAAATATAATCTATCTACAAGTCGGTTATGCTGCCAAAATCCTAATATATGCTGCATCTCTCCCCTTCTTTCCAGCCTCTCCACTCCCTCTTCGTCCCAGGGCACCTCATCTCTTGCCATCTCTCACCATCTCTCCTCAAAGCCTCCCTTCTTTGCCTCTCTAATCTATACTCCAGTTAGGGGCCAATGTGATCCATGTAAATCAGATGACATGGCCACTCTGTTTAAATTTTCCTACTGGCTTTCCATCATACTGAGAAGGAAACTCTAAACCCCCAATCATGGCCATACATGGTCCTTCATGCTTGGCCTCTTCTCCTCTTTAGCCTCAATCTTACCACCTCCCCTTGGCCTCCTCCCCTCCAGTCCTACTGGCTCTTCCCAAAGACCAAGCTTTCCCACCGCAGGGCCTTTGCTTGTGCTGTTCCTTCTGCTGGAAATCTCTCCACTCTTTAAACAGCTGTGCCCTTCTTACATGACAGGTCTTATCCAAATGTCTCCTATTTACAGAGGTTCTTCCTGTCCTCCAGTTTGTTTCCTCCATAGAAAATTGTGACTGTTTGTAAATGCTTTGTCTATTTGTCTATTTTGTTTGCCTCCCCTCCTAGCCCTGATGTCCAGTATGGAGCTACCAGCCACATATGGCGATTAAGCATTTGACATGTGGCTAAACTGAATTGAGATGTGCTCTAAGTATAAAATACACACTGGATTTTAAAGACTTAATACAATTAAAAGAATGTAAAATATGTCATTAATAATGTTTAAATATTGACTACACATTGAAATGATAATAGTTTGGCTATACTGGGTCAAATAAAACCATTAATAACAACCTGCTTCTTTCTACTTTTTTAATGTGGCTACTAGAGAATTTATGATTACCCACGTGGCTCACATTGTATTCCTACTGGGCAATGCTGGTCTAGACCGTTAGCCAACAAAGGTAGGAACCACTGCCACCTTATCTGTTAGGGACACCCCTAATGCCTACTATATAGTGGGTACTCAGTAAGTATTTGTTGAATAATTTGGTTTATATGAGAACCTTGGACACAGAGCTGAGACAGGCAGCCCCATGTACACTGTGAATTTGAGGAAGAAAGAAATACCAAAGAAACAGTTTTATTTTCCTGCAGTCACTGCATTTCAAACAGGTTCCTCCGACCCTGTCCTTCTCTGTACCCACATTCCTCCCACAGTCACTTACCACTACAGATGGAGGGGGGCAGGTGACGGCTAGAGGAGTAAAGCTGGTTCAGCTGCTTCTATTTCAGTCCCACAGGAGGTGTGTGCTCTCAGTTATTTCACATTCTCCATCTTTGGTCCTAGTAGCAGCACACTAGACATACCGTTTGGGTAGCTGGGAGCCCAAATGGATTTGCCCAAGGTCACTGAGCAGGTCAGAGGTGAATGAATAGGGCCTGGAACCCTGGTCTCCAGACTCACCTTCTGAGACTCTTGCCTCTAACTACATCTTGTCGTAGTCTCCTTTACTCCAAGGAACCCAGGCGACTGTAACCCTCACTCATCTCCCTCTCCTCACATGCACCTCTGATTTACTGGGGCCCCTAAGCAGAGTTATGCCTGGTCCCAGCAGAGCTGACCCAGATGGCACTACCCTCAGAGGCCAAAGTATATGTGGGAGGAAGAGATGGGAGGATGGCTGGATGAGTGACCAGACAGACGGAACAGTGAATGGATGGAGTGGAGGATGGGAGGACAGACTGGCTCCAAGAGTGGGGGAGGAGGATGGTTGGCTGGTGAGATGCCTGCATGGGGGGCGGAGCAGGGAGATGTACAAAGGGAAGGAATTACCCACTTTTCTCGTCTCAAACAGAATCTGAAGATCAAAGTCCAGCCCCCATCACGTTTCCGCTAGAAAACCGAGGCCGAAGGAGCTAGGCGTTTCGCCCCAGGGCCCGCAGGGAGGGCCGGGCAGAGCTGGAGCTGGGTTCCGAGTCTCTGAGCCCGCGGCTGGGGGCTCTCTCCGCCCCCGCCCCGCCCGCGCCTGACGGTGCCAGGGTGGGGGGAGCGCCCCCCCCCCACCTCCGGAGGTGGAGGCCCCTCGCGGCCCCAACAAGCTGCCGTTGTCCCGCGGGCCCCGGGCCCGGCACACTGGGGCTTTGTCCAGCCCCCCGCCGCGACCCACGGGTGGGGGGGCGGCCCACATGACCAAGGGGGTAGGAGGAGCCTGCAGCGGCGGTGGCGGCGGCGGCGGCGGCGGCGGCGGCGGCTCCAGCATTTCCCTCCCTGGCCGGGGGTCGGCGGGCGGTGGCGGCGGCAGCGGCGGCGGCGGCAGCTGGGCAGGGCTGGGCCGAGCTGCGGACGCCAGGCCCCCCGATCCCCGCCAGGCTGCGGACACCAGGCCCCCCGATCCCCGCCAGGCTGCAGGCGCCGGGCCCGGGCCGTCAGGGCAGCTGTGACCCTTGCGCTCAGCGGGTGGCGAGCTGGGGGTGCGCCCGGATCCCCGCCCCCGGGATCATGGGGAATGGCATGACCAAGGTAGGGGGCCGGGATGGCGCAGCCCGCACCTGGCCGGCCCCAGCGCCGGCCGGGCGCCCGCCTCTGACCTTCTGGCTCTGGCGGTCTGTCTGTCTATTTCTCTGTCTCCCTGGGACCCTGAGATCGTACGTCTCTGTCTGTCTCTCTGGGGCGGTATCTCTCTCTGCCTCTGCCTCTCTGTGTCTCTGTCTCTGACAGTTTCTGTGACTCTGTATTTCTTGCTGTGTCTTTCTGTGGCACTCTTGTCACCCCCAGACGATCTCTTCCTGAGTCCCTTTCTCTGTCTCCATGTGTCTCTGTCTCCCTGGACTCTCTCTAATGCTGTTTCTCTATCCTTCCCCATCCCCCACCCCAAGGCACGACCCCCATCTGTCCCTGCCTTCCCACCTCCTCAGAATTCCCCACCACCCACCTTAGCAAGTCCACCTCTCCCTTTGCCACCCCCCTGTGCTCCTCCCACCCTCTTTCCCTAGGTCTTTGTGCCCCTCTTTCCTCTTTCCTCTCCCCCTACCCAGGCTGGCCTCCCTTGATGCCCCCCTGCTGCCCTCCCCAGACATCACTCATAGAGCATCCAGGCCCACAAGACGGGGGTGATCGCTCCCTGAGTCCTGAGGGCCAGACGCCCTTCATGGGACTGAGAGGGGCTGCATGCACCCCTACCCGGCTGACCCCGGCCTGTCTCTCCTGTAGGTACTTCCTGGACTCTACCTCGGAAACTTCATTGGTGAGCACCGCCCACTCTGTCCCAAGGCCATGGCACTGTGTCCCAGGCCTGTGTCCACCATTCATGCTCCGGCCCACGCACCCTGGACACGCTCAGGAATGGGGCCGGGGGCAGGGAAGCGATGCCAGGCTGGGAGGAGGAAAGAACTCATGAAGACTAAGGGGGACGTGGGTGGAGGAGCGTCCCCAGTACAGAGGGCTCAGAACACTGGACACTGGGCAAGGCTGCACCTGCTCTGAGCCTCAGCCTCTCCCACAGCACAAGGCCCACCCCCGCCTCTAAGGATTTTGCCAGCCCTGAGGTTCTGGGTTGAGGTCTGTTTGGAGGTGTTGCTTCTAGCTGGGAAGCTGGGAAGGCTTCCTGGCACAACCTCCTCCTCAGAGGAGAGGTCTCTAGAGACTGGACGCTACATCAGAAACGTCACCGGTGAGCACTGCCCGCTCCATCCCAAGGCCACA
The DNA here is from genome assembly GCF_059928025.1 of Delphinapterus leucas. Lineage (NCBI taxonomy): Eukaryota > Metazoa > Chordata > Mammalia > Artiodactyla > Monodontidae > Delphinapterus > Delphinapterus leucas. The sequence goes on along the minus strand of NC_143143.1, from coordinate 62,023,607 downwards.
GCACTCCGCCTGTCCCAGGCCTGGGCTAAGAGAAAGGCTGGTCCGGAGCTTGGGAGACCCAAGGCAGGAAAAGTCACTTCCATCTGTGGAGTCAGAGAAAGCTTTAGGGAGGGAGGGGCATCTGCACTGGGGCAGAGCTTTCCCCATCCACTCCTGTCTCACTCTGGGCTTAGGGGCCCCACTTTCCTAAACCCTGGTGCCTTCCTCCCGGGAGCTCCCTCAGCAGCTCACACCACACCGACTTCTGAATATTTATGGTAAGTAAGGTCTGAATCCCCTTTAAGTGTGTAGGCCCATGAGGGCAGGAGCCATGAAATTGACCCCACAATGCCATGCCCAGCCAAGGCTGCACATGGTAAACACTCAGTAAATGTGGTGAATGAGAAAGTGGGCATGTGGAGATCGAGTGTTATTTACTTCGATTATAAAAGGTCTGCATGCACTGGAAATCCAGCCCCTAGAGATGGCTACTGATAGCTGTGGGAGGTATATCCCTGGGTTGTTTTCATGTATCTTTGTACATATAGATATAATATTTAAAACAAAAATGGAGGCCTATTCTGCTTGCTGTTCTGTAACCTGTGTTTCCCATTTAATAATATATTGTGGGCTTCCTTGCACATCAGCACACAGAGATCTTGTTAGTGGCTGCACAGTATTCAAGTATGAATATACCATTATTTATCCAGTCCCCTTGTGGTTTGTTCCTTTTTTTTTTTTTTTTTTTTGGCTGCATTGGGTCTTCGTTGCTACACGCAGGCTTTTCTCTAGTTGCGGCGAGCGGGAGCCACTCTTCATTGTGGTGCGCAGGCTTCTCATGGCCGTGGCTCCTCTTGTTGTGGAGCACGGGCTCTAGGCGCACAGGCTTCAGTAGTTGTAGCATGCGAGCTCAGTAGTTGTGGCTCGCAGGCTCTAGAGCGCAGCCTCAGTAGTTGTGGCACACGGGCTTAATTGCTCCATGGCATGCGGAATCTTCCCGGACTAGGGCTCGAACCCGTGTCCCCTGCATTGGCAGGCGGATCCTTAACCACTGCACCACCAGGGAAGCCCAGTTCCCGTTTTTAACTGTTTCTGATGTGTTGACAGTCATAAGCAGCAGTGCAGAGAACCATCTTCTACACACAGCTTTCTGTGTGAGTTAACCCTTCTGTAGTCAAGATTCCTAGAAGAATGGCCTGGTGAAGGATATGCCACAGAAGGGTGTTTGCAATGGAAAGAACAGCAGGGGCAAGGCTGGGGAGGTGCTGGGCTGTTACCTGTGGGTGCCCCAGTGGAGAGACTGAAGCTTAGGGGTGTGACAGGACCTGTCATGCTGGGAGCAAGAGGTGGTGAAGGAGCAGGGAGCCGGCAGAGGGTGGGCCAAGGTGGAGAGGGCGGGCTGAGCAGGAGAGTGGGGCAGTGAGCTCCCGCCTCACTTGGCCATCGGAATATATAGGTCACACCTGCCAGATTGGCTCAAGCATCCTTGTTTCTTTCAGACGCCAAAGACACGGATCAGCTAGGCCGGAATAAGATCACACACATCATCTCCATCCACGAGTCACCCCAGCCTCTGCTGCAGGTAAGCCTTACCCGCATCCCAGAGCTGCACATGGGTGGGAAGGGGGGTTTCAGACCCCCACAGCACCCATTTATCAAGTACCTACAACGTGCCAGATCCTCTACTGGCACACAGGCCTTCCTGACCCATATGCTAACTCATTTGCTTAAAAACTGGCCTGTTTTACATTAGCATCCCTATTTGCTCCCTCTTTGGCAGCTGAGGACCAGAGAGGTAAAGTAACCTGCCTGAGGTCACACATCCAGGAAGCTAAGGAGCTGGAATTTGAACACAGGCCATCTGGCTCCAGAGGCCTCACACTAAACCTTAAAAAGTCTCCCACAGGGGCTTCCCGTTGTCCAACTGAATAGATGACTCCACATAGATGTTTCTGGGCTCTGTGTCTCGCTTGTGACCTGGGGCTATGATTTCACCTGTCTGGGCCCCTGATCCCTCAGCCCTATCTGCCCCCAGGGGACTGTGATATGGTAAAGATGCTTTGCACACTGTACAGCACGGCCCCCACGGGGAGGGTTGGAGCTGGTATTACCGAATCCTGGAAAAGACGGGGTGAGGGTGTTATGACCTAGAGTAGGGAAGTAGGAAATCCAGACCACATGTGCTGGAGTCAGGAGCTCTGAGTTCACATATTCACCACATTCTGTCTGTAACCTTGGGCACAGGACTTCACTTCTCTAGACCTCAGTTGCCTGATCCGTAAAAGGGGAATTTTATAACAGTACCTACCTCACTGGGTTGTTGAGAGCCACAAAATAGGCGCTCAACAAATTATAGCTGACATAATAACAAACTTAATCATATTCTCAATCGATAAACAGAGCCCTTTCCTCTTTATCTGTTAGAGTCTGGCTCACCCATCGACGGGAGAGAACTGTGGGTGGGAAGGGACTCTGGAGATCTGAGATCCAGACCGGGTTCTGTCACAGCTTTGCTGTGTGCCCTTGAGCAGGGTCCTCGCCCTCTCTGGGCCTTAGTTTCCCCTTGTGTTGGATTTGATGGTCTCTAAGAGCTACCTCCAATAATCTGTGGTTCTCAGTGTCACAGAGACACTAGAAGAAATTTCCAGGTCAATGGAGTCTGATTTTGCTTTATAGAGCAGGCTTGTTTTGGAGTATTTGGAGTATGCAAGTCACTAGAGTGCCTGGGGAAGGTTGTCTAGGCATGACTATATTTACTAATGAAATGACTACTGGCAAAATGAGTCCCTGCTCCGGCAGCCCTGCCCTCTTCTCCCTCCCCATCCATCAGTGAATTTACCAGTCAGGGTTTGATAATGCCCTGCAAATCCAAGGCCAAATGTGTTGCAAAGCGAATTTGCGAACCTTGCAAAAGATGCAGGCTCGTGTGACCTTGGGGAGAGTGAGTTACAGAGAAGGGCTGGAATCTCACACAAAGCCACTAACAGATGAGGACCTAGCCAGGCGGTCACTTAGTCACTGGCTGGAGGTGCGCCAGTCCCTTGAAAAGAGCCATTTGAATATCAAAGGACTGAGAGAGTTCCCTGAGAAAAGTGATTCTTGGAATGTGGGCAGGACTCGTCTTTAAGATCTTGTGTGAAGGTTAGGCGTGGAGTGAAAGATGTGGTAGCAAGTTTGTTGGAGAAATTCCTGACAATTCATTCCTTGATTATTTTAATAATTAGCACAGAGTTTTATAACCACAATTCATAAACTAAAACTAATCTTCATATTTCTTGTTTCTTTTCAAGAGAATAAAATCTGCTTTGCCCTTCTTACTGTGTAATTTTGTAATCCTTTTATGGAGGGGAGTCAAGTTAAGTGGCCCTTTCCCAGCTATTAAATAAAAGGTCCCTGAATCCTTTTTGGCAAGTCTTTGTGCCCAAGTCAGCTATGGGGTTAGGATACCATCTTCTCAGAAGGTTCTGGAACCACAGATGGTCAGACCTGGGAGGCCCTCAGAGGAGGTGTCTACCCTCTTTGGACAGAGACAATAACAGTGGCCCAGAGAGGGGCAGGAACTGGCCTAAGGTTGAGAGGTGCTTGGGAGGCCCAGGCTGGGGTTGGGGTGCAGGCTGCCCATGTGTGTTTTGTACTTGCAGGACATAACCTACCTTCGCATCTCAGTGGCCGACGCCCCTGAGGTACCCATGTAAGTTCCTCTGGATGGGCTGACAGATGGACAGACAGCTGCTTCATGTGGTGGGAAGAGGGAGGGTGGGAGGTGGTCTGAGGGAGGACAGAGAGGACTCAGGCCACAAAGCTGTCCTGGAGACCCCAGCACAGGTGTTCTCCCAGACCACCTGGACTCTGTCTCAGCCACACCCTTGCCTATGCCGCTGGCCAAGCCCTAACCTCCCAGAGCTCAGTCTCTTTGGCTATGAAATGGAGAAAACACCCTGTCCCTCAGGCTCAGACGCCCCAGTGGATTTGAAAGGGTCAGGCTCAGCCTGTTCCTGGCCTTGGAGTTAAGGCATCTGGGTTCAGGCCAGGCTCTGCCATTTACTTGCTGTTTGACCTTGGACAAATCACTTCCCCTCTCTGAGAGAGAAAATGGGTGTGTGAGGGGTTGGGGCCATCAGCACCAAGGAGGCTGTCAAAGATCAGATAGCACAGGTTGAAGATCTAGGACAGGGCCTGGCGTGTAATGAGGGCTCAGAAAGCAGGATTTTGGTTTATGTTATTAGCAGTAGTACACCCCAGCCTGGGAGGGACCCAGACAGACACTCCTGCCCCTTGGGACTCTTGCTCCCAACCCTGTTGTTGACCATTATTGTCCCCAGGTGCTCTGTTTGCAGACCCCAGAGGGGTGGGACTCCTCGCACCTATTTCCTTGAAAGGTCAAGATAAACCCTCCATGAAAATAGGATCCACAGGACCCATTGAAGAGGTGCTCCTGCCTCTGTGGTGGGATTTGCCATCATTGGCCTCTCTCACCTCCTGAAACGCCACCATTATTGCTTCACACACACCTCCACCAGTACTATAGTATCAGCCCCTAGTCACTGCACGTGCTGGCTGACCTGAGGATCCAGGGCTCTGTTTCTTGCCATCCCAGAAATGGGGAGGGGGACAACTCCTAGGAGACCTGTCCCCCCCGCCCAGTGCTCTGTACCTTATTGCTTTCTTCTCTAGCAAAAAGCACTTCAAAGAATGTATCAACTTCATCCACTGTTGCCGCCTCAATGGGGGAAACTGCCTTGTGCACTGGTGAGTTAAGAGGGGAGTGGGGGGAGGGGAAGTGAGTGGCCTTCCTCCATCCTGAACATGCCCTCATCCTGTGGGGAATGCAGAGCCTGCGATGGATCTTCTCCAGCCTGTCACAATGCCTGACAGTCCACCATTCGTCTGACAGGCTGATGGAGGACTCAGATCAAGGCTCTGTCTCTTACCAGCTGTATGGCCATGGCCAGATAGCTATTTCTCCCTGAGACTCAACTTTCTCATCTGTAAAATGGGAAAAAAGAATGTTGACCTGGCGAGCTATTGGGAGGAATAGGTGAGGTCAGGCAGGTAGCCCAGCATCCTTCAGTAGTTCCAGCTCCTTCTCCTCCCCTCTAGCCTTTGAGGCAGTAGTACAGGGCAGTGAGGAGCCCCAGGCTGGGAGTCCCAGGCAGGGCCCCTGGCCCTGTTGATTTCATTCATTCCATAACTTCTCACTACGCCTGGCTCAGGGTAGCTCTGCCTGAGCCCCAGCCATAGGGACGGCTCCTCCAGCCTGCCTCTCCCCTTCTCTTCCTCCTTTCCTTGCTCCAGCTGTGCTGGCCATCTCCCCATTCTTCAAGTCCACCAGGATCCCACCCACATGGTCTTTGTACACTGCCCAGAACATTCTTGACAATCCTTACCCGTCTTTCAGGGTTCAGCTTGATGTCACTTCCTTGCGAACCCCTTCCCTAATCCTCTGCATCCCTTCCACTAGATTAATACCTCTTCTTACACAATCTCCTAGCCGCTGGACGCATCTTTGAAGCAGTTACCACCACCTGAAATTGTTTCCCTTGTTAGTGTCCGTCTCTCCCAGCCATACTGTAAGCCCCAGGATGGCAGAGACCATGTCTGTTTTATTTGCCACTATATCCCCAGTACCTGAAAAATCACAGATCAGGAAACGTGTACTGAACGATTGAGTGAAGTGATGTTTCACTCAGGCCTTTGATGTGGGTGAATGCCAGGCAGAGGGAACAGCATAGACAAAGGCCTGATGTGGGAAGACAGGTCCTGGCAGGTTCCTTGTGGTTGGAGCTCAGGAGGCAAGGGTGGGAGAGCTGAAGTGGGGATGGGGTGCCTGGAGGACACGGAGGAGCTTGGGCCTTACCTGAAGCCTTGGGGTGGGATGTCCCAGCTTTGCAGGCATCTCCCGAAGCACCACCATCGTGACGGCATATGTGATGACTGTGACAGGACTGAGCTGGCGGGACGTGCTTGAAGCCATCAAGGCCACGCGGCCCATCGCCAACCCCAACCCAGGCTTTAGGCAGCAGCTTGAAGAGTTTGGCTGGGGCAGTTCCCTGAAGGTAGGGGCAGGGGCAGGGGTGGGAAACTCTTCTTACTTGAGCTGAGCACTGATTGGAAAGAATTTAGCCTGTGCTTCAGACCTGGCAGAAGATTTTTCTGGGGTCTTGAACTCGTGGCTCTTGAGCTAACCTAGCCCCTAGGTTGGACGGCCAGGTGTTTTCTTTTCCTTTTTAACTTAGGATTTGAATACCCGTGGGCCTGATTATGGACCCTTCAATCTGGCTAGGTTCCAGCATTGCCTGCTCTGCCTACCTGGAGCCTGAAGGCATTTGAACATTTGACTCCTCTGGGGAGACATGTCCAGTCCTTATTCCACCCCTGGGTCCTTGATGAGGCCAAAGCAGTTCCTTCTCTTATGCCCACTGGGCAGATGGCACATGGAGACGTCGAGGACTGAGCCGCGCCCTCCCCCACCCGCAAACAAGAGATGAGAGAGAGAAGCAGTCAGTGCAGGAAGGCAGGCTGCTGCCCAGAGACTTGTCTGCAAGGCTGCACTAGGAAAGAGGCAGGCAGGGAAGGGGGCCTGCTGGAGTAGAGTTGTTGGGCAGTGTGGGGAGGGGTTAATGTGGCCCCCACTGTGCAGGTGGGGGGCTCACTTTAGTAGGTCTGGAAGATGGAGTGTCAAAGGGGAAGGGGATTCAGGGAGAGGGGAGGGACTCGGAGGGAGAGGGGCTCAGTTAGGGGGATGGGGACGCAGAAGGGACGCTAAGAGGATGGTCAGGACGGGAGGGGCTTAGCGAGGTGTGGGAAGCTCGAAGAAGAGCGGAAGCTCTGAGGATTGGGGAGGGGACCGAGCCGGCGGACCGGCACCGACCCCGACTCCACCCCACCCCAGCTTCGCCGGCAGCTGGAGGAGCGCTTCGGGGAGAGCCCTTTCCGCGACGAGGAGGAGGTGCGCGCGCTGCTGCCGATGTGCGCGCGCTGCCGGCAGGGCTCTGCGAGCGCGGCCTCTTCCCCCGCGCCCAGCTCCTCGGCCTCGGAAGGGACCTTGCAGCGCCTGGTGCCGCGGTCGCCCCGGGAAGCCCACCGGCAGCTGCCGCTGCTGGCGCGCGTCAAGCAGACTTTCTCTTGCCTCCCGCGGTGTCTGTCCCGCAAAGGCAGCAAGTGAGGATCCTGCCCCGCCGTGGCGCCCCTCGGCCTCTCGACCGGTCCCCTTCGGGCATTGTCTGCGCCTCCCACGGCCTTCAGGACGGGCCCAGAGCCTGTGGGAGCCCCGCGGCGGCCTGATCCCCGCCCCTGCCCCTCTTCGCGCCTTGCTTGTCTGCGTCCGCGGTCAGTGTGTCCTCCATCTGTGTGTGTGGCTCTGTGTCTGGGCCGGCCTGCTGCAGCTACCTGGTGCCTTAGTTCTTGGGCTGGAGGAGGGTGCCCCCGGCCCCCCCTCCCATTAAAGGCGGTGGGAGTGGGAATGGGTGGGTGGGGTAGTTGGATGGGCCTGGAGGATATTAAAGAGACACAGAAGCTGCCTGTCTGATCGCCTCCCAGTCGTTCCTTCATTGAGCAAAGGCAGGGCTGCAGGACTCTGCCAGGGGCTGGAGCCTGCCGGAAAAAAGAATGGGAGGGGGTTTGCATCCCCTAGGGCCTGAGGAGCCTGCCACCCTCCGTGAACTGCAGTCTGCAGGGCTGAGTTCCACTTCCCTGACCCTCACCCCTATCTCTCCCTGGAGCCCTGGTCTCCTGAAAAGGCCACCAGCTCCTCCTCTCTGAACCCCTTTCCCCCTGGCTGAGCTCCTGTCCTCCCTGAGCACTGCCCCGCCCCCGCCTCCTCCCCAGCTCCTTTCCTTTCCCTATCCACAAATCTTAGCTAGTAAAGGTATAGTAGTAGTACCTGCCTCGTGCCTGACTTTTTACTTGAATGAGTTCACTTACTCCTCAGGGAGGAAACTGAGGCTCAGAGTGGTCAGGCAGCTTGCCCAAGGACACACAGCTAGAGTAGGGGAGGCTGGGTTTGAAGCTAGACACTCTGTGTCCCATGATGGTTGTTAAGAAGCAGCTCCTTCTGGTCTTGAAGGTTATTGGCAAGGAGGATCCACCCCCAGCTAGTGGGAATGGCCCTCCCCACCTAGAGTTTAAAGGCCAGGGGAGCCACTGTGGAGGGAGGGTCTCAGGGCAGCCCATAAAGCAGCAAACTGACTCTGAGGATGAACAGGGGTCACCCGAGCTGATTTTTCCTAAACTAAAATTAACTTAGAGTTAAGAGAGATCCGAAATCTCTGTAATCTAATAAACACCTGTATGGGGGTTCTTATTATGCACCAAGCACTGTGTCCAGGGCTGTGGGGGAGGCCCAGATTCCAGTATTGGGGGTGGGAGGATGGATGAAATAACCTTCAGCGGCTACCCAACCTCCTCCTCTGTATTCATGCAACATGAGTTCATTGAGTACCTACTGTGGGAAAGTAGGTAGATTCTGGTGGGAAAGACACTAGATAAACATTCTGGTGGGAAAGACACTAGATAAACAGATAAACAAAAGAAAAAATATGTCCGGGGGACTTCCCTGGTGGCGCAGTAGTTAAGACTCTGTGCTCCCAGTGCAAGGGGCCCGGGTTCCATCCCTGGTCGGGGAACTAGATCCCACATGCATGCCGCAACTAAGAGTTCTAATGCCTCAACTAAGGAGCCAGGCTGCCGCAACTAAGACCCAGTGAAACCAAATAAATAAATATTTTTTTTAAAAATGGGGGACTTCCCTGGTGGCACAGTGGTTAAGAATCCACCTGCCAGTGGACACGGGTTTGATCCCTGGTCTGGGAAGATCCCACATGCCGCGGAGCAGCTAAGCCGCACGCCAAAACTACTGAAGCCCCCGCGCATACAGCCCGTGCTCTGCAACAAGAGAATCCACCTCAGTGAGAAGCCCACACACCGTAACGAAGAGTAGCCCCCGCTCGCAGCAACTAGAGAAAGCCCATGTGCGGCAACGAAGACCCAACTCAGCCAAAAAAAAAAAAACTCCATTCCTATCATCTCTAGGACAAACAAAACCCCTTGATCTGATGTTCCAGGTCCTTCATGATGCTCCCCGCCCCCTTCCATTGCTGCTTTTACCACACTCTGGCTCAACAACAGCAATAATACCACTCATTTATTGAGCACTCACTATGGGCCAGGCAATGTGCCAAACACTTTACCTGCATCTCATTGAATCCCCAAGCAGCCCTGTGAAGTGGCTGATCAGCTAGCAAGTGGTGGGGCTGGGATTTGAATCCAGGCAGTCTGGCTGTGGACCCCATCCTTGTCATTACTATGACTCTGCCCACCGCCCCCCCAGAAAAAAATGAAGAGATTGCCTGACACAGTCAATACTCCTGCTTAGATGTAATTATTACTCTTGTATTTATTTTTTTATTTTATTTTTTAATTTTTTATTTTATTTTTGGTTGTGTTCGATCTTCGCTGCTGCACTCAGGGTTTCTCTAGTTGTGGCGAGCGGAGGCTACTCTTCGTTGTGGTGCGCGGGTTTCTCATTGCAGTGGCTTCTCTTGTTGCGGAGCACAGGCTCTAAGCGCACGGGCTTCAGTAGTTGTGGCATGTGGGCTCAGTAGTTGTGGCTTGCGGGCTCTAGAGCACAGGCTCAGTAGTTGTGGCACATGGGCTTGGTTGCTCCGTGACATGTGGGATCTTCCTGGACCAGGGATCGAACCCATGTCCCCTGCATTGGCAGGTGGATCCTTAACCATTGCACCACCAGGGAAGTCCCATACTCTTGTATTTAATCATATGAAATTTTTTGTGCTCCATCAGAGTCCTACAGCTCTGATTTTGAATCCTGGCTGTGACTGTAGAAATGTCAGAACTGGGTGGCTGCTGCCATATGAGGACAGAAGGTGGGGATCATGAAGCAAGGCCCCTGACAGGTACACATGAGGGACAGTGCTCCCAGCCTCTGGTCAACACTGGCTGGCCATCCAGCTCGGTGCTCCCTGCAGTGAGGGGTGGTTTCTCCCTCTCAGAGCCTCAGTTTCCCCAGGTACACAGCCAGGGTGGAGCAGTCGGAGCTACTTGACCACTTTCATATCACAACCCCCCTTTGACAATTTAATGAAAGATACAAACCCTAGAAAAATGCGTAGAGATGAAAAAATTGCATACACTTTGGGCAGGTCACGGACCCCACCCAGAATCCATAAACTCCAGGTGCAGCTGTTGGGAGGCAGTGTGGGGCACTGTTCGGGCCCCTGGGCTCTGGGAGCAGAGAGTCCTGGGTTCAGATTCTGGCTCCCCCAGGCACTAGCTCTGTGACCTCAGTCCTCTTAACAAAGTAGGTAATTACACTCATCTCACGTGCTGTTGTGAGAACCAACTGAGACACTGCAGAAAAGGCTTCAGCCAGGCCCAGCACCATGGTGAGCAATCAGAAAGGGACTCCCAATATTTAAGGAAATATTTCTCCAAGGGTGACCCATGGACCACCTGGATCAGAATCCCATGGCGGGACTTGTTTAAAATGCACGTTCCTGGACTTCTTGCCCAGAAAATCTGATTCTTCAGGTCTGGGATGGCGGCTAGGAGTATGCATTTAAAACCAGTCTCTGCCTCCCAATTCTACTGGGAGTTAGTCTGAGAAGCACTATGCTTCTCCCACCTCTACAGTCCAGGTCCTGGAAAGAGACTAAGTTTCTGGTAGGCTGGGAAGAGCAGAAAACAGGTGCAGGGATGGTGCAAGGGACGCCTCTGAGCGCCCTTCGGGGGCCCCCCTCCAGGGATGAGCAGAACCCGGGCTACCCCACCCCGCACCCTTCAGTGGGTCTTGGTGGTGCCTCTAGCTGCCCCCGACGTGAGGACCGACGCCCTCCAGGCCAGGCGACATGGGGAGGGGCGACAGGGCCTCTGGGGAGCAGAAAGGAAAGTGAAGCCTCCTGCCCAGCCTTTCGCTTTCGCCGCCTCCACTCGCCGTCCAGGTGACCCCCGCGATCCCCTGTCGCGCTGGGGTCTGGCCGCCGCGCTCCCCAGACCTGGTCCCCGGAGCACTGTGTCCCCGATGGCCAGCGACCAATGGCGGAGGGACGAAGGGAGGGTCCCCGACAGCAGGCGACTCATGGCGGGGGCCGAGGGTCCCCTGCGTCTTCGCGACTGGCTGGTGGCGCAGATCGAGAGCGGGCGCTACGCTGGGCTGCGCTGGGAGGACGCGGGCGAGACCCTCTTCCGCATCCCCTGGAAGCACGCAGCCAAGCAGGGCTACCAGGCGCAGCAGGACGCGGCGCTCTTCAGGGTAAGGATGCGCGGGCCGGGGGTCGCCAGCCCGGCCCGGGAGGGCTCTGCGCTCACACGGTCGCAGAGTCCGGAACCGACCCGACACGCTGTCACCTCGGGCCACAGGTTCACCCCTTAACCTCAGTTGTCTCTAGGTTGAGGGTAGTGTTCTCTGTACATGGGAAACCCTCCCACACCCTCTTAAAAGAGAATCAGACAAGGGCTGCATAACCTGCACCATCCCCACGCCTCAGGGGACCTCTCCTCCCTCTCCTTGAGGAAATTAGATGCCACCGCCACCATGGAAATTCCCTCCATTTCCCACCTGTAAACTGTTAACCCCAGCAGCTTCGGGGACATTTTCTGTGCTTTCCAACACCAGCCCTTCTCAGGGACCTCCTCCAGGGATGCCCTCCCTTTCCTTAGATACCATTAACTTCCTCCAAACTGGCTCTTTCCCACCAAGATTGAAACTGGAATCTCTCCCGTGAGCAAAAAGCAACCAACTGCATCCCAGGCCACCGCCACCATCCCAAACACCACGTCTCCAGCTCCTGCTTCTCTGGCCTCCCCTCTCCTTTCACAGGGTGAAGCACCTAGAAAGGGTCTTCTGGACATCAACGCCCTCACTCATAACCCCCCTCCCCACCCCCCACCCACAGTGTGGTTCCTCTCCCTCCTGCTAACGTCTCTAAACATCAACGCCCTCACTCATACCCCCCCCAGCTCCTCCCCCACCCACAGTGTGGTTCCTCTCCCTCCTGCTAACGTCTCTAATTTTGCCAAATCCAAGGATGCCATTACTATCATCTTCTTGGACCCCTGGGTGGGTTTGTGTCTAGTGGACCCTCCCTTCTTGAAACAGTCTCACTTGGTTTCCAGGATCTGTGTCCCCTCCCCACTCCAACCCTGACCTGTTTTCCTCCTACCTTCCTGGACCCCGCTTCTCAGCCTCCATCCCTTCTTCTCTTTTGGGGCTCTCAGCACTCTCTCCTGGACCTCCCTCCTCATGTCCCACTCTCCCCTTCCACAGCCTCAGTGTGGAGCCCAGCATTTCCCAGCCTCCCAGCCAAGCCCCAAGCCTGCTGGTCTGACAGCCCAGACCTCTCAGACTCAGCACCTCCTTAATAGCACGGTCATCAGCTCCCTCCTACAAACGTCTGTGTTTCCCAAAATGGAAGATGGCACCGATCGCCACCTAGACCCCGGAGCTGGGCACCTGAACCCTGGCCGCTCCCCTCTCCTGCAATCTCATTCTAATCCATTTCCAAGGCCTTCGGCTCTTACTGCAGAACTGCTCTTTCATCCGTCTACGTGGACCCGTTCCCACCATCTCTCACCAGGATAACTGAATGCCCTGCTTTCCCATCCCTCAGCTTTCCCCTCAGTCCTCCAGAGGGATATTTCTAAATGTAAATCTTGCCTTGGCACTCCCCTACTCAGAATCCTTCCATGGCTCCCCATTGCTCTTGTGATAAAGTCCCAACTCCTTACCAAGACCTCAAAGCCCTGCATGAACTGCTCCTCCCTGGCCTCTGTCCGTCTCTCTCCACTCCTTCCCCAACTTTAGACCCAGCCAGACAGTTCTTTCAGTCTCCAAATGCTTCCTGTCTCTCTCACCGTGAGAACTTTGTACATTCTGTTCCCCCTGCCTGGAACACCCTTTCTTCTTCACCTTCACTGGCCAACTCCCATCATGCTCAGCTTAAACATCTCTTACTAAAGACAAGCCTTCCCTGATGCATTCATTTGCTTAATGCATTTATGAAGCTCTCAGTGCTTCTCCCAAGTCGTCCCTGATTCCTTCTGCTTCCTCCATGGAACAGCTTTCCCTATGAATTATAAGTGCCTTGTATGAGTCTGCCTCCTCCAGCTGCCCGTGGGTGGTGACCTTGAGCACAGTGCCTGGCCCACAGAGGACTGGTTCAGTAAGTGTTGAACAGGTGGTTACCTGGCCTGCCCCTTAAGGCTATGTGCCGTTCAGAAGTGGGAGATTCTGGGGACTGGCCCTCCCTGTCCCTCTTTGGCACTGCTTTAACCCACCCCTCAACCCACCACTGATACACACATGTGACTCCCTGGCTTCAGGCCCTCCTGGTGCCTCAAAGTCCACGGGATAAATCTTGGCCTTCGAGGACATTCATGATCCAGCTTCAACCTGTCTTCTTCGTTAATTCCTCCTCCCCTTCCCCCCACCACATACAGTTGATCCTCATTATTCACAGATTCCATATTTACAAATTCTCTTACTCGCTAAAATTATATGTAATCTCAAAATTGATATTCAAGGCACTTTTGCAGCCATTCACAGACATGCACAGGATGGCAAAAAAAAATTGTCACCAACATGCATGTTCCCAGCTGAGGTTGAGCAAGGTGACAACTCTAGTTTCAGCTCTTCTACTGTAAACAGGTGTCCTTTCGCAGACAATATTTAGTCCACGTTTTTAATATCTTTGTGCTTTTTGTCGGTGATTTCACTGTTTAAAATGACCCCCAAGCTTACACAGTGTTGAAGCGCTGTCAGTATTCCTGAGCACAGGAAGGCTGTGACGTCTGTAAGCTTCTTTCAGACGTGAGTTACAGTGTTGTTGGCCGTGAGTTCACTGTTAATGAATGAACAGTTTATATTAAATAAGGTGTCCTTCAACAGAAACACTCATAGAACAAGGTTATGTATTGACCAGTTGATGAAAATGGGGTGACCAGAGGCGCGCAGGAACCTAGCCTTGTATTTCCCTTAGGAGTGATGGTTCAGTGTTTGCTAACTCAGTGGTTGTGTAAATTTTATAGAACACAACTACCATGAATAACAAGAATCAACAGTACACATACCCTCAGACACGCACATCAGCTCCAGTCACACCAGGCTGCCCACTGTCCCCTGCGTGCATCACGCGCTTCCATGCCTTTGCTCGAGCTGTTCCCCCTGCCGGGAACGTCACTCCACCTGGCAACTTCCTATTGATCCTTCGAGGCCCAATTTGATTCATTCAACAAATATTTATTGAGCATCTCCTGTGTGCCAGGCACCACTTTAAATGCTTAGGGGCACGGCAGTGTCCCCAAAGATCCCCCTCTCATCATGGTGATAACGCCCTGTGCCTTGAGCCCAGGTTACCTTTGAGTTAGAGCATCCTTAACATAATGAATAAGTACTGCAATAAATAAGCAGTGTGTGCCGGGTGCTGCGCTAAGCACATTACACAGACCGCTCATCTTACACGTGCCACAACCAGGTGAGGTGAGGTATTACTGGCACAGTTTACAGACAGCAAAATCAAGCCTTAAAGGTCTCACCACTGGCAAGAGACACCAACAAAGGAACTGTGGCTTTTCAGTCTGGTGTCCCACTAAGCCTGGGATCTCCAAGAGCAATGACTGAGTGTGATTTATCAGTTAAATCCCCCGCCCCCCATCCCTGAAAGTGAGCAATGCGAACAAGACATCTCCTACTGTCCTCCCCTTTGACTACTGTGCTCCAGCCTCACTGGCCTTCCTTGAATCTCTCCTACCCCAGGACCTCTGCACTCGCTGTCCCTTCTACCTAGTACAGCCTTCCCCCAGATCTTTGTCCGACTCCATCCTTCTTTTCAATCAGGCTTCAGCCCAAATACCACTTCCTCCGCGAGGCCTTTTCTGATCACCCTCTCTAAAGCAGCCCCTCATATTTATTTATTTATTTAGTCCCTCTACCACAACAGTCATTCTAATGTGTTTAATGAGTATCTTTGGTTTGTATGTTTTCTTGCAAAGTGGGCATTGCTGTTTCGTGTGTATTCTTACCTTATATACATCATAATTGTGTCATAGATCTCATTCTGTGTCTTACTTTTATTTCACTCAAGGTCATGCTCTGAAGATCTATTCTTGTTCTCTGTCCATCTAATTTGTTTCTAGATGCTGCATAGAACTCTACAGTGGGCATCTATTACACGCACTCCCCCACCTACTTTCCCAGGGATGGACACAAATTTGCTTTCCAGACCACAAATAACGCTGCAGTGGATCTGCTTGCCCTGGTCCCCTCTTGAGCCTATGTGAGAATTCCTTTGGAATTGGAATTTCTGCTCACAGGGTATGCTTATACTTAATTGGACTAGGCATGCCTGATTGCCCTCCAGAGACTCTGCTCCCATTCCATGCCCACCAACTGTGTCCACATCCCAACCAACTACTGGCTTATCCAACTGGCTAAATTTTGTAAGCTTACAGGTGATATCTCATATTTTTACTTGCATTTCTCTGGCACTAATGAGTTTCAGTACCTTCTCCTATGCTCATGGGATTCTGGTTTCCTCTTCTGTAAACCACCCATCCTTGTCCTTTGATAAGAATGTTTCTTTAGGGGATGCTTTCTGTTTCTTACTGATTTGCAGAAGTTCCTGTATGTTCTAGATCTTAGCCCCTTGCTGATTTCAGACATTGCAATGTTTTTGCCTTATGGTTCATGCCTTTACAATTTTGGTTAAGAAGGATTCTCTGCCCCAGAAGATTTTCCTCTACATTCTTTCCTATTAAGTTTATAGTCTTACCTCTTACTTTTGGTTTTTAATCATCTGGAGTCCACTTTGTTTGTGGCAATAGGTAAGGATTCAGTTTTATGGCTCTCCAGATAGCAAGTCACTGCCAGCATTTTATATCCCATCGTATTATTTTTTTTATTTATCACAATCCATAATTTGGAATATAGTTATTTCCTTTCAGCTGTTTGCGGCTGCTTCTCCCATTAGACTTGAGTTCCTTAAGAACAGGGACCATGTATGTCTTGTTGTTCCCCATTTAGTCCTTAACTTGGGCCTGGCACACAGCAGGAGCTCAAGGAATATATGTTGGATGGAGGGAGGGAGGAAGAGAAGGAAGGAGGGAGGGGCCGAGGGACAGAGGGAGAGAGAGAGAAGGGTGGGAGGCAAGGCAGCCCTCATCCCTTTGCATGGCACCAACCCCATCTCCCACGCTATTCCTCCCCCAATGCCCCTGCTCACCCCCAGGCCTGGGCCATATACAAGGGCAAGCACCTAGAGGGCGTTGACAAGGAGGACCCCTCCACCTGGAAGACGTGGCTCCGCTGTGCCCTCAACAAGAGCGCTGACTTCTGTGAGGTGCGCTCGCTCAACCAGCTGGACATCTCCAACCCCTACAAGGTCTACCGGCTCCTGTCTGACGGTGCCCACAACCCAGGTACCATCCTGTCCCTGGAGGTAGCAGCTGAGGATGGCTCTCTGGGCAATAAGGACCTCACATTGCCCATCTGTAAAATGGGAAATGGTGGGCTTATTGAGCTTAAATAAGCTCATGGGCTGGTAAACCTAGAAGGACCTTACAGTTTATCTCCCCATTCGAAAAGGAGGAAACTGAGCCCAGAGAGAGGTGGGCCTTGCCTGAGATCATGCAGTGAGCTGGGTTACTCTGGTCTGGGCTCACCTCAGACAAGGTTGGGGGGTTCCCCTTGGGGCCCAGGAAACCACAGACTATTTCTTCCTTCATCCAGTTACCAGGGCTTGTGCCCCCTGTAAAGAGGAGGGCATTCTTCATAGCCAGCAGGTGCCCCCTGGAGAAGTGACAGAGCCGGCCTGCAAGACAGAAGAGCAGGTCAGTGAGTCCTTCCAGCCCCTATAGCCTTGCTAGCCCAGGCACCTCGCACCCATACCACCCCCTATATAATCTCCAGCACATTCATCTCATCCTCTCCATCAGCTCCTGCCCATCTCTGTTCCCATCCATCAGCTCTACTTCCTGCCTCTACTCCATCTCTGCCATCATTTTCATCTCCTTCATTCTATTCTCCTTGACTCCATCATTTCTGTCCCATCGTCTCCACCATCTTCACCTCCATCTCTCTGTCTGCGCCAGCCCTATTTTCTCCCATTTCAGCCCCTCTTCCCTGTCATCACGGGATCAATCAGTCTGTCCCCACTCATCCCATCAGATCCAGTTCCATCACTGTATTCCCTTCACCTGCATCACCTCTAGCTCTCATTGTTGCCATCACCCCTGTCATCTCTATCTCCATCACTGTCTGTATCACTCTTACTCCACCCCATCACCTCTCCCCCGTCATCTGCATTTCATTCCTCTGTTCCCATCTCCCCATTAGCCTGGTTCATTCCACTGTCCCAAGTGCCCCCATTCCATTGCTCTATCACCCCATTTCTATCACCCCATCTCCTCATTCACTGCTAGCACTTTTCTCTCCCAATCACAATGAGCTTCACCTCCAAAAACCCCATCAACTCTCTCTTTAACTCTACGGGGTAAACTTCCAAGTCCCTATCAAGCCCGGCTGGCTTTCAGTCTGTCCAGACCTCCCCCTGCCCCAGTTTAGACTGTCTGGGAGCTCCTGTGGCCCACAGGTCTCCTCTTCCACACTCACGACCCTTTCTCCCGATGCTCAGGTTGGCTCCAGATTAGTCACAGAGGATAAAGACAAGAAGCAGCCCCCCAGGCTGGCCTCCCTGCCCCCAGGCCCTTTGGCTGGCCACAGTAAGGACTGAGTCTCCTCACCCACCCCTGCCTCCTCCCCGGCCTCTTCCAGGACCTTGATCTAGGGGTCGAGGGACCCAGGGTGAGGCGATGCCTTACTGCTTCCCCTCCTTCTCCAGGGTACCAGGCTCAGGATCCTGCTCACCCCTGGGGCCCCTTGCCTTCTGAGGACTTCAGCAACCCCGGTAAGGAATCCGAAGGCCCTCTCCCCTGACTGCTGTGCAGAACTGGGGAGGACCTAGGGTTGGTGCCGAATAGCCTCTGTCTCCCACCCAAAGCACCCAGCCCAGACTCCAGATAACAACAGCTAACATTTGTTGAGGGCTTAGCTTATACCAGGCATCCTTCTAAGTCTCCCCACAGTCCTGTGAGATAGATACTGCCATTCTCCCCATTTTACAGATGCAGAAACCAGACACAGAGGTTAAGAACCCTGCCCAAGGTCACACAGTTAGTAACCCTGGGAAAGGTACTATCAGATCACAGCTCCTAAGGGGCAGTGAGAGATTAGAACCCAAGGGCCTGGCTGTAGAGCCCACGGCCCTAACCACTGAGCATACTGCTAGCTCTTCATATGGGAGGCTGCTGTTTTGTTGTTGTTGTTGCTATTATTATGATGATTTTTATTTCTACCGGCATTAAAAGTATTTGCCAGGAAGAAACTCCTAGAATCCCAGAAATTCGGGCTGGGAGGGCGTCAGTGTCATGCCCCCATTGTACTGATGGCCCCAGACCCTATGCTTTTGAAGCTCAACTACCAGTTTGTTTATACTGGAAGCTGCTATTATTTACTACCACCACTACTACTAGAATTACTAATATTACTTATGGGAGGGAGTGTCAAAAATTCCCGAGGTGGCGGCCGGGTGACCTCTGGGTTCCCTGCCCTGTTGTGAGGGGAGGGGGAGCCGGCGCCGCCAACGCCGGGCGCGCGTCCCCTCCCTTTCCCGCAGATTTTTGGCTGCACGTGCGACTCTTCTATGGCGCGGAGCTGGTGCGCGAAGCCACAGCGCGCGCGGCCGAGAGCTGCAGCCTGAGACCGCGCGCAGCCGCCGCTGCCGCCGAGCTCCTGCTGGGGTCGCCGCCGCGCGTCGCGCAGGTTCGTTTCCCGGAGCCGCCGCCCGGCGCCCGCGTCCTGCGGCGCCTGCTGCCCCACCTGGAGCGCGGAGTGCTGCTCTGGGTGGCGCCCGAGGGCGTCTTCGCCAAGCGCCTGTGCCAGGGCCGTGTGTACTGGCGCGGCCCGCTCGCCCCGCACCGCGCGCGGCCCAACAAACTGGAGCGAGAGCGCACCTGCCAGCTCCTCGACACGCGCAGCTTCCTCGCGGGTAAGAGCGCGACAGCGGGGCCGCTGGCGGCGCGGGGCGGAGTGGCCGGGCACTGGGGTCGGCAAAGGAACTCGGACAGAGGAGAGTGGGCACACGAGATGTGGGCGCGGGGCGATGGACTTGACGATGCTGGGCCAGAGTGGGAATGGAAACAAAGGACATGACGCAGAAGCACCGGGGGTGGGAACGAATATGGGCATCGGGAGGGCTGGGCACAGATTAGACATAGGCGTATGGGAGGTGTAGGCACGAGGCAGGCTGGGGCACTGGGTGTGGGACATAAGCATAGGACTTGGGCACGTGTTGTCATAGGGCGTTATGCATAGGGTGGGCATCGGGGGCACTGGGCACAAGATAGGCATAGGTGAGTGGCAGTGGGCATGGGGTGGGCATAAAGGCATGATAGTGAGCATAGGGCACGAGGCACGGGGCATGAAACCTAGAAGTGGGAGCAGATGTGGGACCTGAGGCAGGTGTGGGGACGTGGAAGTGGGCATAGGGCATGGGCACACAACGGGGATGTGGGCTTACGGGACGTGTGCATAGGATGTGAGCACAAGGTGGGCACCAGGTGGGACGCCCCATCTTGGCCCAGACCCCACAGTCTCGGTGCCCGTAGAACTGAGAGCCCACCTGCATCATGGTCGCCAGGAGCCCGAGTACCAGATCCGGCTGTGCTTTGGCGAGGAGTACCCGGGGCCCCCGGACCAGCCTGAGGAGCGTCTCATTATGGCCCATGTGAGTCACCGCCCACTCCAGCGGAGAACCACACGCTCCAGCCTCCCCGAACGGCCTCTCACTGCTCCCTCCAGTCCCAGCTCCGCCCCGGACCTGCCTTATCTGATCTGGAAGACCTTGCATGTAAAATGCATGTGGAGAGGAGCTGTCACTCCCGCCCCCCCACCCCAACAAAGGGTGTGGGTAAAGGGGAAGGTTGGCTCATTGCCCCACCCCCACCCCCACCCCGCAGGTGGAGCCAGTCTTCGCGCGGGAGCTCCTCCTACACTCGAAGCTCCACGGCCAGGTGCCTCGGTGGCGCGTTCCCAGCCCCGCATCTCCGACAGCGTCACTCACCTGCTGACACAGCTGAGTCAGCCCTGAGCGGTTGTTTCCCCCTCCCGTACCCTCTGAAGCAGTCCCCACAGGGTGCAGATCCCACCCCAGCCCTGCCCCAGCTGAGCCAGGGGACTTTAGGTCTCGCCTCACTCATCGCCCAGGTAGGTTGAGACAGCGGAAGCCACTCACGGCCTTCAACCTCTCAGCCAATGAGATGGAGCCCCGGGAACCCAGGAAGGAGGCGCGTAAGCGGACAGCCGGGCAGCTGGGCCTGGGGCGTCAGGCTTGGGAACTAAACTCGACCTTGAGGTTCCAGAAATAGCAATTAGGTCAGAAACAAGACTTCATCTTTTTGTGAAGAGCCGGACATGCCCATAGCGGTTTACCTAAAGCAGACCTTACCTGCAATTGATCCATTATAAGGTTTGCTTAAAGCTGAGTTTACTGGGAGTTCCCTGGTGGTTAGGACTCTGTGCTTCCACTGCTGGGGGCCCAGGTTCGAGGGATCCCTCGTGGGGGAACTAAGATCCCACAAGCCCCCAGGTGCAGCCAAAAAGAAAAGGGGCTGAGTTTACCAATAATAAGATCCTCCGCATAGATTAGACTGAAGCCCAACCAGTAACAGAATTGCCCCACCTCTGAGGGGCTGTGAGTTTCCAGACCCTCCTTTCACCTGCCACAAGTCTCTCTTCTTTTGGGATTGTGAGGGGAGGGGGTCCCAAAACAGAGGACTTAGCCTGAACCTGGGCTTTAAATGCTAACCACTGAACAACCGCCAGTAGATACTGTCTTTGGAGAAACTGAGGCAGGCCTAGCACAGAAGCCAAAGTGGGAGCCAGGAGTCCAGCCCCTGCCCAAGCCCCCCCAATCTTTGCAAACTGTAAGTTGTAGGGAGTCCTTGAGAATTGGGAGGGAGCCCTCTCCACCATGAAAGCAGTGACCCTGCCTTGTCAGTAAAGTCACTGTTTTCTACCCCAGATATCAGACCTTTCACCTTTTCTGATTTCTGACTTTATTTATAGGAATTCTCTTACAGATGGCAACATAATAAATCTTTTAGTGATATATTAATAAGCCACTTTTATGGGGGGAAACCTGTATGATTCAATAAAGGGCAGAATCAGTCTTAAAATTCATTCAACGAATGTTTATTGAGCACCTACTCTGTTCCAGGCAGATACTGGACACTTGGGATAGAGCAAACCATGGTTCCCTATTCCCTTGGGGGTCACAGCCAGTTTTCCAGTGGGGGCCCAGTGACAGTCCTCTACCCCTGCCCCTCACAGAAGGAGTAGTGTTAAGGAGTTACGGAATTCTGGGTTGAAATCACAGCTTTGTCACTGACTAGCTGTGCCACCTCAGGCAAGTCACTTAACTTCTCTGAACCTCACATTCCTCATCTACTCAAGAGAAGCTATTAAGGCTTCCGGAGCAGAGTTTGTCTGAGAAGTAAATGTCGAGAGGGGAGGGGAGCTGGCCTGGCATGGAGAGTGGCACACAGTAGGGGCCCGATGACTTGGTTACTTGTGGGTGGGAGAGTGTGGAGGAGGTTGCCCCATCCTTCAGAAGGCTTGACTGTTCTGGGCTTCGCTGTACCCTCGGCCCAAGGCTGCAGCTATCGGGGAGCCTCAGCTCAGGGTGACAGTCCTCGTCATGCCCAAGCCCCTACTCTGTACCAGGCTCTCAAAGGGCACTGGATTCAGTGTAAGGGAGCCCGTTGCCTCTCCACCACAGCCCGGACAGCTGCAGAGTCTTCAGCTCCATTTTAGAGATGGGAAATGAAGGCTCAGCCAGGGTCTTGGTTGAGAGCCTCTTGGGAGGGTGGATGGCTCTGTCCAGATGTCTGTCCTCCCCACACTAGTCACTAGAGGGCGCCAGGGCTCAGGAAATGGGGTTGGGCCGGCCCTCGTCCCCACCCTAGGCGCCCCACCCCTTGTAGACCCCAGAGCTAGGAGGGCAGGGAATAGTGTGACCTCGAGTGCTCTGCACTGTGGGGAGAAGAAAGTAGACCCCAGGCCTGGGAGGAGGAAGAGAAAAGAAAGGGGGAACCAGA
Source organism: Delphinapterus leucas (assembly GCF_059928025.1). Classification (NCBI taxonomy): domain Eukaryota; kingdom Metazoa; phylum Chordata; class Mammalia; order Artiodactyla; family Monodontidae; genus Delphinapterus; species Delphinapterus leucas. The sequence goes on along the minus strand of NC_143143.1, from coordinate 62,001,461 downwards.
GGTGGGGACTCGAGAGGCCCCTGAGGCTTTTCTCACAGGAACTCCCTGTTCTCCAGTTCAGACACAGATGCTACCTCCTCTCTCATTAATGTGTGTGTGTGTGTGTGTGTGTGTATCCCTCTTCCTCTCTATCTTTGTGGATTCCTTTCTTTCTCTCATTCAGTGATTCTTTTTCTGTACTCTGTGTGCACGTGTGCACGTGCGTGGGGCTGGCTCTCTGTGTGTCTCCCTGTTTTCTGTCTCTTTCTGCTCTTTGTCTCTCTTTAAGTCTCTGCCTCTATCTTCTCTGTATGTTCCTGTCTCCCTCTTATTATGCCCTTACCTCTCTTTGTCTCTGTCTCTCTGTCTCTTTTCACTCTCTCTTTCCATCTCGGCCTCTGTCTCTCTTTGTTTCGTCTCTGTCTCGCTCAGTTTCACATCCTGTCCCTCCTCAGCCACCACCAGCCAGCACATGTGGGCTAAGGGTCTCAGTCCCTTCCCTCCTGTCTCCTCACCCCCGGCAGCTGCTCACGGCTTCCCAATCCTGGCCTCTCCTGCCCGCCCCTCTTGGGCCTTGTGGGAGGGGGGCGAGGGAAGAAGGGAGGGCAGCCTGGCGGGCCCACCCCTTTTTGCCTTTCCAGGCTGGGAGGCTGGGCCAGTGGGCCTTTTAACCAGCCTGGGCAGGCTGTGCCGGACACCAGCCCTGGACACCGTGCCTGGCCCCCGTGGTTCCGGCAGCCGCCAGCCTGGCCAGCCCAGTCAGCATGCAGCAGCAGCCCCCACCCGGGCCCCTGGCCCCTGCGGCCGAGCCGACCAAGCCCCCCTACAGCTACATCGCCCTGATTGCCATGGCCATCCAGAGCTCACCGGGGCAGCGGGCCACGCTCAGTGGCATCTACCGCTACATCATGGGCCGCTTCGCCTTCTACCGCCACAACCGTCCCGGCTGGCAGAACAGCATCCGCCACAACCTGTCCCTCAACGAGTGCTTTGTCAAGGTGCCCCGTGATGATCGCAAACCGGGCAAGGGCAGCTACTGGACGCTGGACCCTGACTGCCATGACATGTTCGAGCACGGCAGCTTCCTGCGCCGACGCCGGCGCTTCACCCGACGGGCAGGCGCCGAGGGAGCCAAGGGCCCTGCCAAGGTGCGCCGCAGACCCCTCCGAGCCACCAGCCAGGACCTAGGAGCCCCCGACGCTGCGACTGGCATGCAATGCCCGTTCCCACTGGAGCCGCCAGAGCCCAAGGGCCTAAGCTTTGGGGGTCTGGTGGGGGCCTTGCCAGCCAGTGTGTGCCCGGCCACCACCAATGCCAGGCCTCGGCCACCCTCGGAGCCCAAGGAGATGCCCACGCCCAAGCCTGCAGGTCCAGGGGAGCTCCCCGTGGCCACCTCATCTTCCCCGAGCCCCGCATTTGGCTTTCCTGCCAGCTTCTCTGAGGCTGAGGGGTTTAGCAAGGCCCCTGCCCCCATCTTGACCTCCGAGGCCACCATCGGGGGCAGCTACCAGTGCCGGCTGCAGGCGCTGAATTTCTGCATGGGGACTGATCCTGGCCTTGAGCACCTCTTGGCCTCAGCAGCCCCCTCCCCTGCACCATCCACCCCTCCAGCCTCTCTCCGGGCCCCGCTGCCCCTGCCAGCAGACCCCAAGGAACCCTGGGTTGCAGGCAGCTTCCCTGTCCAGGGAAGCTCCGGCTACCCACTGGGGCTGACCTCCTGCCTATACCGGACGCCAGGAATGTTCTTCTTTGAGTGAAGCCAGCCGGCCTCAGGCAGTCCCTGCAGAGACTCTGCCAGCTACACCCTCCAGGTTGAGCCTGACTCTAGGATCTGGGGAGCTCTCAAAGGACGCAGGCCTGGCAAGCCCACAACAGCCGGGACAGGAAGCCAAGATTGGCGTGGTGAACACTCAGCCAGCGCCCAGGGTCTCTGGACAGACTTGGGGGTGAGGGGAAGCAGGGCTCCCTTGGGATTTACTCTATGGCTCTCAGGGCCAATAAAGCCAGTGTGATGATGAGGGTCAGTTTGCTGGATGGTTGGGGACTGAGGGCCAGGACACCTGGCTCCGTGGGGGGCATATGGTTGTGGGGTGGTATGGCAGGGACGGGGGACCCCAGATAGGAATGTCCCACATGAGGCTTTCTCCTGCTGGGGACCTTCTTCAGGGAGTTTCCCAGGAAGGCCGAGGAAGTGGGAGCAGGGAGTGGGAGAGAGAGAGGAGGGATGCAACCAGGAGAGACACCAGGCGGGAGTGAGGCTGGGCTGGACCAAGGGGCTGATTCTCCAGCCCCAAACTCTGTGACTCAGCACCTCACATTACGAGCAGCCACAATACCTGTGACCATTTGTGGCAGTTATCCTGTCCTGGACTCGTGTATATCCTTTCACCGAATCCTGGGTGGTACGGAATGTTATCTCCATTTAACAGTGGTGGAAACTGAGACTCAAAGAAGTTGGGGCTCACTAGCTCCGGCTCCAAATGACCAATGAGTGGCAGAGAGGGAATCAAAACCAGGTCTGTATGGCTCTACCCCCCTGCCCCTACCTGCAGTTTGCGTGAGGATGCAGCGTGGCCCACAGGGTGACCCCCCCAGAGGGAGGCGGGCTTTTTTTGAATCCTGGCATGCCAGGGTTAAAAAGCCACCCCTCACCCCTTGCACAGACAGGGAACCCAAGGTTCAAAAGGCAGGCACACTTCCCTTGTCTGGATTTCCGGCGTGACTGGGAGAACTCCCCAAGCCCCCAGCTCTCTGAGGTCTCCTGGTGACTCTGAGAAAGCATGGGGGGAGGCGGTGGCTACCCTGGGTACAGATTAGAAGAGACTGAGCCTTGACCTTTGGCCTTCTGTAGCTGCCCCCTTGGGTAGAAGCAGGAGAAGTGGGTATAGTCGTGGCCCCCATCAGAGGAACAACTTAGGGACCTGAAACCTCACTGTCCCCATACCCTCCAACACCAGACTTGCTGAGGCAGATGGCTTTCTTCCGGAACTTCAGTCCCCCCACCTGGATCATGGGTATAGGGAGAGAAGAGGGGCCAAGGATACTTTCTGGTCTTTGCTGGAGGGTCTTATGTCCCATGAGGTGATGCTCAGGGGGCTGGAGACCCCTTTGCTGGGCAGGCAGCCCTGTCCCTTCCAAAACACCCCTCTCGGGCAGGCGGCCACGCTGGCTTCAGTCTCTGTGGCTCCCTCCTCCCTCCGCAGGTCCCCTGGGGCCTGGGAGGAAGTGAGCCCGGCTGGACAGCCCCAACTGTCTGGTTCCCACAGACTCCAGAGCCGGGGTGGAGGGGGCACCTGCAGGGTGCGGGCTCAGTGCGGCCAGAAGGGGGTGGAAGAATGCCCAGCCAGCTGTGCGGACCCTCCCTAGCGTGCGTGCCGGACCCCAGGCTGGAACTCATGGAGCAATGGGGGGAGGGAAAGAGGGTCTGTCCTGTCGCATTCAGGCAGCCTCATGGCTGAAAGGGGAGGGGACAGAGGCCTGCGAGTGCAGGGCACGGGTGAGGAGAGGTTCTCACCACCGTGTGTGCCTGAGTGGGTCAGTATGTCTCCGTGTGTACATGAGTGTGTGTGTGTGTGATGCGCAGAGACAGTTACGGAGACAAGGACAGATTCGGGGGGGGCGGGGGTTCTTTCTCAGCTGGATCAGGGAAAGAGGCCTCCGCCGGGCACTGTTCCCTGTGGTGCATTCCTGTGGAGACCTGGTGACCCCAGTCCCTTCCCAGCCTGTGTCCTGAGCTCGTAGGAGGATGGGGAGGCTGGCCCGACTCGGGGATCCCAGGCTTCTGCATCCTGCCCCGCCCACCCCCCCCATGAGGTTGAGCATCTAACTGGGGTGGGAGCCTTGGGGGAAGAAAACTGCCCATGCTCTGAGGTGGGGGAACATGTAGAGGGGTCAAGTGCACACAGAGGCACAGACTTAGCTCTGGGCATGAGCCCCCTCCATGTCCCTCTCTGGTCCCTCCAGAGAGTCAAGAAGTGAAGACAGTCCCCTCAGCCCCAGTCCCTAAGCAGGGCCCTGGGCTCAGAGCCTGCCTTGGACTTGCTGTGTGAGCCTGGACCAGTGCCCACCTCTCTGGGCCCTGATGTCACTCCCTTTGTCCAGTGAGGGGGTTGCAGGGTGAGGGAAAAGGGCAGCCTGACTCTTTGAATCCGGATCCCAGGGAGGGTCTAACCTGGGGGACAGCCTGGAAGGGATCCCATCCCCAGAAATACTGGACCAGGAGGCCCAGACACCATGATCTCATGTTGCCCTCTGCTTGCTGCCCAGCCTGGGGACCCCACCCACTGGGCCTCCTGCCCTCACATTCTTTCCATGACCAACAGACACCCCCTGCCTCTGGCCTGGCCACCCAGGGGTGGACAGTGCTTAGCAGAGATTCAGAATGCCTAAGCTGGGCCGACCCAGAGAAAGCTCCTTGGCACAGATGGAGAGACCAAGGCCAGAGAAGGTAAGTGACATGCCCAAGGTCACACAGCAGGGCAGGAGTACCCCTCTGCTGCCTTAACTGTAGAGCTCTAGGGGACAGGGGCCACCCCATCTGACTCTCCTCACTGGAGGCTGGTCTGTCTCCAGGAGGGGATCCCAGCCCCCACTCCTCCTCAGCAGGTCGGAGCAAAAGAGGGTGCAGAGGGGCCTTGTAGAGTTAGGCTAAATCGAAATCTAAAATTGTAGGATCAGTGGTATTTCAGAATATTCCAGAGTTTTTAATCACAGCAGCTCAGATTCTTGGAATATCAGAATTAAAAGGGCGTCTCCTGCCTGATTTCTGAATCCCCTCTACACCAAGCAGTTCATATCAGGTGGGGGGGGCGGGTTCCAGGAAAGGGGAGCCTGCTGCTTTCAGAGCCGGCCCCTTCCCGACCAAGTTTGGCAGCTCTGAAGGGCAGTCAGGAAGTTCTTCACCTGCTGGTCCTTTGGTCTCTGCTCTCTCTGCCTCCAGGGAGGCTACCCCCACCCACAGGGCTGGGCCTTCCTCAGCCTCTCCTCCACCCTCCACATCTTATCTCCCTGCGCCTCTCCGCCCACCAGCTTCCTTCCCTGGTTTATGGCATTCCACTGCCCTGAGTTCCAAGCTCCTTCCCACACCCCAGACAGCGCCTGGGCCAGGGTGGGGAGACGCTCTCCCTTGGCGGGGCGGGCACTCTGAGGCCACCACAGAAATGAGGAAGACGGTGGGGGGAGGTTGTGTCGGCCAGCCTGGCATGTCTGCCTACTGGGAGTGTACAAACCCAGGAATCCAGGCCTCAGCCAAAATGTCGCCTCCCATCAGCCCTGAAAGGCCAGGCTCCCAGAGGCAGTAGGTACAGCAGCTAAGAGCAGGGGCTCTGGACTCCAACTGACTGGCTTCAGATTCCAGCTGTCACTTCCTAGCTGTGTGACCTTGAGCAAGTTGCTTCCCCTCTCTGGGTTTCCCTCATCTAAAAAATGTGGACACTAACAGTACTATATCCATGGGATTGTTGTCAGGATTACATGAATTAATACTTGCAAAGTGCTTCGAACAGGGTCTGACACATGGAAACAGCAATTTAAGTGTTTAAGTAAAATAAATATTTCGGCCCTGGGGGCTTGTCTTCTTAACCTGATTTACCCACCAGGAAGGTCTAGCTGCTGTAGAGGTGGGAAGATGCAGGGGGAGGGAAGGTTGTTATATACACAAAGCTTTGGATTCAATTCCTGGCATCTTTACTTCCTTGCTGTGTGACCTCGAGCAAGTAGATTCACTTCTCTGAGTACTAGTTTCTTCATCTGTAAAATGGGGCAATGAATTCAGCCCCCAGGACTGGCATGCGGGAAACCTCACCTTGCACAGTATGTGTACCATTCAGTCAACACGAATGAAATGGGACATGTGAAATTAATATGATAATGTACATCAACTGCTGGAACGTGAAACAGCCCCACTGGAGGGCCTTGTACCCTCAGCCCAGTGCTCTCTGCCCATTTGTTGCACACGGCGAAACCTCCTTCCCCACAGGTCCAGACCCCCAGGTGTCTAATCCCCTGTTCCTGCCCTGCTGGTAATTGGGTGGTGACTCAGGGAGGCAGCTGGTGGGGCTGAAGGAAGTGGTTCCAGGCTAAAAACAGACCAGAGTCCCATTTAGTCCCACAGTCCTCCAGAACCCTGCCTGTGGCCCCTGGAAAGGCCAGGGCTGCCTCCGCCAGACCACAGTCCTCCGGTGCCCTGATCTCTCCGGGAGACAAACAGGAGGCTCACCCTCGCGAGCTGAGTTAAGGCAGCTGACTCCTCTGTGAGTGTTTCCACCTCTAGGCCTTTGCACTGGCTGTTCCCTCGGCCTGGAATGCTCACTCCCCACTAGCTGACTTCTCAGCCTCCAGAGCCCAAGTTAAACATCACCTCCTCCGAGAAGCCGCCCCTCACCTCCTTATCTGATTGGATGCCTCTAGATTTTTCTCCACCTCTGCATCCTATTTGTTTCCTCCACCTGGCACCTGTTGCAATGTGGAATTCTGCATCTCTGTGTGCATTCCCTTCTGCTTGTCTCTGCCTTTGTGTCATAAGCCTCTGGGGGCAGGGGCTGGGTCTGCCTTACTCACTTTATCCACTTCCCTAACCCACTGGCTGGCATATAGCAGGCCCTCAATAAAGATTTGCTGAGTGGATAAATGGATAAATCCATTTGCCATGGATTAAATCTCAGAGAACCCCCCCAGGGGCTTCCTGGCTCACTCAGAGCCAAAGGCCAAGTCCTTACAGGCCTGTGTGATCTGGTTTCAGCTGCTCTTGCCCTCCCCGCCCCCACTCCAAGCAGCCTTTGCATTTGCTAGTCCTTCTGCCTGGACTGATCTTCACTCCCTCATGCCTTTCAGTCTCTGTTCTGAGACTCGCTGACCACCGCATCCCCCATCCACCCCACCAACACGCTCTAAGTTCATTATTGCTGTCCAGGGTCTGTCTCCCAACAGAAGGAAGCTCCACCGGGCCAGGGGTTTTTGTCTATTGGTTGCTTGTCCCCAGCACTTAGAACAGTGTCTGGAACAAAGTAGGGGCTGGAGAAATAGTTGTGGAACAAGCATAAGCTCAGCAGCCTGGCCAGGTGCTAGATCTGCACATCTCACGTCACTTTTGCATTGACCCTGGGAGGCAAGTACTATTATTCCATTTTACAGACAGGAAACTGAGGCTCAGAGAGGGCAAATAAGTAGATGTGAACCCCATTCTGCCTGACCTGCACCCAGTCTCTCTGTCATCAGCCTGTCTCCCTGGCGGTGTATGAGGTCTGCAGCTCCCACCTCCTGTCCCCACAATCCTCACAGCCTCTCAAGCAGACACGGCCCAACCTCCCTCTGGCCTCCCTGCCTCCAGTCTCTCCCTCACTGACATCCCTGGCTGCAGGGATCCTTCTAAACCACAGATCTGATCATGTCCCTCCTTCGTTCAGAACCCTTCCATGGCCCCCTATGGCCCCAATTTAGCCTGGCATTTGAGACTCCCACCAAATTCTCCAGACTTACTTCTTGCTTCCTCATGTGCAAAAGCCCCCTGGGATGCTCCAAGACAAGGTTGTTCTCAGCTCCAAGTCTTTGGAGCTGCCTGGAACACCCCCTCCCCCCAGCACACACTCTATTTGGAAGAGGCCTTCTCCTTTGCTCTCAGCTTGACTGTCACTCCCACTGGAGAGGAGAGAATAGAAGCTAGTGTCTTCTTCCACACCCTTCCAGCTTCACCATGATCCCCAACCTCCCAACCCTGGGGTTCCAGATGCTGTGAACTCCCTGAAGACCGAGACCATGACTAATTCATCTCCAGGCTCTGGGTTAGGGCCAGGCCCAGAAAAGGGGCTCAAGAAATAGCTGTGAAGTAATTGGATGAGTCTGAAGTCAGGCCACCTGCTTTGCATCCTGACCCCACCATTTACTAGCTGGGACCCCATGGACTTGTCCATCACCTCCCTGTGCCTCAGTTTCCTCATCTGTGAACTGCTGATAAGGAAATACCCACTCATGGGGGGAAATGAAATGACTGCGTACATGGGAATCACTTGGCACTGTGCCTGGTGCTCAGTAAATAACACCCATTAGAGTGAAGGAAGGAACAGGTGTGTGGGCGGCTGCATGAGCGGGCGCTTGGTCCAGGTGGGCACATCCTTCAGGACAGCCCTGGCTGCTTCACACCCTCGGGGCAGCCCTGTCACTGGCTGAATCTTTTCCCACAGCTGCCCTGCTGGGTCCAAGGTGGCCAGTGGAATTCGAGGCCACTGGACGCCGACAGGAAAAGGCAACGTCACCAGCCCTGGTGTAATCCAAACCAGATGCGGCCTCAGACCCATGGGGGTGGTCACTGTGGGCCTGGCCAAGGCCCAGAGGCAGGAAATAGTCTTGGAGGAACGCTCTCTGGGCTGGGACCCGTCGGGAGGAGCTGTCCTGTTGAGGGTGTTAACCCTTCTGAGCCCACAAGGGGAGCCCAGGACAGTGTGCAGGAGCAGCTCGTGGTCCTGGCCCCAGGGGGCACAGAGCCCCCTGCAGGGATGGTTACAGCATCGGCATTGTGATGGGCGCTGGTCAAGGGGAGCCCACAACACAGGCATGGGGTGGGCAGGGCACACCAAGGAAGGGGAATGGGATTCTTGCTGCTGGCTGCCCGGGACTGGCAGAACCCCAGACCCAGACCTGGAGCTTTGGTCCTGGCTCTGGCTCCAGCTGGCAGGCCCAAACAAGCATGGATCCACTCCCTCTCTTGGGTGGCTCAGAGGCTGCTGGGAATGGAAGTGCTAGTGCAGGTCATGGGGCTGGGCCCCAGCCTACAGAAAGACTGAGACTCAGTCCCACCCCAGGGGCTGCCACACCAGCTTTCTCCTGGGTGTGCTCTGTGGCCCTGGGGGAGCAAATTCTCTCTGAATTCCCATCATTTCCCATCCATATTGTTGAGTTCATATCCTTTACTTCCAGGGACTAGGGGAGGCCCAAAGGAGGTACCTGATGAATCAACAAGAGCTTTCTAAGATGTGCTCCCAGGACCAGATAGGGATAGAGGCAGTGGTCAGCCCTGTTCCATGGTTCTGGGTGGGCTTCCTTCCCAGGACATGTTAATTTGCTGTGTGGCCTTGGGCAGCTCACTTTCCCTCTCTGAACCTGTTTCCTCACCTGTGAAATAGGGTGAATGAGCACCCTATCCCATCTCTGGATTGTTACAATGGCCCTCAGACTGGCAGAGGACAGTGGAGCGGAGGCTGTCATTTGCATTTTATAGAGGACAGTGGACCTGAGGTTGTCATTTGCATTTTATAGAGGAGGAAATTGAGGCCTGCGCTGGGAGTCAGGAGTCCTGGGTTCTAGTCCCAGCTGTTGCTGTCTCTGCTGAGGATCCTTCTCATTTTGGCCTCGGTTTCCCTAGCTGGATCAAGGCCCTGGATCTCTGTGCTGGCTGGACCTCATTTCCTTACCCCTCCACTATGGCGGTGACTCATCCCTCATCATCACGCTGTGTGGCCGAGGCTCAGCCTGGGCGGGGGCCAGCAAGGCTGAGAGAACTCAGAGGAAACCACAGGCCTGGCCCAGCTAGCAGGTGGCGGGCGGACAGGCAGGCAGGGATCAACAGCCCTAGAGGCCTTGCCCATAAGCACATCTCCCACCAAGAGCCTAAGCCAGGCTCCCCAGGCCCCCCAAGCCCCAAGTGCAAGCCCCAGCAGGCTCAGATTCCAAAGTGCCCCGTACCCTGCCCCATGTGGCACCTGCTGTAGGGGGACTCCGCAGCCATCTGCTGGAACAGGGCAGGGGTAGGGGTGAGGGCCTGGCCTTGCCCTCCAGGCCAGTATTCATGGGAGCGGGGGTGGGAGGGCGAACGGTCAAGGCCTCCGTCCAGGGTCTCTCAGAGGCAGATAGTACGGTGGTTAAGAGCAGCGGCTCTGGGCCCAGACTGTCCGCTACAAATCCTGGCTCTGCCATTGACTAGCTGTGTGACCCTGAGCACATGGCTTAGCCTCCCTGAGGCTTGGTGTCCGCTACAAATCCTGGCTCTGCCATTGACTAGCTGTGTGACCCTGAGCACATGGCTTAGCCTCCCTGAGGCTTGGCTGCCCCATCGGAGAAACGGACATAACATTGCCCACCGTGCAGGATCACTGGAAGCAGAGTCACGTGAACACGCAGAGCTGGGCCAGGGCTGCACCCTGCAAGCACTCAGTGCACGTGAGCTGTTGTTCCTGCCATTCCTGCTGGAACCAATAAGCCCCCAGCAGGCAGACCAGCTGCCCCACTTAAGCCAGTCCCACTTCTGAGTCAGCTGTCCTCACAGCCAGAAAGGCTGCACCCTATTGGGGTTAAACTCTCTTGCCCTCTGGGCTGCCCCCTCCAGCAGATGGAGCCCCTCCCCTGCCTTGCAGGCCTGGGGTGAGGCGGGCTGGGGCCCATAGGAGGGACCGGAGAACAGCTGTCTCCCCCAGGCCTCCTGGAGGACCCCCACCACTGCAGGCCCAAACCTCTGGCTCCACCTGGAGACTCTGCTTTCTGCTTACACCTTGTTCGGTGAGAAGCGGAGTGGGCTTGCGGGCAGAGCCTTGCTATGGGAGGTAGAAGAGTCCAGTTCAAGCCCCAGCTTCTGACTTGTTGAAAGGCCTTCAAGTTCCTTCCCCTCTCTAAGCCTCAGTTTCCCCCTCTGTAAAAGAGGAATAATAATAATATCTACCTCATGACCTCATAAATGAGTTAATAGACATACAAGCACTTAAATAGAGCCTGACACACAGTAATGTCACCCCTAAATATTGGCTGGTGCTGTGCCCTCCCTCTCACAGATGAGCAAACTGAGGCACAAAGCGGGCTGCCACTTGCCTAGATCACACACTGGGTAGTCTGGCTCCTGAGGCTGCTAAAGTGCCTGGCCCGCAGCAGTGTTCCGTGAACGGTGGCCAGCTGAGACCTCACCCGGGTGCACACACACTGTGAAAGGAGGCCACTTCCAACCTGTACATTTACTTACAAGGCACAAGCTGAGAGCAGGTTGGGGGCTGCCGACGGCCTTCCCACGCCTCCTGGGCCTGCTGACGCCATCATCCGAGGCCGTGGGTGACCCTTGGAATGGGGGCCGGAGTGGCTGGGTTGGGCCGGCTTGGCCTTCAGGAAAGCTCGGGGGTGGTCTCCCCTGTCCTCCAGGCCTCTCCCCTCCCCCTCCACCAGGCCCGGGCTGGGTGTCCTCTCTCTCACACAGAGTTCCTGTGTGTTGGTGGTCGCAAGGAAGGTGGGCGGGGGCCGGGCCAGACCAGATGGTGTGTCAGGCCTTATCTGCTGGGAGTGGGGAGGCGGGTGGGGGCATGGAGGTCCTCCTTCACAAAGCCTGCTCTGTCTCCCCTGGCAGCTGCGCCTTAGGAATCGCCGTCTGCCTTCCTGCCCCACCAAGGACCTCCCACCCCCAACTGCGGAAACCCCATATGCCAGGAGCCCCAGCCCTCCTGCTCTAGCTAGGAGCAAGCCCAGGCCAGGGATGCCCCAGGTGAGGCCAAGCAGGGGTCACCAGAGCAGCAGTTCCAAGAAGGTGAGCCGGGCGGCGTCTCAGCAGGGCCCGTGGCATCTGGGCTGTGGCTGATGGGCTGGAGCCCTGTCTGGGGAGGCATTAGCAGGATGGGGTCAGGCCATATCCGAGGCAGCTCACGTCGGGGAAGCAGTCACTGCGCGGGGGCATGGGAGCCCCGAGCCTCCCAGCCTGGTGCAGCCTTGTCCTGGCCAGTCAGCCCCGGCAATCTGGCCCGTCTGCTCCGGCCTTCTGGGCTGTGTGGCCTCAGCCCCGGCCACTGTGCGGCTGCGTCCAGGCCTCAGCTGCTCCTGGGGCTCAGACCCCCAGAGCCATCAGTGACCCTGAGCTGCTGATCTTCTTGAAGCGGTTGGCAGCACTGACAGCAATGAAGTTTTTCTGAGAGATGAGGGAGAAGGGTCCCAGTCAGCAGCAGAGCAGGGGGAAAGCTGTAGGACAGCTGAGTGTCTCCCAAGGTCACCTTCATTCCAGGAGGGCTCCATGCCAGGGAGGGCGCAGTGCCCAAAATGGCCGCAGGGGGCGCCATGACACTGCAGCCTCCAGGACTCCCTCCTTCATTCAACCTGAGTACCCCTCTGCTCAAGGCAGTACAGTGGTTCCTATTTCACTCCAAGTAAAAACCCCTCATCATGGCCGAGTCCCTCCACGCCCTGCCTCCCGATCCTCTTGGACATCTCCCTTACCCCTTGCTTCTTCCACTCCAGCCGTGCTGGCTTCCTACCTGTTCCTCACACTTGACCACCATGCTTCTGCCTCAGGGCCTTTGCACCAGCTGTTCCCTCTGCCTGGCACACTCCTCCCCCCATACCAGCCTGGCTCAGCCCTCACCTCCTTCAGGTTTTTGTTCACATGTTCCTTCTCAGTGTGCCCTCCCTGGCCACCCTACTAAGAAATGCAGCCTCTCCCCAGAACTCCTGACCATCCTTATTTTTTTCTAGAGCCCTTCCTTAACTCCTTTTAGCAACTCTCCATCCTCTACCAAAAGCAAGTCCACAAAGCCTGAAATCCTTGTCTCTTTGTCCACTGCTGTATCCCCAGTGCCTAGAGGTAGTATATGCTCAAGAAATATTTGTGAAATGAGGGGAGGAAGCCTGTGATGGGTTCAGAGACCTTTTCCTGAGCCCGAGCCACAAATGGACACCCCTCCCTACGGTGGAGATGGGTGGGTGGAGGGCCACTACCCAGGGCAGTAGCCAGCCCAGGACAAGAAGAGAAAAGCCAATTCTGTTTTCCAGACCGAACCGGCTGACACAGGGCTAGTGGGGCCAGGACTCTTCCTGCCCTGTATCCCCCGCTCCGCCCCACCCTCAGTTCTGTGGTACCTTCCAGCGCCTCTTCATGAGGTATTTCTTAAGCAAGATCTGGGACTTGAGGCGTCGGTTACAGCGCTTGGCTTTCTCTGCCAGATTGTTGAGCCAGGGGTGGGCGAGGCACTGGGCAGCATTCATCCGGGCTCTGTGGGGGGGGGGGCAGTGCGGTGAGGGTGGGTGGCAGGCCAGGGAGGCACCACCCCACTGGCCTCCTGGCCCAGTTCCCGACCAGCTGGCACACACACACACACACACACACACACACACACACACACACTGGGCTTGCACACACGGGGTTCGTGTCCTGGGGTGAGCCTCACCTCTGGTCCTTGACGATGAGGTTGGAGACAAAGTCTTTGGCCTCGTCTGACACGGCCTCAAAGGTCTCCTCATCAAAGTACCAGTTGCCCGATAGAACGTTGTTCAGGGTCTCGGTGTCGTCGTCTCCCAGGAAGGGAGAGAGGCCACTCAGCCTAGAGGGAGGGGTTGGCAGGGAGCAGGGAGGTGAGATTGGGTCAGGGATGGGGACAGAGCCTAGGAAGCAGCACCATGCACTGAAAAGACCCCCAGCATCTCATATGGGACAGACCTGGGTTTGAATCTGGCTGGGTGACCTTGGGCAAGTCACTTCCCCTCTCTGAGCCTCACTCTTCTCATCTGTAAAATGGGCATAATCATCCCAGCTTCCCAGGGTTAGAGTGAAGAAGAGGAATGATGAGTGCACTGGGTCATCGAAGCTCTGCTGCCCAGAGCCCTGGGCTGGGACACTATGCCTTTGGGGGCCTTGGTTTCTCCATCTATAAAATGGGTACAGAGTTCCCTTTCCTGGTTCACCCTAGCACGCCCAATGCCCCACAAACCCCTGACTGAGGGAGTGGGGAGGTGGAAGCAATCTAGGCCTCAGCTGCCCACCCATGTGCCCCAACCCCATAAACAACAGGCACCCTCAGGACTCACAGCATGTAGGTGATGACCCCCAGGCTCCACATGTCTGTCTTATCAGAGATTTGGTCATAATTCACCACTTCAGGTGACAGGAATTCTGGGGTCCCAAAATTCACTTTCAGCTTCTCGTTGGGGTTATACCTGGAGGTGAGGCCAAGAGCTCAGAGCACAACTCCCAGGCCATTCCCAGACACCCTCCAACCTTCCCCCAGCCCTGCCCACCTCGAGGCTGGCCCTGCCATGCCACCCACCCAGGTGGTACCTCCGTGCCAGGCCGAAGTCAATGATCTTCACCAAATGGCCCGTGGTGTTGACACACAGGATGTTCTCTGGCTGAGGAGAAAGGGGTGGCCTGGATTGACCTCTGACCTGGCTCACCCTCCCTCCCCGCCCAGGTCCATCCAAGTCCCAGGCTCCCGGGACTAGAGGCCCAGGCTGCCAGAGTGGACAGCCCATCAGAGACCCTCAGACCTGCCTGCTCCAGGCAAAGAGGAGGATCCTGACGCCCGAGAGGGGCTCTTCCAGGGCAGGAACCACCTTCTCCAGGCCTCCTTGCTCCCCACCCTCAGCGTCTAACAAAGCGCCCAGCAGACACTCAACCAAGGCTCCCAGAAATCCTGTGCCCCAAGCACAGGTGAATATGTGAGTCACATGCAAAGCTAGTCCCTCCCACTCTGGGCCTCCATTTCCTCTTCATGTAACACAAGGACAGAGGACTAATCTGAGGTTGCAGGGCAGAAACATTGTAAGTAGTTAACAACGGTTAAAAGGCAGATTTTGCACAAAAACCCTGATTTTCAGCACCTCCTGAAACACTGGAAGCCCCAGCCGCATGGCTACACATGGCTGGGAGGGAGTTGCCCCTGAGCCCTGTGATGGGCAGAAGTCCTCCACTCCCCCGGGGCCTCCACCTCGTTTAATGGGGTTCTGTTCTTCGTCTGGGCTTTGTGTGCATCTGACTTGAGGCCCCAAATGATAGGCTTTCTGAAGGTCCTTTCACACTGCTGCACTCATTCAGAGCAGGATGCTAGTGACTTCAGCAGCCCAACCCAGTGCTCCCCGAAACAGGGAAAGGAAAGAAAGGCCCCAGGACACAATTGGTAGAGGAAATGAGACAGATTCAGACCTCCTTTTGGAGGACAGGGGACTTCCTGAAAAGCCCTGCAGCCAGAGCCCTGGGAAGTGCCTTCGGGCTATGGTTCACCCAAGTTACTTGACGTGAAACCCTTTATTGATGAAAAACTTACTGCTTTCCTGAAAAAAAACACACTTTAGGATACAGAGACTTAAGGTTGACCTTCTTCCCAGGACACTGCATTTTAATTGGAGACCCTGCCCTACCCCAAAGAAAATGGCTTTCACGGGAGAAGGGCAGGCTCCACGCAGGCACCCACTCTGTCCAGAAACTCAGGAGTCACCCACACTCCTTCCTTTCCCTCTGTCCTCCCCCATCCAAACCATCAGAAACCCGGCTGGCTCTATTTTCAGAATGCATCCATCATCTGACCACTTCCCATCCCTCCCCCACTGCCACTGGTTCCAGCCCCATCATCTCTCTCCTGGCTTATTATGACCGCCTCCTAAATGCCCTGCTGCCACGGTGGCCCCACTGAAACTCATCTCTTTACCCTCCTCGCTTCCTCGCTTGTCAGTGGGGATGATAACAGCACACCTGACCCAATGGGCTGTCACACACTCTGAACACACCCTGAGCAGCTCTGACCCCTAGTAAGCACGGTGGAGGTGTTAGCCCACAGCAGCGGGAGCATCTCCTGCTTTGGACCTCGAACGCTCCTGCCCTTGCCTGCTTCTCCAGTTACACCTTGTATGTTTCCCCATTACTCTCACGTACTTTTTCATAACACTTTTAATGGTTTAAAATGATCTATTCATTGGGTTATTACTGTATGAATGTCTGTTTCCCCCACTGACCTGTAGGCTCCGTGGGACGGGGCGCATCCTCATCATCTTGATGGCAACGCCCATGCCCAGCACTGTGCACAGGGGCAGGCACTTGGTACATATCTACCAAGTGAATGAATGAAAGGACCATCCACTTTGCTAACCCACATCAGTGTTCAGAATTCATCTTCTCCACTAGCCTTGCCACTGATCCCACGAACATTAACACCTGCCATAAGGATGGGGCTACCCACTACTCATGGGGCTCCTGCCCACTCCACGCCACGGCCATGTCTCTCAGCTCCAGACAGCCACTGCCAGCTGATCAGAGGTGGTGGGATGCGTAAAATCCATTTGCTCTCCCTGAACTGCTACATGCAGGGTACTAATGAGCAAGGTCAGAAGAGAGACATAATCTTTCACTACACATTTCGTTAGCACCTGCCACGTGCGTATTGCTGCACTGACACTATACTTACTGATGTGTTTTTCTGACTCCCCTTCTAGAATGTAAGCTCCATGAGGGCAGGCGTTTTTATCTATTTTGTTCACCACTGGATCTCCACCACCTAGAACACTGCCTGGCATCTAGTAGGCCCTCAACAGATATTTTTGGAATAAATGAACAAACATTCGCAGTGCCTGTCAGAGGCCTGCACTGAGGCAGGCGCTTTTGCAACGCTTATCAGCAAGTTTCACGTGTGAGACACTGAGTGTGGGGCAAGAGACCCTTTCAGCAAGTACTTAGTACCAGACTAGGAGCTCCTGAGAGCTGGGACCAAGTTTTTTTTGCTCTCTGATGTGTCCCCTGGCTCCTGGTACTTACTAAATGCTCGATAAACCCTTTTTTTTTTTTTTTTGCGGTACGCAGGCCTCTCACTGTTGTGGCCTCTCCCGTTGCGGAGCACAGGCTCTGGACGCGCA
Source organism: Delphinapterus leucas (assembly GCF_059928025.1). Lineage (NCBI taxonomy): Eukaryota > Metazoa > Chordata > Mammalia > Artiodactyla > Monodontidae > Delphinapterus > Delphinapterus leucas. The sequence goes on along the minus strand of NC_143143.1, from coordinate 61,984,913 downwards.
GGCTCAGCGGCCATGGCTCACGGGCCCAGCCGCTCCGCAGCATGTGGGATCTTCCTGGACCGGGGCACGAACCTGCGTCCCCTGCATCGGCAGGTAGACTCTTAACCACTGCGCCACCAGGGAAGCCCTCAATACACCCTTTTTGTATCTACAGATGGAAGGCTGGATGGAGGAGGAGGAGGGGCTGGGGGATGGAGGGATGGCTGGCTGCGACGCTGGTCTCAGGTGGTTGGAGGCCGCTCCCGACCCCTCCCGGGAGCCCCCCCCCCAGTACCTTGAGGTCCAGGTGCAGAACCCTCATCTTGTGCATAAAGAGGATCCCGTCGCAGATCTGCCGGACAAACACCATGGTGTCCACCTCAGTCAGCTGGTAGTCCTCGTCCACAATCCGCTCGAAGAGCTCGCCGCCCTCGATGCTGTGTGCACAGACCCCTCTGCAGGCTTGCTTCAGGGCCCACTGCCCCCTCCCCAGGCCCCACCCCACTGACGGCACTCACTACTCCATGAAGAGGACGATCTCGTGCAAGGTCTCAATGGCTGCATAGAGCTGGATCAGGTTGCGGTGGTTCAGCTGGTTCATAACCTCGATCTCAAGCATCACCATTTCCTGGGGACCAGGGGAGTCAGGGGTACCATCCGAGCATCATTACTCCCTACCCTCCACCCTCCACACCTTCGCCCTTGACCAGACCTTTTGGGCCTTGCCTGGACCACTGCCCACCTCCTCCTCGCTGGTCTCCTCGCCTCCCACCTCTCCCCACCCTCAAGCCTGTGTCCTCACCACACAGTCACTCCTGCTGGGACACCTTTCCTTTGCTGGTTCTTCTCTTCCCCCTGGCTGAATAGTGGGCTCCATCCTCCCTGCTCAGCACTACCCGCTCTATACTCTCCACCCAGGCGTTCTCCTCAAGTACCAGGACTTGAAATTCCATCCAAATGTGATTGATTTCCAAATCCATATCTCCACCCCCGAGTGCTCCTTTAAACTCCAGACACCAATCTCTCCAACTGCCTACCTTCCCTCCCCTTTAATGTCTGACTAACAGGTATCTCAAATCTCTCATGTCCAAAATTAAACTCTTGATACCACCCCTTCCCCACAATTGAGTTGCCCCCAGCTTGCCCATCAGTAAAAGACCATCACTCTTCACCTGGGTGTGCAGGACAAAAAGTTAGGAGCTTTCCCAGATTCCTGTCTTATTCTCACTTCCTCACACCCTTCATCCAACCCATCAGTAAATCCTTTGACTCTACCCTTAAGCTAGATTACAAATCCAATAATTTCTCACCTCCCCCATCACTGCCTTCCTAGTCTCAGCTGCCATTATTTGTCACTTTCAGAAAGTTTGCAAACCAGTGGTCACATCTGTGAAATCAACAATGGTAGGAATATTTACACCAGGGAAATTGGCAAATGCTACAGATCAGGTCTCTTCCCGGAACTATGCCCCCAGAGCATTGGATCACTACCTGGACTGCTCCGTTTTTCCCGGAATGGAATAACTTGGTTGATATCTCACCTTCCATGCCACTTCCTCAGAGAGGCCTAACCTCACTTGATCCTATCTGAACAGCCCCCATCGACCCTGTTCCTACTTGGCTTTACTTTTCTTCCTAACACTTCTCAGTTCCTGACACCATGCTTTTTGTTTTACTTTGGTTTTAGCCATCTGTCCCTGCTCTCTAGCACGTCAGAACTTGTTTACTACCATTTTCCTAGCACCTGGCAAATTGAACAGCACAGAAAAAGTGCCCAATAATTAATTAAACAACAGCTGACTCCAATTAATTTACACAGTACATATGTCTTGAGCATCTATGCTGAGCCAGGTCCATGATAGAGGCCTTGGACCCAGCAGTCAATAACATGGATCCAGGCCCCGTCAAGTGGAAGTGACAGAGAAAGACAGAGTCGCATAGAAAATCCATGCTGTTCATATGTGCTCAGAGCCACGGTGAGGAATTCAGGGCTGCAGCACTTCCTCCGGAGCTGCTTCTCCTGCTTCTCCAGGCTTCTGCTGTCTCTGCTCCCCTGGCCTTGACCTTGACTCAAGCGTTTCCAGCAGGTACCTGCCGTTTCTGGGCCTCAGGCCTTTCTTTCCACAGTCGTCTCTGTTTGAAACTCTCTCCCCTGCCTTCCCCACTGGAAAACAGCTCCTCCTTCTTCAAAGTCTTCATTCAGGAGAAGCTTCCCTGAACCCACAGGTGAGTCAGGAGCCTCCTTTGTGACCCCCCCACCCCCACCCCCCACCCTAGCTTTCCTGAATTACAGCTCCCACCATGCCAGCCTGCTAGGTCACCATCACCTCCTCACACACCCGACTCCCTCACTCCACATGAGCCTCTGCCTCATTCATTCAGCCATTCATTCACTCCTTGAACAAACACTGCTCTGAAGCGGGCCTGGGCTGGGTGTTAGAGGCAGAGCCCTTGAGGCCTGTTTACCCTGGTGCTCTCTGAGGGCAGGGATCAACTGACTTCCCTCTGAGACCTCCAGCACCAGCACAGGGCCTGGCCCAGAGCCTGCGCTTATCGGCAGTTATTGACTTGAACCGAACAGAGGGCGTGAAGGGGGTAAGTCCCCAGGATAAATTCACTAACCGCGGGGTCAAGTTTATGGTCAGGGGCATCAGGCCCCTGTGGCAGGGCTACCTGTCTGTCTGTCTATCTGTGTGATATCTTCAGTGCATTAAACTTCGTACACCAGGCCCCTGGTGCAGATGGGTGGGTGGAGGGAAGTGAGAGGCACCCACTCCAAGGATCCCTCCCCCTCCCACACAGCCAGACCCCCACTACCTTGTCTTTGGGTGTCTGTTTCTTGATGACCTTGGCTGCTAACTTGAGGCCTGTGGCTTTCTCTGTGCAGGTACAGACTGCTCCAAACTTGCCACTGGAGAGAGAAGAGGCTGGGAATGAGGGAGTTCTAAGGGCCATGGGGTGAGGGGCTGTGCTCTGTTCCCTGTGAGATGGGGGCGCACATCCCAGCCAGCTCTGATTCCCTCCAGAAACTATGAGCTCTACTGCAGGGACAATGGCTGAACCACATAGACCTCAGGCCCAGGAAGGGTAGGCTCATCAAAGGATGGCCGCTGATGTGCAGCTCGCAGACTGTGGCAGGGAAGGGCCCTGGGCCCTGGGGGAGGGCACCTTCAGGACTTTTAACAAAGCAGGAGTCGCCTTGAGCGGGTCAGTGTGGTGCCTGCAACTGAGACAGACAGGAAAATAGTATATGCTTCCTATGGGAGACACTGAATGACCAGTGGTGTGTTTGTGTGACAGTGACACACCAGCCATGTGACAGGCTGCACACAAGTGTGACCATGTGGAACCAATTTTGTCCACATGGCTCATGTCCAGTCGGAGTGTCTGGGCCTCTCATGGGGAAGATGTAAGGCCTTGGGGGCTCGATGCTTTCCTGCTGGTGGGCTAGGGGCTTGAGGCCCCAGCTCTCACCCGCCCAGTGCCTCCTTGGAGTTCAGGCTGAACTGACTGTTGATGTTCCCAGTCCTCAGCTCCACGATGCGGTGGGGGAACGGGGCCGGGGGTGGCGGGCAATCATCTGTAGAGCAGAGCAAAGCCATCACAGTCAGTGCCGGGGCTGCTGAGGACCCACCCTGGCACCACACCCTCCTGCCTGGCCTGAGCCCCATCCAGGGAAGTTCAGCGAGTGATACCTGGGGGACAGCTGGCTCCAGGATAGGGGCTAGGGGCCTAGTTTCCAATTTCAGCTCTGCTACCAACACACACCCTCCTTGGGAGGCCTCTGCCTCTGTCAGAGGGGGGCTCAGCTTCTCCCGGCACAACAGTGGGGACAGCTGATTGGACTTCTCGGACTCTCCCACATTATAAGGTATGAAGACTCCATCCCAAGCTATCTGCATTTCCATTAAAGAAAAAAAAAAAAAGGCATCTATAATGGTGGAGTGTCCGATAGGGGTTACTATGTCTGTTGCGGTAGAGGATGGGACCTGCCTACCATCCCCTCTAATAACACTGCAAGCTCTCACCAGTTGTGGAATGGGTGTCCTACCTGGACCTGGCCCAGAGGCAGAGTTGGGGGTGGGGTGGGGTGGGGGTGGGCCAGGGATGGAGATGTTGGTAGGGAGAGGCTGCCACCTAGTGACATCATGGGGAACAGCATGGGGACAGGCTGAGTCATGGGGAATGGAAACCTCTTTATAAATAGCAAGAGGCCGCAGGGAAGCCGGTGATAAATCAGGCGGCCCTTGGAGGTTGTTCAGGTCCGTCACTCGAGGATGTGATTGCAGGGTGGAGTGGGCCCGGAGGTCTGGGCCGCTGCTCAGGGGAGGAGGCAGGGCTCCTGGCTGCCGCCCAGCCGCCTAGGCCCTCCCACCCTGTCTGGGTGGCACTGTGCCGCTCACCAGGCAGGTTGGCGGGTCTCCCAGGGCACCTCAGCCTGGAGAAGGGGGGTTGTCAGGACACTCTGGGCTCTCCTGACCCCATCTCAACCCACCCCCAGCCCTGCCACACTCCTGCCCAGGCCCTTTTCCTATTCACCTGCTCGCCAAGCTCACTCATGCTCAGTGGCTCCCTGCTGCCCGCTGAATAAACCGTCGTCACTTAAGGCCATTCCACAGTCCTGCCCCATCTCACGTGCCCAGCTACCTTGGTCACCCTCCCCCCACCACACACACACCTGTGCTCTTCAGCTCAAGAACCCTCTATGGCTCCCAGGAGCCTCCCCACCCACCCAGGATGCAGTTTAACTACCAAAGCCCGGCACTTGAGCCCTTCTACAGATTGACTTCAAATCCCACTGTCCAGAGAATTGGTGTTGCTCCAATAACGTGCCTGATTTTTTTTTTAAAGCCCCATTTTAGTCAAAGTAGAAGAAAGTAAAAAGTGAGCTCTGGAGTCAGGCTGTCCTGACAGGTTCATATCCTGTTCTAGCTATGGGTTTGGGGTGCCCCACTTCCCTTTTTTTAGCCCTCGTTTCCCCATCTCTCAAAGGGGACCAGGAACTCGTACTTCCTGGGGTTGGGTGACAGATGGATCAGGCTGGATGAGGCAGCTCAGAGGGGTTGAGTCCTCTAAGTGGGGAGACATGGGGAACCCGCTCCCTCTTACCTCAGCCCCAGGGCAGCCCCGGCCTACCCAAAATCTGGAAGCAGTCCTCCTCCCTGGCTGTGGGACTGAGGGCCTGTCCCACCTCCGATCTCTCCGAGGGAACAGCCTGGAACTCGATCCCCCTCGAGGTGTCCCCTTGCACTTCAGCCTGGCCAGCCTGGCCTGGAACCTTCTCTTCTGTTTCCTTCTGGCTGCCTTCCGGGAGGTTCTTCTCTCCTTCTGCTACCTTGGCTGGCTCAGGATCCGTGGGGCCTGGGGTCACGGGCACCCCTTCAAAGATGAGTTCTGATGCCTCATCTGGGGGCTTCTCAGCCAGCGGCTTCTCAGGCCTAGAAGTGAGAACACAGAGGTGACGCCCTCAGCAGCCACAGCCCTGCCAGCAGGTAGGTCTCCCAGAGCCCCATCTGCAATCTGGAGCTAATACGACCCCACCCCCACCCCACACGCGTGGGGTGATGCATCTGAATTCACTTCATACAAAATCAAGGGATGTTAATAATACCATAAATGTCTGTGGGTTTTTTTTTCCTGGCCACACCACATGGCATGCGAGATCTTAGTTCCCCGACCAGGGATTAATCTGTGCCCCCTGCAGTGGACGCGCGGAGCCCTAACCACTGGACCAACAGGGAATTCCCATGTCTGTGGTTGTTATCTTGAGTATCAATGCACTAATAGATCATTAATAACTGTTAACAGGATTGTTGATTTGGTTAATCATTATGTGGCAACAATTAGGAAGGTTATGTAGCTCTTGATTCATAAAACTGTGGTGATGCAATTGATAATGTATTAATGATATTAATTTATATTACCACATAATTCAAACTGATATGGTAAGTGTTATTATTGTGGCTTACTATAAATACATCATTAATAACCTCATTAATACGACTGGCATTCAGGTAAGGATAACGGATTGCACCATGAGACTGGTGCTATAGTATGGTTCTAAGAGTATTGGTAATGATCTATCAGTCTGGTTATTAGTCATCTTTCCATATTATACCAATAATTCTATTAAGCAGACGGGTTATCTTTTCCTCCTGACATCTCAGTCCTGCCCTTGGTGAGACCCAAGTTCATGGGGTAAGGGGAACTCTGGACTCCAGATGCCTGGAGAAGAGGTCTTTGAGGCCCTCTCCTGCCTGACATTCCAGGCTTCTGTGAACTATCACAAAATCCTGGTTTCTGCAGGGAGACAAAGTGGTCAGGCCGATGCCCAGGACAGAGGGAGGTGAACATCAGAACTACCCCGTCTAGCACTAAGTGTGATGACGGTGCCCAAGACAGAGGAACTGCAGGGCCCCTCCCCGCTCCCGGCCAGGGGCCATTCACCTCGAGATGGCGGCAGGGCAGCTGGGGCTGTGCAGAAAGGCGGGTGAGCCCCTCCTGGCTGCTGCTTGGCCCTCTGCTGCCTTCTTGTGCAGCTTGGGTTCTCCGAGGTCCTGGCTGCCTGGGGTCCCCTGCTTGGCCTCGGGCTTCTTGACACTGACCTCGGCTGTCGCGGTCTCCTGGGGCAGGGCGGCCGGCTGCCCAGCACTGCCCTCCGCAGGCCCCCCACCCAGGTGTCCTTCTCCCTTGGGGTCCTGGCTGCTGGTTGAGGGTTGGGCCAAGGCACTACCCCCTTTCTCTGGGGCTGGGGCTTCAGCATCTTTCTTCATGGTGGGTGGATGAGGTTCTTCCTTTGGGTCTGGGGGACCAATTTCTTTCTCTGGGTCTAGGGGACCAAGTTCTTTCTCTGGGTTTGGGGGATCAGGGTCTTTCTCTGCAGCTGGGGGTCCTTCACCTGCTGCACCTTTAGGTGCCTTGTCTGCAAAGGAGGTGAAACACCAGTCAGGATCCACCCTCCTACACCTCCTTCCCCAGCTAGGCTGGCCGGAGACCAGCTCCAGGCCCAGGTCCCCACCCAGGCCACAATTTGCAAGGGCTTGTCCCACTGAGCCTCTGGGGCCACTCCATGGGCTCTAGAGATGGGCTGCCAAGACCTCGGCGGCCCTGTGTAGGAAGCTCTGGTCTCCTGGTGGGCCTTGATGCCCCTGCCATCCCTCGCCCCTGAGTGTTCAGGCGCCAACAATGGGGACTTCATGTTTTCCCAGTCTCTCTGGGGAAGGCTTCATGTTGGCCCTTGATCCAGCCCCACTGTACCAGAGATAACCCTGATTTCTTGGTCCTCCATGCACCATAAAGGAGGCCTCAGGCACAGAATTCCCCCTGAGGAACAGGCCCAACTCTGGATTCAAACACCCCTTCCCAAGCTCCTCCCTCCATCTCCTGCCCCAGCTTGGCACCTGTTGATGGGCTCTGGATTCCCAGTTCCACTGCTCCGTTTTCTGTCGCCATGAGGTAGGGAGGCGTGTGCTTCTGCTTGTCTAACTCAAGTCTTTCTAGCTGCAGAAAGAAGAGAAAGGTGTGTCGGACTGCAGGATTCCTCCTGTCTGGCTGAGAGGAGGCCAGGGCCAGCTGACTGAGGGGAGAGAGGCACCTGGAGCAGAGAGAGGCAATCTGGTGTCTGTCTGTCTCGCAGCGGCTGCCCAGGAGCAGTCCTGGGGCAGTTGTAAGGGATTGGGCCCGGTGGGCAGAGGCGGAGGCAGGGGCACAGGCAGGGAGGCGGGGGCGGAGGAGAGGATCTCTTACACCAGGGGCCATGCAGCTCAGACTGCCACCACCTGTCACTCTTGGCCCCCATTCAGAGGACACGGCATTCTTCCCATGAACTGACTGGGGGGAGAGTGGTGTTGGAACAAGCAGGAAGAGAAAGAGGGAGGGGGCACCTGGGGCCCTGGGGGAGCAGCCTTCTCCCAGGCTTTGCCTGGTATCTCTGGCTTAGACAAGATGTGGGGGGGCTTGAAGAAGAGGGGCTCTCAGGCAGGGCTGAAGGGCAAGACTATGCCCAGGCCAGGCTCTGGCTCTGCCTGCATCTCCTGGGGTTCCCCGGAGCCTGGTTAGAACCACACAGGCCCACAGGTAATCACCCTGACCCCAGCGCCCAGCTCGGTGTCCACAAGCCCTGCTCCTGGCCTCTGGATCTGCTTGGAGCATCTTTGGTCTCGGGGCACTTGCTCAACACGCCCATGGGCCTGAAAGCGCTTTCTTTTGACAATGTCTTCTTCCTGGCCCCCTGGGGAGACGGAGGCTGCCCCAAGCAGCTGCCCCAAGATGGTCAGTGCTCTCACGCCCCTCCCCTGAGCTGATCCATGGCCCGCCTGGAAGGATCCTAGGAGGATCCTAGGATCCTCCACCACAATGGTGACCCAGGGGCCACTCCAGCCCGAGGTGTTCAAGTAGAGATAGGATGCAGAGAGGTATGATCCAAAGGGCCTTCCATTACCCAGGGGCTATCTGCCCAGAGCCTTTCTCTGTGGGGTGCTTGAGAACCAGCCCCAAGCTGAGTGCATTGGAAATAGATCTGGAGTGGATGTCTGGGTTCAGGTCCTGACTGTGGTGACCCATCCAGTCACTCCAACCCCACTCCACAGTCCAGCTCCTCTAATTATCAAATGGAGAAATCAACTCCTGCCCCCTGTTGAGAGGAGTGGGGAAATGGCTTGAGAATGCAGCACATCTGAACAGTGCAAAATTGTGTAACTGTAAAAAATATGGAGGAAGCTGTGAATGAACTGACATGAAGCAACCTACAAAGTGGGAGCAGAAAAAGCAAGATGCAGAATAGCATGTAGATGATGCTATCATTTGTGCAAAAGGGGTTAAGATTTATAATAGAGAACATAATATATCTAATATATAAAATTTCCCTTTACACACATAAGGGTTTCTTTGGCAGAATAAGAAACTGGGGACCAGAGGTGGGAGAAAGATATCGCTGCATACCTTTTTACTTTTTTATTTGAACCCAAAACTATGTGAACAGATTACTGTTCAAAATGAGTGATGTTTTCTTAAGTGAGCAAATACTCGGGGTGTCTGTCCAAGGCTAGCAAAAACCAGAGTGGGAGCCCCTTCCGCAGTCTTGCTGCCTTGTGTCTGCCTGTCCTCCTCTTCTGACCTGGCCCTCCTCTCTTCCATTTCTCTCCTTCAGCATCTAGTTGACAGCCTGCCTCTTATAGGAAGCAAAAATAATAATGCCTATACAGTACTCATCACACGTGCAGGGCCTCTAAGTGCTCCTGTGTAGGTTCACTCACGTGATCTTCAGAACAACCGGATGAGGTAGATACGATTACAGATGGGGAAACTGAAGCTCAGAGAGGTTAAGTAACTGACCCAGGGCCATCGGGCTTGTAAGGGACTGAGCGGGGATCTGAACCCAGGCTCTCTGAAAGGAGGGGAGCTCCCATTTTTTGAGTGCCTCCTATTATTAGCTTTATCCATATTGTCTTAAAACATCATCTTGATAATAACTCTGTGAGGAGATTTCATCCCATTTTCTAGATGAAGACAGGAGGATCAAAAGAGTAACTTGCCAAAAGTCACTCCACAAGGAAGAGAGTTGGGCCAGAAATGTGCTTCTTTACAGCCCCAAAGTCTTCTTTCTTGCCTAAAATTTCCCAGCCTGTGTCTCACCCCATCTCCCTGCTGGGTACTGGCTTTATGGGTCTCATAGCATTCTGAAGGTTGAAATGCTTCCTGCCTGTGCCTATGATCTGGAACCCCAGTCTTCTATTTGGTTGTCCCCACAGGACATTCTGGTTTAGCTTGAAATGTTGGACCCCCTCTTCTGAGCTCCTTCAGCTCCAGGCTGATCTCACCGTTGCCACTGTCCGGGAGCCCTTCGAGGGCAGGGCCTGTCATGATGCTCACGTGTCCCCAGCACAAAGTGTCCTTGCCAATCAGTGTCCGATGAATATCCAACTGACTAGCAAGGCTCTGGACCGGGTTCTACCGTGATGGCCCTTGCTGATGTCCTCTCGCTGACTGTGGTTATCAGTACTGATCATTTATTGAGTGAGTGCCCATGAAGGGCCACTAAGGGCTCTGCCAAGGGTTTTGCCCAGCTCATTGGATCTTCACAAAGGACTCTAGGGGCCAAGTTCTAGACCATGTTAAAGATTCGGAAAAGCTCGATGCTGAGAGAGGGTAAGAGGCTTGTCCCTAGAGTCACACAGCTATTGAATAACTTCAAACTACCCAGATTCATATCCAGAGCCACCTCCCAATGAGACCAAAATCCAGGCTGGGACAATATAAGGGGTTTTAATTGCTGCACTTGTTACTGTTATGACTCCCAAATAATAACTAGCATTTCTTGAACTCTCATTAAATGGACCAGGCCCCATCCTCGCACTCCATACTTACCACAGTCCTGCTGAGCAGTGGTTGAGGAACTCTGACAGTGAAGCTCTCAGACTAATGACCGTGAGGCTTGGGCAAATGCTTTCTCTAGTCTCATCTGTAGGACGAGCACCTTCTTCACAGGGGGAGATATGTAAAGCATTTAGAACAGTGCATGGGTACTCAGTGAGTGCTGTATAAATGTCAGCTATATCATCCCCATTTCACAGATATGAAAGGAAAACTGAGTCACAGGGCAAAGTCACAGAGTTGGGTTTGAACCATCTGACACAATGCTCAGCTCATAACTACTTTGCCCCCCTGCTCTCTCCCGGAATGGCTGGGAGCATTTAGTGAGAACATGTATGTAGAGTGCTTGGCACGGTACCTGCAGCACTGTGTGTGAGGTCTCCATAATGTGGACACCCAGAGGGCTCAGCTGTCCCTGCAGGCTACTCCACAGTCCCTCACGCTGAGATGAGAGCCTGGCCTGGTTCCGGATCCACAGGATTACCTGCAGCTTACTTGCCCGCCCGCTGGGGCTGAGCTTAGCTCAGCCAGCTGCTCCCTGGGAGTCCCCAAGCTTCTTCTCAGAGCTCCCTTGGAGGTGCAGGGTGGGGGGAGGGGGGCACAGGGAAACCTCCCCCACCCAGCTGGGGGCTGCCAGAGCCCCTGCCCACCCTTAAGAAGGGGCTTTCCCGCCCTGCACCAGCTGTGCAGCCACCCTCCTTGCCTCTACAGGGGCAGGGCAGGAAGTGGGACAGTGCCAGGACCAATTAAACCCGCCAGGGGAATTAAGGTCAGCAGGATGCAATTATGCCTGTTGGATTTAACAAGGCGAGAGGGAAGGTTTCTCCAGCCAGAGTTCACGGCTCCTTAGGCCTCTTGCCCTGGAAGGCTCTGCATTCCAGAAGCCTGGGCTCCCAGGCTCACCCATCCCTGGGAGAATTCCTGGGGCGTGGAGGGGTTAACTCCACTCGGGCACTGCTTCCCTGGCTCCTGGAGGAAATAGACCCAGCCAAGAGGCTTTAAAAGGACCGGCTCAGAGGAGACATTTCCTGGCCTGACCCTCTCCCTGCTCGGCTCTGATGGAAAATCCAAGGAGTTGAGCAATGACCTTTCTGACTCCAAAGAAAGCAGCCAACTCCCCTCACGACTTTCCCTCCAGTCCTGATATGGGAGCCACTCAGGGCTGCTTTCTCCTGCTCTCTCCCACCTTGGGCCCCTGAGCCTGGGGCTTTGGCAGTACCAGCCCCCGGGGAAGCCCTGGTAAGGCTGCTGTCCTTAGTGCATACCCTGTCCTTCCCTCCAAGGCTGGTAAGCAGAGATGTATGGACATTCTGTGTGGCCAATTGGATGTAGATTTCTCTGGAAGTTCGAATGACACTGTTCAAGCCCAGGATTTGTAGAGTTTTATCGCTAAGATTATTACTCAGTGCTCTACTCTGTGGCAAGGAATAAACTGGTCACTTTGGGGACACAGAGATGAAACTGGGGAAAAGCTACAGAATCACCATGCAGTGCATTTTAGGTGAAAAAAGACTGTAAAATCATTCATGAAGTGGGTCCTTTCTTGTTGCTAAAAATATTTGTAGAGAAAATATCTGGAGGCATATATATGTATACACACACACACACACACACATACAGGTGTGGGAGTAGAGATGATTTTGATGCTTTGTCTGGATTTTGCAAATTTTTTTGAAATGACTATTTGTAACTGTTAGGAGATAAATATTAATTCAAGACATAGTAATATGGATACAGATTTCTACAATTCAAGACAGAAAATAAGAGCTACATATGAGATATGAAACACTGTAGGGTCTCATAGGCAGTCTTTGGGACTGATGATCAGGGGTGACTTCTCAGCTGAAGGCATGGCTGCAGCAGGCTTTCTCAGTGCCTAGGCCCCAGAGTTTAAAATGAAGCCTCCTGCAAGTAGGGCCCCAGGAATCTGTCCTTATAACCAGCATTTCAGGTGGTTTTCATGCACACCCCAAATCTGAGAACCCACGAGTCAGAGGGCCAGCTTTGAGGCAGTCCTGAGGCAGCTGGCAGGGTACTTCCAGGACACATATCCTTCTAGTCTGGGCTGTGTTCTCAACCCTGATGCACGTGGGAAATGTCTAGAGAGTTTTCACAACTTCTGAAGTCTGAGCCGCTCCTGGGCTCAGATCATTAAATCAGCGCATTTGGAGTGGGGTCCAGAAAGTTATTTTTCAAACCTGCCCAGAAGATTCTGATGTGCAGTCAGCGTTGAGAGCCACTGCCCTGAGGTTCTCCCAGGGCAGGAACTTCACCTGTTTCCCTGGAATGCACCTGCAAGTTAAGGTAAAGTGGAGCACATGGCAGGTGTCCCCTTCTGACTTGTATTGACTGTGTGTATTGTCCCAGTACCTGGGGCCCTGGGGATCAGGTGTCGGCTCAGAACAGACAGGGACCAAGTCAGTAGACCTCATATCCCAAGGACCTAGTACAAAAAGTGGTGCTTCTGATGTTAATAATAACAGCTGCTAGTATTTACTGTGCGTTTACCATGCGCCAGGCAAAGATATTAACTCCTTTAATCTTTATAGCAACATTATGAGGCAGACACTATTATCAGTCCCGTTTCCAAAAGGAAAGTGAGGCACAGAGGAGTAACTTGCCCAAGGTTTCAAAGGTAGGATTCCAGTGGGACCAGAATTTACACCCAACCCATCAAGCTCAGAGCCCTCAATCTTGATTACTATTCCATACCACAAAGTAAATGCCTGCTGAAAAATGAATTCATGGGTGAGTGAAGAATACTTAGATTATGTCACAACGTGGTAGCCCCAGGGCCTGACATTCAGTAGGTGCTCTGTAAATGTTGAAGAATAAACGTTCCTACTTTGGTAGGGTCCTGGGACAATGAGAAACCAAGACTGGCCCCTCCTTCACTCTTTCTCCCTCTCCTCCATCGCAGCCCAACTTCTCTGCAGCATAAACAGCGAAGCCAAAAATAGCCATCTAATGACGTCAGAGGAACAAGGTCATCTGAAAATTGCCCATGGCCACTGGACACCTCCCTATAGGATCAAGTAGCAGGAGGGTACCCCAGGATGGTGCAGCTGTTCCAAGAACAGGAAACGTCCCAGGAGCAGACTTGGAAGCACCACCTCATGAAGGCAGGGCCCGTGGGGGCAGGGGACAAACGCAAACACAGAAAGAAGCAAAACCGAAGTGCAGAGTGCAGACCCTGGAGAGGAGAGTAACTGGAGTTTATCTGCACTAGAAGTCACTCCCAGCACACGATCCTAGGAAATGGCTCAAAAAGGGGGGAATGCATGTTCTATCCTGCTAGGCTTCCTGGCCTCCATTGTGCTATTTATAACACTTCAGGCTCGTCTGCAGAACTGGGTTACCATATAAGCCAGGGGGTGTATGGCAAGCTCTGAGAGGCTGCTGGGAGAAGAGGGCCCTGTCTGGGATGGTGAGGGGGGTCCAAACAAAGGATGAGGAATGGGCCGGGGCAAAGCACTTCTGGCTGCAGTCACTTGGCACTGTGACCACCTCGGCTATCATTCAGGCCTGCCGAGGCTTGTGACTTAATAATTGACTGACAGCTGCCACATCCCTGATAGGAACGCAAGCATCCGGCAAGGACCCAGACGGCTGCTGGGTGAAACTGAGGAGAGAGAACCTGCTCCCAGCCTCTGGGAAGCGTAGCTGGAGGTTCCCACAGAAATGTCAAGAGTTCAATGAGGGCTACAGCTCAAACTTGCTCCAAAGTCCTGAGTTGTTGGCCCTGGTGGGTGACGGAAACAATCTCTTCTTCACCCACGGGGCTCTTTGATCAAGTGTCACTCAATTCCCAAAAGAGCTAGGCCCTATCCTCCAGGAGCTCCTAAGAATGTCCATCCATCCTCTCAAGGGATGCAACCGGCGTGGTGGAAAGGGCACTTGAGGGCACAGACTTGGGTCCAAATTCTGACTCTGCCACTTACCAGCAGTGTGACTTTGGGAAAGTAACTTAAACTCTGAGCCTCAGTTTCCTCATCTGTCATATGACTTGTTGGAAGGACATATGGAAAAGCATTCTTCCTTCCATCTTTATTTTGGTAATAGAGTCTTGGCTGAGGAGATAAACACTTACTCAACAAATTCAGCAGCTCTCCTGGGTAACACGAACAGGCTGCATAAATGTGACTCCCCAGGGAGCTCTTGCCCTCCACAGGGCTCTAGTTTGGCCTGCGTGCTGAGGCTCACAGGAGAGAACAGCTGCAGGCTCCCTGGTCCATAGATAGGGACCTTTGAGTTGAGAGACCTGTTCTCCACCAGGACATCTCCTGACACAGTGGTCCTCACACTTGGGGGTGCATCACAGACCCCTGCAGGGCTTGTTAAAACACATTGCTGGGCCCCAGGTCCATGGTGTCTGATTCAAGAGGTCTGGAGAATTTGCATTTCTAGTCCCAGTGATGCTGATCTTCTGGTCTGCAGGACACTCTGAGGACCACCGCCCTAGAGAAAAGTCCCCCAGCCCAAGTTGCTGAGCTTCCTAGTCTGCCAATTCCTACCCATTTTCCTGGGTCCTCTGGGTAGGAGGAGTGTTTTGGTATGTATGTGAGGAAAACACAAACACTCAGACCCAGCAGTGGTCAGTACAGCTAATGTTTCAAGGAGAGGGAGAGGCTCAAAAAGTTGTTTAGTGAAGGTGGGCAGATACTGACAGCCCCTCCCAACTCCTACCTGCCTGCCGTGTTGCTTCGCATATTAGTTTTCTATTATGCGAAGTGGTAACAAATTACCACAAGAGAGAGAAAACAGCTAATGTGCAAATAAGAATCAGGGAGGCTACAGTGTAGACATCAACCTCCAGCCCAGTAAGAATGAGATTTCTAAAAGCTCAATTCAAATCCCTCGCCTCTCTTGCTTGCACCAACTCCCACGAGCTTCCTTCCTGAGAAGCGTCCCTGCTCCTCTCGCTGATGGCTGACTAGCAGCTGCTGGCCCTGTCTTGTCAGTTTGTTAGCTTTGGATAAACAGCAGGGGCTTCTGGCAACCCCTGATGACACACACCCACTGACAATTAATATAGTGAATATACGACTCAAGCAGGATCACGCTGGCCAACAAGGATGAATAACTGCCCAATGTGACAGTCACCATGGCTGCCAAGACTTGCTTTTGGGTCATTTTAAAGCTAGGAGCAAATTCTCATCCATGGAGCCAGAGGAAAGATCCTTTCTAGAAACATCATTTTAAACTTCTAAGATAAAGAAATTGAGACTCACAAAATGCAACTGACATGCTCAAGCTACTCTCCCAATCCCCAATCTAGGGTTCATTCCACTAAATAATTTTGTGCCCCTCAGAACCCTGTGACAATTATCTCAAATCAACCCAAGTCCTTTTGACCACAAACATTATAAAAACTGAACTGCAGCAGAGAGAAACAGAAGAGCTGCAAGGTAAGATGACATCCTTAAAATGCCAACAATTAAAGAACGGATACTAGCAACCTTACATCTTGGAAAAGCCAAGGATGGGAAGGACTTCCTTGCTGTAGTCTGTTAGAATTCACTGAGCATTCTGTGCTGCTTTTAAGTTCCAAGGTCAAGAGAAACATCAGAAAATATGTGCGTGTGTCAAAGGACATTATTCAGAGATTAGTCCCCTGGAGTGATCTGGGCTAGATTTCTGCTTCCAGAACAACCCTTGGAAAGTCCTCCTCAACGAGCTAGCACACTGGCCTCCAACATACTTCACTGACGTTCAAATGGAAATCTAGGAGCAGGGAGCTTGCTAGAGGTACCCTCTTGCAGTGACTGAGCAGCTGACTATAGAAAAATATAACTGTTAAAGTAGGGCTAATGTGGTTAGAACAAATTGCCTAGAAAAAGAATCTGAAAATATTCAAGCTGGAAAGAGCCTTATTTATCTTTCTAATTCAATCTCCTCTTTGACGATGTGGAAACTGAGGTCCAGAAAAGGGGAGTGCCTTGCTAAAGGTCACCCCGTGTGCCAGTGCCAGGAAGGAGATTATATTTCCTGCCTCTACTCTTCCCAAAAGACACATCACAGCTCAGCTAGAGTTAAGAAAGACAAAGGGCATTCCCTTTCAAATGTGGTCTGAAGGCTTTGAGACATCAATCTACTGTGTAAGCCTGTCTTAAGATGTAGAATTCCAAGACTTTAACATAACTAGACTTCTCTCCAGAAAGGCTTTGCTAAATGCCAATAAACTTTTCGCTGGGCACCAATCCTAGTAACATTGACATTATGTCAGCCAAAAGGAGGTTTCCAATTTGCAAATGCGTATGCCAGGATGATGTCATTAACTACGCTTTTGGGAGGGAATTATATTTTCTTTTAATACTTTAATTACAAATATTGACTAAGTGGTTTGAAACAACCATTTAAAGTTTAGAGACAGACATAATACATTAGGGGGACAAAGAAATCTGTCTTATAAATAGCCTAGGAAAATCCTTTGCAAAACAAACATTTTCAATGGGGAGAAACAAACTCTGGACGATGGAACAGTATGCTGCTATTAAAATTGGTATTTACAGAGTATGCAGTAATATAGGAAAAATATTTGAGCTACTACTCTAAGTTTAAAAAAAAGCAGAATACAAAAAATATATATACATAAACAGAAAACCCCTACAATGTAGAAAAACAGACTAAAGGTCTATATAAGAAAATATCATACAGAGAAACACCAGTGTTCAAGGTGGGTGATGGGACCACATATTTTTTTCTCCTTCCTCCTATTACCAGGTATTTTCTGAATTGTATATAATTAACAATAAATCCCAATTTTATAAACAAAAACATTGCAAAACCCTGTTGAGATTTTCGTATAGAGCAAATTCAAAGTCACTTTCTAGTCCCTTAGTGTGTGTAAGAGAGTGTGCCTGTACGCCGTGAGTAGAGGATGTCAGTGCCAGGCCAGAGATTTTTCATCGTTCCTTACCACCAAGCTTGACAATGCTGCCCTAAACTGCTTTTCAAATTACAATTTACAACCACTGACTATTTAGTATTTGACCCACTGAAAAATACCTCTCCCACCCTTGCTCCTGAAAGAAGCCCTGAGAATACCATCAGTGCCGAAATAAGCTAGGCAACAATTCTTAACCCGTTCACACACCTGCCTGTGAGGTTCTGGGATACCAGTCCCATGGGTTTTGGCAGATCACGCAGGCCAGGTTTTTACTTCCCTTCTGTTTAATAAAATTTTAAGAAAAAGAGAGAAGGCAGTTGATGCCTTCAGGTTAGGCTTAGTCTGGTGAAATAATTCGTGATAAAACCTAGTATTTCCCTAAGCCCCTCCAACTATGGTTTCTCCAAGTACAATGTTAGCATTTGTGAAGCCCTTTCAGGAAGCTGATACCTTCAGCACATAAGAGCCACGCTTTGACCGCAGCCCAGCCTCATATTCTCTTGCAAGGAGGAGAAGAGCAAACACCATCAGACATTTCTGTTTTTGAGGTCAGTAACCTTCACTACAGCACTAGAAAACAGAGTGGGTATGCAGGAAGACAAAAACAAGGAAAAAGCATGTTTTTGTCCCCAGGCTTTTCTGTAGCAACTACAATGGCTTAAGCTGGATAACAAATTGTCCTCGAATTCTTGGCATTGGAGCAAACATGTCAGCTCCCTGGTTATGCCTTCGTCACTGCTCAAAGTACCACACACTTTAACCTTCCTGCTCTTTCCATAGGCCTCGGTTTGTTCCGTATCCAGGAAACTTTATATGTTGTCTAAACTGAGCACCCCAGCAGGCTGCAAGGCAGATGGCAGCTCAGGATTCAGAATGTTGACCAATTCCTACCTGGATCCACACCACCATGCTGTACTCAGCCTGCCTGTGCAGAAATAGGAGCTCAGCCTCGTGGCTGACAGCTTTTTTAACTGCTACTCTCAGCAATGAGGAACTTCCCCAGCAGACAAGATTCAGAAGGGAACTGAAAAGGAAGCATATCAAGAGTGACCTAAGGGGATACACAGGTTTAACCAGATACTCAAGCCAATGAACCCCCAAGGCTCAGCTAAGCCAGGAGGAATTAAAAGAGCAGGCTTTGCTGACCTGACCTCGAGCCTTTGGGACCTGAGGTCACTAGGCCAGGACATCTAGACCCCACACCAGGTCTGCCTCCATGTCACTAGATTCTCATAAGAGGCTTCATACTTCAGCCAGGGAGAAAGCTAGTACATGCCTAAGGTAGTGCCTGAACCACATTATTCAATGCAGAACACATATGAAAAGAACAAGCTACAGAGTGTAAATTATGACACTATTTGTTGAAAAATAAGAGGGAGCAGGTACGAATAAGTATAGGCTGATGCCATCTCTGCAAGGGAACACACCTGGCAGCACCAACTATCTCTAAACCCCTTTGTAGCTTTCGAATTTTGAAAGACATGATATATAACCTTCAAAGAACAAATTAAAATTAAAGGCAAATGCGTAATGCTATAATCTTATTGTTATAAAAAATGCTCTATAAATCTGTGTGTGTACATAAAAAACATTCTGGAAGAATACACAACTGGTAATACTGGGTTACTCCTGGGGAATGGGAGTAGGGGAAGTAAGAGACTTTCGTGTTTTGTTTTATACAGTCTGTATTGTTTGGTTTCCAAAAGGCAGTACAGTCAGCCCTCTGTATCTATAGGTTCCATATCTATAGATTCAACCAACCATGGATCAAAAATATTTGAAAAAAAAAAAGTCCAGAAAGTTCCAAAAAACAAAACTTGAATTTGCTGTACATGTGCAACTATTTATGTATAATTTACATTGTCTTTACAATGATTTACATTGTATTAGGTATTATAAGTAATCTAGAGATGACTTAAAGTATATGGGAGGATGTGCATAGGTTATATGCAAATACACCATTTTAAATGTGACTTGAGCATCCGTGGAGTTTGGTATCCACAGGGGGTCCTGGAACCAATCCCCTGTGGATACTGAGGGATGACTATACTACTTTCATAATTTTTACATAAAAAAAGAAACATCTTTAAGAACTGCAATCTCACCTCCAACAAGAACCTCTAAACTCCTCCTGCAGCATCTTTTCTGTCTGTCTCATGTTACTCAATCACATCTTATCCTGTGTTACAATTGTTTGTGTATAAGACTTATCTATTAAATGCTGGAGCAACTGCCACTGCAGTGTCTCCACCACTCAAGCTCCACTTTCCAAGGACAAAATTCTGTGGAAAAGAACTGTTAAAGCATAAAACAGCAGTCAAAACGGGAACAAAGCAATTACACAAGAACAAAATGATCAACCAAATTAAGAGTGAAAGGTAATCTTGTATTAATTAGCACAAACTGTTAGCAATGGGGAATCATGACCAAGTCAAAACAACACTGAAAACAGTCCTTCCCAGCAAGTGTGGGAATTCTAACAATCTGAACGTGCACATGTGCTAGGAGTTTTGCAAAACTGCCAAGCAGATTGTGGCAGCCAGATTTCTCAGTAGAATTCAGTAAATCCTATTAGAGGACATGTTCTTTGTTTAGCAAAATTCCAGGGTGACCTCTGAGTGTT
The DNA here is from genome assembly GCF_059928025.1 of Delphinapterus leucas. Classification (NCBI taxonomy): domain Eukaryota; kingdom Metazoa; phylum Chordata; class Mammalia; order Artiodactyla; family Monodontidae; genus Delphinapterus; species Delphinapterus leucas. The sequence continues at coordinate 61,965,051 of NC_143143.1, read as the reverse complement.
GAAAGAGAAGCTCTCTCTTGGACAAGGCCTGAGGGATAAAGAACCTGAATTTCTCTGTAAAATAGAAGCAGAGCTTGAGTTTCAGGGGAAACGGGAGGCTGTCCTAGGAAAATGAAGGGCATGTGAGGTGGTCCGGAAAGAAAGGGCTCAATACTAGACAGGTTGTGCTGAGGAGACCACCAGGAAACTGGGGAATTCTGGGAAGCAAGGGCATCTTAATTTTAAAAGCTATTTGCTCTGAAATAATATAATCCCTCTCTGTTGCCGTAACAGACTGCCAAACAATATCACCCTGATGTGGGTGTGTCCGGAGGGGGCAATCCAGAATGGAGCAAATGGGGTGGAAGGATCCCACAGGTCCATAATTCTCAATACGTAACACTCTTTCTAAAACCCTCAACTTGAGGGCCAGATTTATTCTTCTACCTGAAACAAACAAAACGAAAAATGAACAAAATATATGAAAAAATGATACTAGATGGCAATATATGAATGACAGTGAACTATTAGAGAACTGCTGATACATGGGAGAGAGAAAAGCTACAGAGGAAAAGACACAGAGAGGGGATCAAGAGATGAACAGAGAAAAACCAAAGCAAAAGGTGTTCAGAAAAGGAAGTTGTCCCACCCCCACCCAGAGAATCCACAAGAGATATGAGGACTGGGGTAGAACTGGATTTTTCACAGCACAAGGGATGGAGAACTCTATTTCTGTTTGAGGCTGATATCTAAATACCATCCTTATCTACCCCCTCTCTCTCTCTCTCTCTCTCTCTCTCCCCCGCGTCCAATCTGTTAGCAAGTCTTGTCAGTTACAGCTTCAAAATCCATTCAGAATCCAACCATTTCTCATCACCTCCACTGCTACCACCCTAGCCCAGGCCACTATCAGCTCTTACCTGGACAACATCAAGAACCTCCTCACTTTCTTGTTTCCAATCTTACATGCCCCCAAGTCCCCATCCTACTCTATTTTCCACACAGTCAGTCAGAGAAACATTTATCACCTGACAGAAGAGGACAGTTACTTGTTTATTGTCTGTCTCCCCTTCTAAAAGGTAACCTCCATGAAGTCAAGGTCTTCTATTTCTGTTCATTGCTATATGCCCAGAGACTAGAACAGTGCCAGCGTATATATAGTTAGTACTGAATCAATATTTGTTAAATGAACTACACAAGTTGTTATGGAACTGTACATCACATATCTCTAGGAAATGAATAAAGGAACTGCACTTTGTATCACTCTGTGGGCCTTCAGGAGGCCCAGGGATCTGCAAATCACATCTTGCTTTGTTGCCCGTCACTTAATCTACAATGGCTTGTACATAATGGTCACTGAATGAATAAACAAAGGAATATAACATAGGTCTAATATCATATATAGTGCCTAGGCCTAGCCTGGGCAGAAGATGGATGCTTTTATATCTCGTGGCACAGGAAGAGATGACTGGTACAGAGTAGAGTTCATAAACAATATCAAGTCTAAAAGAAAATACACTATTGATAACATGGACCTAGCAAATTCTGTGCCAACTATGAGAAATACAGATATGATTAACATAATTTTTATCTTCAAGGACTAACATAATTTTAGTTATCTTCATCGCTACTAGCTTGTAAACAAGTACAAGTAACTTAGTGGTATAACTGTTCTACTAGAGATATACATAAGAAACATTTGGGAGGCACAAAGAAGGAAATCTTGCCTTACCTGAGGAGGTCAAATGGTCAACGAAAGATTTATGAAAAAGATTTTACTAGAGCTGAGTCTCATAAAGAAGAGTTTACCAGATGAGAAAAAACACGTTTAGAGAAGAAGGCACAGTCTGTTTTGAAGGCATAACAGGCTTCCAGAATGGTTCCTAGGAGGGAGTTAACAAAATATGGAAGGATATTCTGACATAAGACAGAAAAGTCACAAAGCTCTTTCCTTTAAGGACAGAGCCTATGCTTTTAAAAGTTCCTAGACCCTCCTCTCAAAGTACCCACTTCCCCAATAAGATGTTACCTCCAAAGGGGGACAGATTTAAAAACATCAAATAACAAAATCAGGGAGGGAAGACAAACGTATTTATTCCAGTCTCGGTCACTGGAGGACTTAAAACGTGTAGTACTCAGCGCCCCCTATTATCATCAGCACCGACAAGGGAAGAACGTGCCTGAACAGCAGGCTCTACCCGAGGCCAGCCGATGGCTGCTGTGAGGTTCCCGTCAGTCAAGCCTCTTCCTCGTCATGCAGTTAATGAGGCTTCCCCCCTCGTAGCGAAGGGCTCCTTAACTCTAAATTCATTTTGCACAGAGAAGAGAAAAGAATCTGACATACTACTGATGGTTCCTCTTTTAATTCATGACTTAAATCCTATCTCAGTATTTAACTATCTTTATTTTCTGATTAAAACAGGAAAAAAAGGGGGGCGGGGGGTAAGGGCAACAGAAATTACACTGTACTGATACAGAGACTTTAAATTCTAGTCAGAGTTAAGACCCATATTAAAGGTCAACTGATGGTTCCAAGGAAATAACTACAGGGAGTCTGGTTGAGACATACATGAGTTGAGTCTCATTATTAGCCACAATAATGTAGGAAAACAGCTCTCAATGAAATTGGAGTCCACACTTGTCAGGCATGGGTAGGAAAAAGCCTGGAGAAATGGGTTCTCTCCATGCCCCTGTGACAAAGAAGGCTCCTGGTTTAATGGGAAGAGTAGCTCCGGTTCCCAGATGGTGTCCACAGCTCAAAGCCGAGTTTAGCAGTGGAATCGAGTGGAGAACTTAGGCGATACAGGCACGGTCAAGGGCTGGTCACTTGACTTGACTTCCACACCCTGGTACCTGCGTACTGGATTTGCCTTGTGTACCTGCAGAGTGAGAAAAATAAAGTTACCATTGATAAGGATGTTAGAGAACTATACTTATGGGTGTTTTTGCTCCTCTTCTTGAGAACATTTTTGTATAGTTTTGCAAATCCCAGTCACTAATTTGGGGGTTGGTGGGAGGCAACACAGTCTAGCAGCAAAGCACAAGAGCTCTGGAGCTCAAGTAGGTTTCTATTCAGGTCTTGCTGGATCCCTCAGCTTGCACCTATCTCCAGTCTGACTCTTCAGTGCTAGGGTATAACGGGGCTGTACTCAATTGCAGCAGAAAGGAGATACATGTTAAGAATTTGCCAGAGTACAATCTTAAGATTATTGAGTCTTAATATTCACCAAAAGCATGGACAAAAATAAATAAATAAAATAAAATAACCAAGAAAGGTTGCCAGGAGAAGGCATGGTCCCATCCATCCTTCTTACAGTCTAAAATCAACCCTGAATCAAGCCAGATTAGTAGAGAGTTCTATGATATAGACAATCACAAGAGGCAGGATTCAAGTGCTGAAGAAAAGTCAGAACACTTGAGGCTGGTTTTGTGAGTACATCCAATCAGCATACGGTAGCTTGGATTTTGTCAGGAAGCTAGTCCCTTTAATAGTTTGTCCCTAGAGCCCTCCTGTGGCCAGTCACCTCTACCAACAGCTGTATCAGCTGCTGGCTTAGCACTTTTAGACAAAACCTCAACAACTTACATATTGCTATATTCATCCTTTTACTAAGCATATGAAATTCTATCTAAAACTGTGTTCTTCCTTATTAATGCAGTTAATGTGGCTTGCTGCCCTCCTAGTGAAAGGGTCCTTAATGTGAATTAAGCTTTCTTTTTGGATAACTAATATTTAAATCATTATCTAGTGTTAACATGGAAGGTCACCTGGACTGATATGCACTATAACTCCAAGGGATTTGAGTCAAGTATTAAGAGGAAAATGAAAATATAGTTGTCACACAATTCCCATGTCCTTCCCTACCTATGTATTCTAATTGTAAAACACATTGGTTTCCTTAAGCCTTAAGGCAATAATAAAACGTTAAATAAAGAGTCCTACAAATATATCACTGTGCACTGGTATAGCACCTGATGTCCTCCTTACTTAGACCCCTGGAAGAAATTCTGACTGAATTCAGGATCAAAGATAAATGTATTTGTTAAATAACTAGCTTGTTTATATCACTTAGCAGATGCATGGATCACAATGTATACATCTTTAGCCTCGTTCACTCCTCAACTTTGTCACCACCCCTGGTTTGTCTGACTTCTCATTTTCACTCAACTTTGATGTATCCTTGGAGGCCACCTTAGATCCTTTCTGGAACAAGGCAAGGTACAGATAAAACAAAACAGACGCAACCATGGGTTAGTCAGTGCTCATGCTGCCCAGTTACCAGTTCTTTCCGTAGTCTGGCCAGCTCCTCCTTCTGTTGCTCTTCCTCCTGTTGCCTGGCCTCCTCCAACTGCTGGGCTTTCTGGGCTTCCACCTCAGCCATTCTCTTCTCCAGCTCCTGCCGCTCCTTGGCTCTCTTCTCAGTGGCCAGCTGAAAAGTTTCTTGAACTAGAGAACCAGAAAGGCCCTCTGAGTACAGAAACAGAGAGAATATTGGTGCACAAGCAAGACTTGCATAAACCTAGCCCCACAGATCCAGCAAGTGATAGATATGCATGGCAACAGAAAGGTGGAGCTCTAAGGAAGCCTAGTTGGGAGAAAGGTGGAGTAAACCACATACAAAAAGTCCTAAAATTTTAAGGACCCCTATAAATCATTGGAAGGGCCCCTATAAATCATCTAATTAGGAGAAAAGCAAGACCTACACAGGTGAAGTAGCTTGCTCAAAACTACACAGTGATTGTGAGACAGATTTAGGAAAAGAATCCCACTTTTCTGAAACGCTGTCCAGTGCTAAAGGAATCAAATGTTTTCTATCTAAGGCTTGCTTTAGGGTGAACTCCAGAAAGAAGTCCTGGCTCTCCCTCACTTACTTGCTACTCTCTGGGTGGGGAAAGTAAAATTGTTGTTGAAATGCCAGGTGCTTGTTCTATGAATCTGACCCCAACACACTCTACAAATCAACATAGCTGCTGGATTCAATAAAGAGCTAGGGGAGAAAAAATTAGATCCCCTACAGGCAGATGCTTCTGGTTGACACAGCATTGTACTGACACAACTGAGTCCCAGGAAGTCTAACCATTCTGCCCCAATCCCCCAAGAATACATAAAATACTACCAGTAAGGGATTTTTTCTCTCTCTTAGGAACAAAGGGCTCCTGGGAGATGACGGTGTTTGGACGAGCCTTGAAGCAAGCTGCTTCTTTCTGCTGTTTTAGTTCTTCCTCCAGCTATTAGAAAGAAAATCTGTCAGATAAGCAGCCACACTACTTTCCATAACTACCATCTCAATGACTCAAGTTCGAATGTTTCTGAACAGTTTCATCTACAAAGACAGCAGGTGATTTAATCTAAACTCAATTAAAATCCCTTTTACATTAAGTAGATCAGACTAACAACATCTGAACCCACTGAGAACTAGAAAATACCTTTAAGATACTTTTAAGGCCTACTTAACATCACACACAAAAACAGGTAGACATTAATATACCCCTGGACGTGATCACCTGTAAAGTATTCTCCCTCCCAACCCCCAAAAGAATCTAACCAGAATTTAGTCAAGCCTCTGGATCTGACTATTCATTTATAGGAAATACAGGAGATAGAGGAACATATTAATCAACACTTGGGAATACAATGAGCAAAACCCAGATTGTAAAACCTATAGGAAAACTCTCGCCACTATTACTCAACATAGTTTTGGAAGTCCTAGCCAAGGCAATCAGAGAAGAAAAAAATAATAAAAGGAATACAGACTGGAAAAGAAGAAGTAAAACTGTCACTGTTTGCAGATAACATGATACTATACATAGAGAATCCTAAAGATGCCACCAGAAAACTACTAGAGCTAATCAATAAATTTGGTAAAGTTGCAGGATACAAAATTGATGCACAGAAATCTCTTGCATTCCTATACACTAATGATGAAAAATCTGAAAGAGAAATTAAGGAAACACTCCCATTTACCACTGCAACAAAAAGAATAAAATACCTAGGAATAAATCTACCTAGGGAGACAAAAGACCTGTACGCAGAAACTATAAGACACTGATGTAAAGATGATACAAACAGATGGAGAGATACACCATGTTCCTGGATTGGAAGAATCAACATTGTGAAAATGACTATACTACCCAAAGCAATCTACAGATTCAATGCAATCTCTATCAAATTACCAATGGCATTTTTTACAGAACTAGAACAAAAAATCTTAAAATTTGTATGGAGACACAAAAGACACCGAACAGCCAGAGCATTCTTGAGGGAAAAAAACAGAGCTGGAGGGCTTCCCTGGTGGCGCAGTGGTTGAGAGTCCACCTGCCGATGCAGGGGACGTGGGTTCATGCCCCGGTCTGGGAAGATCCCACATGCCACGGAGCGGCTGGGCCCATGAGCCATGGCCGCTGAGCCTGCGCGTCCGGAGCCTGTGCTCCACAACGGGAGAGGCCACAACAGTGAGAGGCTTGTGTACCGCAAAAAAAACCCAAAAAACAAAAAACAGAGCTGGAGGAATCAGACTCCCTGACTTCACACTATACTACAAAGCTACAGTAATCAAGACAATATGGGGCTTCCCTGGTGGCACAGTGGTTGAGAGTCCGCCTGCCGATGCAGGGGATGCGGGTTCGTGCCCTGGTCCAGGAAGATCCCACATGCCGCAGAGCGAATGGGCCCATGAGCCATGGCCGCTGAGCCTGCGTGTCCGGAGCCTGTGCTCCGCAATGGGAGAGGCCAAAACAGTGAGAGGCCCGCGTACCGCAAAAAAAAAAAAAAAAAGACAATATGGTACTGGCACCAAAACAGAAATATAGATCAATGGAACAGGATAGAAAGCCCAGAGATAAACCCATGCACCTACGGTCAACTAATCTATGACAAAGGAGGCAAGGATATACAACGGAGAAAAGACAGTCTCTTCAATAAGTGGTGCTAGGAAAACTGGACAGCTACATGTAAAAGAATGGAATTAGAACACTCCCTAATACCATACACAAAAATAAACTCATAATGGATTAGAGACCTAAATCTAAGACCGGACACTATAAAACTCTTAGAGGAAAACGTAGGAAGAACACTCTTTGACATAAATCACAGCAAGATCTTTTTTGATCCACCTCCTAGAATAATGGAAATAAAAACAAAAATAAACAAATGGGATCTGATGAAACTTAAAAGCTTTTGCAAAGCAAAGGAAACTACAAACAAGATGAAAAGACAACCCTCAGAATGGGAGAAAATATTTGCAAACGGACAAAGGATTAATCTCCAAAATATATAAACAGCTCATGCAGCTCAATATTAAAAAAACAAACAACCCAATCCAAAAATGGCCAGACGACCTAAATAGACATTTCTCCAAAGAAGACATACAGATGGCCAAGAAGCACATGAAAAGCTGCTGAACATCACTAGTTATTAGAGAAATGCAAATCAAAACTACAGTGAGGTATCACCTCACACCAGTTAGAATGGACATCAAAAGAAAATCTACAAACAACAAATGCTGGAGAGGGTGTGGAGAAAAGGGAACCCTCTTGCACTGTTGGTGGGAATGTAAATTGATACAGCCACTATGGAGAACAGTATGGAGGTTCCTTAAAAAACTAAAAATAGAATTACCATATGACCCAGCAATCCCACTCCTGGGCATATACCCAGAGAAAACCATAATTCAAAAAGACACATGCACCCCAATGTTCATTGTAGCCCTGTTTACAATAGCCAGGTCATGGAAGCAACCTAAATGCCCATCAACAGACGAATGGATAAAGAAGATGTGGCACATGTTTGCAATGGAATATTAGCCATAAAAAGGAACAAAACTGGGTCATTTGTAGAGACATGGATGGATCTAGAGACTGCCATACAGAGTGAACTAAGTCAGAAAGAGAAAAACAAATATCGTATATTAACACATATATGTGGAACCTAGAAAAATGGTACAGATGAACCGGTTTGCAGGGCAGAAAGAGAGACACAGATATAGAGAACAAACATATGGACACCAAGGGGGGAAAGTGGTGGCGGGGGGTGGTGGTGGTGGTGGTGGCGGTGTGATGCACTGGGAGATTGAGACTGATATGTATACACTAATATGTATAAAATGGATAACTAATAAGCACCTGCTGTATAAAAAAATAAAATTCAAAAAAAATGGATGAAAATTAAAAATGAAATTCTATAAGGTCGCCTATAACCCCACCATAAATAACTATTATTAACATTTTAGTGTATAACCCCTTTCATATCATATACATGTAAACACATATACTTTTAAAATAAATGGTCGTATTATTCATATAAAAAAAACCTATAGGAAAATCAATCCAGTTTATTCAACATATAAAATGCAAGTAGAGCAGCCTTTAGATTAAAAGGGATTTAGAGATTTATCAAACAAATATAAAATGTGGACCTTTTCTGGATCTTGATTTGAACAATTTAACTGTTTAAAAAATGAGAGATTAGGGGATATATGAATGCTGACTATTTGTCACTATTAAGGAATTACTGTTAATCTTTTTAAGTGTGATAATAGTATTGTGGTTATGAAATTCTTTTAATCCTTATATTTTAAAGTTACACATTGAAGTAGTTTTGGATGAAATGAGATGACACCTAGGATTTGCTTCAAAGTAATCTTGTATAGGCAGAAGTATCCAGTATAGAGAGTAGGTAGAAGTGAGATGAAATAAGATTTTCCATGTTTTGATCCCTAGAAAACCAGGTGACAGTTCATGGAAGTTCATTATACTATTCTACTTTTATGTATGACTGAAAAACTTTAAAAAATCTTTTTGTTATGGAAAGTATGCCACATACAGACATTCTATGTCATGGTCCTTGAACGAGAGATTCACTACTGCTTCCAAAGCAACTGTCCTAAGTTCTCCTAGAGAACAGTACCAACAGGGAGCCTACATTTAGTTACTTAAGCAATCATATCTCTTGGGCTTCAAGAGGGATGACTTTCTACAAACAAAGATTAGGCCAGATCCCCTTTTGGACAGAGTCCAGAATAAGAGACAATATCAATACTGACAAATTTAGGGATTCAGGAGATTTTTTTCCAGGCAGGGCAGAATTAGATCCAATTAAACCAGCCAACAACCAATTGACTGTTTTAAATCACCTGTCATCTATAAAGAGCAAATAGCACACTATGTTGCGAAAACAACATACCATATTAAGAATCTATTCTCACCTCTCAGTTTCTTATCAAAGCACCAACAGAAAGGAGTGAACATTTAATGAACAAGTCTAATAAATGGAATAGATGAGATCTTTAAGAATCTCCTGACACAAAAAAAGCCTAACAGTTCTCACATTCCCCAGGTGATCACTTACAGCAGAGATCAGCAAACTTAAGCAGCAAGCCAAATCCAGTTTGCAACCTTGTTTTGTATAGCCCTTGAGCTAAAAATGGTTTTTATATTTTTAAAGGGTTGAAACACACATACACAGAGAACATGTGACAGAGACCACCTGCACAGCCTAAAATAATATGTAGCAAACTTTTTTATAGAAAAAGTTTGCTGACCCCTGATTACAGTGACAGCCCCTAAAATAATCCAGTATGTTAGTTCCCAGAAGTTCAGTGTAGTGGGTCTACCTATTGTAACAAATCAACAATCAAACAATTCACATTTTAGCTGCTCTCCCCAGCCCCACCTGGTGCTTCCAAGTCTGTGCCTTCAGAGCACCTCTTCTGTCAGTCTCAAAGCAGAAAGGCTCAACCTGGGTTGTATTCTTCACCTTCTTCTCCGGCAGGTTAATGGTGTCAAAATGAGGCAAAGGAAGCGCCTTGAATTTGGGCACCTAATAGAAAAGAAAATGTAAGATTTAAGATAAGGTCTTTCTAGCCAGAAAGCAACAACTACTCCAGAATATTTGGATGAATCTAAAAAATAGGAAAGGCCAGTTTTCAAAGCAGCATGGTGTAGCAGAAAGAGTATTGGGTTCAAAAGGAAATCAAGGTTTTCCTCCCAATATTGCCAATGACCAGCAGCGTGATCATGGGCAAGTCACTTAAGCTCCTTGTGCCAGAATGGCACTTAAATAGCCTTATGAAGTATAAATAGGGCAAGTAATTTAATGGCACTTTAAATTACTTGCCCTATTTATACTTCATAAGGCTCTTAGAGGGATCAAAGGAAGTCAGTGATTTATAGTTAAAAGTGCAACATAAAAGATTACCTTTGAGGGATCAAAGAATAGTACTGTGCTACTTGGAGGAATGGAAACACCTACCTCCCCTTTCTGCAGTTCTTTTATTTTCTTCTCCTTCTGTAACTGACGTTCTTTGTCTCGAGAATCAAAAGAGAAAGGGCATATTTCCACAGTTCTCCCCACTGGGATTTGAGGCTTAAAAGGCATTCCAAAATATGGCACAGGTTGAGCTCTTATCACTACTGGCTCCTCCTCTTCCTAAAGAAAAAAATGCAGTTTAGAAACAAGATTCCTCGCTCTCTCTCACCTCCTCTGAATGTGGAGTCAGAAGACATTATATGAGAGAAGTCATTAATTAAGGCAAGTCACTCAACCTCTCAGGTGTCTTAGCTTCCTTTTCTATCAAAGAGGGGTATCTACCAACTCTCAGGGGTGAAACCAGTGTGAAAGCATTTGATAAGCTAACACAATTACTCTTAAAGGATCTAAAATTTTTCACAGGAAGGTTGTAAAAACTAAATGAGATCAAACAGTTTGAATAAAATGAAGAACAGAAGAAAAGTACTAACCAAGCATATACCTTGGCCTCTTCTTTGACCCAGACTTCAGACTCCACTAAAACATGTGACTGGGAGTATTCCCAGTTGCCAAACCCAGAATAGGACCAAGTAAGTTGATTGGATTCAAGCTGGTAACATAAGATTACTGTGTATTTTAGTTTCAAATGAACCTATAAAAAGGCTTATGCCTGAGATCTGCTGTAAAATTACCCTAACTCTGGATATTTATAGATAAAATGGGGGATGTAACAAGAAACTAGCCTGATCAATAACAGTTTATATATTCCAACTTCATGAACCATCACCACACAGTCACCTTTGCAACCCTTGGATTAATGGAGATAGTTAAGGACAGGGTGGATGTAACTGCTTAGTATGAATTTTAAAAGTCCCTCACTGAATGGTGACAATAGCTGGGGCAAAATAGAGTATAGGTCTTGGGAACTTTTGATCCACGTTACAACAGGGTGATTTCCAATGCAACAGAAACAAACATAGCTCCAATAAGTTACGACCAGTTACCACTGAAAGCCAAAAGATTCATACCCTTACTAACTACTTTGTTCTTGGAAGAGCAAAAACAGATGATCAATCATTCATACCCATTGTTAAAACAACTCCAGACAAGAATGATGGCCTTTGTATTCCACTAAGTTTAAGAAAGAATAATACTTAGATTGATTATGTAGAAGGAGTAGAAACCCCCATCCCAGGGAAATCACCTCATCTTCTTTGGTGGGCATTCTGATTCTGTTCTTCAGAGCAAAGGCCGGTGACTTGGGGACAGTGATTGGAAGTACTTTCTTTTCAGGAACACCCTGGAAGGAGTAAGCAACTCAATTAGATAACCTAGAACAATCTCTACTAGGCTGTGTGATGAGATCAATCCCTTTCTTAGAAGTTCACATATCAGGAATCAAAAAAAGCTAGTTATTTCAGTATGTTGTTAACTTAACCAACTAAGACTGGTATGTATTAATGCTCCAAAGGTGGATTAACATGACAGAAGAACAGCAAATAACAAAAACATAGTTTGAGTTGCATATTCAACAAAAATAGGATTCATCAAAATCTTTTTTGGTATTTATGAAAAACACTACAAAATAAACTGTCAATATTTTATTGTTTCTCTCCCATTTTATACCCCAATCCCTTAAAAACAAAATCAAAAAGGACTTCCAAATGTTATCTAGGAACAGAATAGATACTGTCCATTCTCTTAAACCTATTCCACATACATCTCTAAAATAAGAACTTATATTTAAAAATATTAACCTCAAAAGGCAAATGGAAAAAAGTACGGGGCAAGGGTTAGCTTAATTTCCTTTTGCCAAATAACTGGACAAAGAACAAGCAGTTTACAAAGATATACAAGAGGCTCAATCTCAATAATTTTTAAAAATATAAAGTAAAATAAAGTATTTTTCACCTACAAGACTGAGTAATAATTAAAAGACTGGTTAATACCAGTGTTGACAGGTGAAGAGAAATGGGCACTCCTTTACAGTTGGGTAAGGTACAGAGCACAAATTGGTACAACCTTTAGGAATTAGCTACTAAATCTTTAAATGGTCATACTCTTTCACCCAATATTACATCTCTAGTATTTGATCTCTAGTTTAGTTTTTAGGTATATTTCAATACAGCATTTTTAAATTTAAATGAATAAAAAAATTGCAAATAACCCTATTATCTATCAAAAAAAGAACTGGCTAAATCCTTTCTTAAATTGTGGTACATAACTAATTGTGGTACATGACTAATAAGAACCTACTGTATAGCACAGGGAACTCTACTCAATACTCTGTAATGACCTATAGGGAAAAGAATCTAAAAAAAGAGTGGCTATATGTATAACTGATTCTCTTTGCTGTATAGCAGAAACTAACACAACACTGTAAATCAACTATACTCCAATAAAAAATAATTTTAAAAAATTGTGGTACATCCACACAATAGAATACTATAGTCATCAAAAAGAAGCAAATAAATCTTTATTACTGACAGAACAGTATTCATAATGTTGAGGGGGGAGGGACAAGTTGCTGAAACAAAAAATACTATTATTAAATATTATTTCTGTGTGTTTTTAAGATGTCTTTTAAGAAAAACAAATATATGATATCACTTATATGTGGGATCTAATTTTTTTTTAATTATATAAACGAACTTGTTTACAAAACAGAAACAGACTCACAGAACTTGAAAACAAACTTATGGTTATCAAAGGGTGGTAGGGACAGGGATAAATTAGGAGCTGGGGATTAACACACACACACTACTATATATAACATCAATAATCAACAAGGACCTACTGTATAGCACAGTGAACTCTAAATATTCTGTTAATAACCTATATAGGAAAAGAATCTGAAAAAGAATGAACCTATGTATATGTATAACAGAATCACTTTGCTGTACACCTGAAACTAACACAACACTGTAAATCAACTATACTCCAAAAAAATTTATTTAAATAAATTAACTGAATTGAATTAAATTTTTAAAAGATACTTGCGCATATACTAAAAAAATAAAATAAAATGTATATATAATTAATCTAAGCATAGAAAATGAAATATGGAAAGAACACCAAGCTGTTAACTCTCACATCTCTTTGAGGGTAGATTAAAAGAGGGATTTAATTTCTATATTCCTTAATTCTAATACATTCAACTTCTCCAAAGATTTTTTCCCCCTTTGTGATTTCAAAACACTGCCAACATCTCAAATCTTTTCAGACTGAATTATGTATACCATACTATGCGCATCATTCAAAACTAACATAATTCTAACTCTCATAGAGTTTACGCTATCATGAATCTGGCAATTAACCCTAACTGCAAAATGGTATCTCTAGGGCTACCGTCCTGCATGAAGTGTATGACCAGATCAATTTTAAAAAATCGGGCTTCCCTGGTGGCGCAGTAGTTGGGGGTCCACCTGCCGATGCGGGGTACGTGGGTTCGTGCCCCGGTCCGGGAGGATCCCACATGCCGCGGAGCGGCTGGGCCCGTGAGCCATGGCTGCTGAGCCTGCGTGTCCGGAGCCTGTGCTCCGCAACGGGAGAGGCCGCAGCAGTGAGGGGCCCGCCTACCGCAAAAAAAAAAAAAAAATCAAAACAACCTTGAGACATCCTCAGTAACTCCTTATTTCTTATACCCACATCCATATGCTGGCCCCATCAGCTCTCTATTCTGCTTCCTCTCTAACTCTTCACTGTCATGACACAGGCCACATCATCTATTGCCTGTACCATTCCACTAGCCTTCTAACAGTCCTTCAGCTTCTCTCATTCCACCAGTCCATCTTCTTATACAGTCAGAAGATTTGATGTTACTTCCTGACTTAAAATTCTTTAATGGCTCCTACTGCCTACCTACAAGAGTATAACATATTCCTTGGCATGAAGTACAAGGTGTTTCATAATTTGGAACCCTGCCTGACTTTCCAGGCATACCTCTTGCCCCTCTTTAGGCATCACCCTCCATCCACAATGAACTACTAACAGCTACCAGAATTTAACACTGGTTCTCATCACAATGCAATACCTTTGCTTATGCTCTCTCAGAAATGCTCTGGCTGCTTGGAAGCATCTAACCCTTCTTTTCAAGCCTCCACTAAAGCATCTCCTCTCTGATAAAACCCTTCAATAGATCGCTCCACTCCTCCAGACCTACTGACCCCACTCTCCCCTGTATATAGTCTATCGTGGTACATATGAAACTTCATTGCACTTGTTTATTTAGGTATTCATCTCCTCCTGCTAACCTATGAGTGCTTTGAGAGTAGGGACTGTTATTCCATCAACCCCTAATACCTAACACAGACCTTGGCAAGCATAAGGCATTCAGGAAATGTTTGTTGAATGAATACAGTAAGCATGAATAACAGAATTTATACCTTGGACTTGAAGACTCTTGGACTCTAATTTATACCCTGGGAGACTTCTTAATCCCAACAATGCTGCAACTGCTCCAAACATGTTTGGAATATCTTTCTTGGAGTGGCCTTCAAAGCCAGTTTTAGGGCCATGCAAGGCAATTGCTCAACCTTTACTTTTAATTAAGCAAAATTGTTTCCAGCTCTATTATTTTAGACTACTCAGAAGTTTTAGTTCCCAATGACTTTAGACCAGCTCCTAAGAGCAAATTAATCTTTAAAATATGAAGACTTGCCATCGTTGAAGAGATCCAAAAGACTGTGCCACAGGATCCAAGACCAGTGGCTTTTCCAAAATGCTTTCTATAATATCAATCTTTGGAAAGAATTAATAAACTCTCAAGGTGACCACTGTAAAGGGAATGCTCATTCTGCTGTGAAAGTTCTCATACATTTTCTAAAGAAAACCAGAATCACTAGTATAGTAAAATTTAATACAGCAGAACTTGTAATCAGAATGACAAAAGTCTATGAAATGGGTTTTCAAATAATGCTTGCCAGAAAATGACAACAAAAATCTGTTGTTCTACAACATCCTGGACACCTGTGGACACCAGCCTGTAGCTCGAACACAGTCAAGGATACGCGGTAATAGGAAGTACACTGAGCAAGGAGTCAAGAGGTCTGTTTTAGCCCGGCTCTGATTCCAGTCTGTACAACCTGTATAACATGAGATAGCCTTTTAGTCCTTGATTTTTTTCCTTTCATAAAATATAGTAATTGAAATAAATATCTGAGGACTCAGTTTTAAAATAATGTCGCTTTTCCTATTTTTCCCCTCTCTCTGCATCCTCCCAACAGAGAGATGTGCATTTTAAAAGAAATCTCTAATAAGTAAGCCATGAAAGAGATATTTACGAGTAGGATCAATCCTCATAATTACTTGCGGGAGAAGGAAAGGTGATTTATGAAAATCAACCTTGCAGCAACTATTTATCCACACCCCATCTCCACTGCAATCAAAGCCAATAGGGGCTCAATCAGAAATAAAGAAAAGACATTGGGTTTCTAGGGACAGAGAAGGCTTCTTGTTTTATTATTTTAAGGTTTTTTAGTTATAAGCTCCTTGAGGGCAGCGATATTGCCAATTGCATTCCTTTGCATTCTCCACAGCACCTACAAGAAGTAGTAATTGTTCAATGAACATATGTTGATTAGCATTACTGTCCTTATTTGTTTACATGTCAATCTGTTCTCCCAGACTGTGAAAGCTTTGAGGACAAAGGCTGTGCCTAATTCCATTCGAATTCCCAGTGTCTAACACAGGCTGGTGCACTTCAGCTTGTACTGCTGCTCATGCAGTTATCCAATATAGCAACGCCCATGCTGTGATGCTTAGGTGCTGGGGAAACAGGAGTGAAGAGTACAGATATACATGGTCCCTGCTATCAGTGAGTTCACATTCTAGTGGAGGAAAGAGACAATGAAAAAGTAACAAATCAAGTATTTCCTGATTTTCACAAGTGCTCTGAAGAAACCCAACAGAATGTGGAGCTGAAGGATAATGGGGGAAACTCTGAAAGGAAGCTGAGGGAAAGTATCTCTAAAGAGGTGATACATGGTTAGAAGTGGGCATTGTGGGTGGACAGATGACACATTTTGGAAAAGCAGCCCAGGATGGGGGATGGGATGTTAGGGGTGAGCACTTCTCCCTAAGGCAGGATATGCCCCCAAGTGCCCTGGGACAAGTTCTCAGGCCTGTCCCAGAGCAATTAGGAGATTACCATGAAGCAATGTTATATCTCAGGGAGTATGAAAAAAAAAATTTTTTTTTAAAGCCTGCTGGTCTCCCCAAGTCCCTAAAATGTTGCTGCTAAAATTACTCACTGGAGAGCACAAGAAACACCATAAGGACGCATGGAAAGAGAGCTTCAGCATCAGGGGACACGGATGGAGACAACAGTGTCAGACAGATAGCTGCATTCCGACTCTGGGAGGCAGGCTCTTCTGCTGCCTGAGGGTCCAACACTAGAAGTTATGACACCTAACCTCAGTTCTGCCACCAACTTTTAAAAACGTTTCTATGGGCAAGCCACATTCTTCTTTCAAAGCCTCCCTTTCTAAAAAATGAAGAAGAGTGGAAGGGAATAAATACATCTTTGCCTCCTTTCCTGGTTTGCTTCTCTAGAATCCAAAAGTTGAAGTGATGTCACTGGAAATTTCAGTAGGGAGACAGCTGCAAAGAGCCAGCATCAAACTCAGATACTGCATTTGCCAAAATAAACAATGATAACAGCATTGTGGGGTAGAATAAGTGTTTAAGGAGATGACAGGTTCAAATCCTGGTTCTGCATACTAGACACCTCTCAGCATCTCTTTCCTCATCTGAAAAGTAGGGTTAAAAATAGAACATTGTATAACTGATTCACTTTGTTATAAAGCAGAAACTAACACACCATTGTAAAGCAATTATACTCCAATTAAGATGTTAAAAAAAAGAACATTATCTCTAGTCGTTATGAGAAATAAATAAGATAATCTGCACAAAACACTCAGTACAACATAAGCATGCAATAGTTATTACTATTAACAACATGACTGCTTACTGTGTGTCAGACACTAAGATCTTCATCAGGGCTCTCTCTAATCTATGCTGCACCTAACAAAGCAAAACTCCAGGAGTGGAGCGCGGGAATCTGTTTATACAATAAAATCCAAGAGGATTCTGAGAACCAGTTGGATTTGGCAATCACTTCCCTACCATTCAGTAGCATCTAACATACTTACCTTGTGTTTTGCTCATCTGTTTATCCAGAATTCTCAACAAGGCCTTACCTGGTACAATGCTACTCTAAGATCTCACTTAACTCCTAATGAACTCTAGTCACCCTTCCCCACTTACCACTTCACCCCAACATTTCCAAAGTACAACAAACTGCCAAACCAATTTCCTAAATCAGTGTTTCTAAAAATGGAGTTCAGGTAATACCGGTGATATGGAAAAGGATGTAGACCATGTTTGTTTAAAAAATAATCACATATTTTCCTAAGAACCTTTTAGTTTAAAAGGTACCTTCTATTTTAACACAAGAGCATGGACCCTGGAAGCATACTCAGATCCCAGCTCTGCCACCGGCTAGTTTGTGATCTTGGGCAAGTTATCTGACCTCTACAAAACAGACTGATAATAGTATCTACAGAGTTTACTTCATAGGGTTGTTATGAGAATTAAGTAAGTTATCATATAAAGAGCTTAGAATAAAACTTGGCACATAAGCTTTATAGAAGTATTAGCTATTATTGTTATTCGTGGCAAAAAGTACTGATTTTCCATTTACATAATGATTTAAATGTTCCCCTTAAAATTACTTTTAAAATGAGTTGATGATTTTAAGAATATATAAAGTCAATTAAAGTCAATATTGGTATAGGAGATACAAAGAATACAGTAAAAATCGAGAGGGTGATAGGTAAATTAAATAAAAAACAAAAAACTTGTAGCAGGGGGAAAAGCCAGGAGCTTGGAGAAAAAGATGTTATTAAAAGTAAGGTGCCAAATGCACGTTACAGAAGCCTCATGGAAGTTATTTCTCTTTTCTGGGCCTTGGGTTTCTGATGTGTAAAATGAAAACACTGAGCCCTTCTGGGTCTAGGATTCTGAGGTCTGCATACAAACTACAGTTCCCTTGTTGTATTCAGAACAATTTCCTCACCAGGTAATGACAAAGAAGGCACAGCTCTTGGAGACTAATCACTTGAGTGGGCAGAGGTTTCTTAAAAGTTTGCGTAACAGGGCTTCCCTGGTGGCGCAGTGGTTGGGGGTCTGCCTGCCGATGCAGGGGACGCGGGTTCGTGCCCCGGTCCGGGAGGATCCCACATGCCGCAGAGCGGCTGGGCCCATGAGCCACGGCCTCTGAGCCTGCAGGTCCAGAGCCTGTGCTCCGCAGCGGGAGAGGCCACAGCAGTGAGAGGCCCGCATACCGCAAAAAAAAAAAAAAAAAAAGTTTCTGTAACAGAGTCTAGCCTATCATACATATGCATCACAGAAAAAAAGAAAAAGAAAGAAAAAGAGAAAAAGAAAAGCGTTGTGAATAGAAAAGAGGTCTCATGTGCAGAAAGCTCTCAAATTGAAAGAAGATATCGGCGAGGGAAGAGAGGAAGAACCATTTGTAAGCATCACCATGCTTTTTTTAAAGCCTGGAAAATATAACTTCGGATTGCTTCTGACTTAGTGCTAAGAAAATAAACAAAACTAAATAGCCAGTCAAAGGTAATACAGTTGTCCCTCCAGGACCCCCAAAGATACCAAAATTCGAAGATGCTCAAGTCCTTTACATTGGTGTAGTATTTACATATAACCTATGCACATCCTCCTGTATACTTTAAGTCATCTCTAGATTACTTATCATACCTAATACAATGTAAATGTTATGTAAATAGCTGCCTGAGAGCAGCAAATTCAAGTTTTGCTTTTTGGAACTTTCTAGTTTTTTTCCTGAATATTTTCAATCCATGGTTAGTTAAATCTGCAGATACATAACCTATGGATAAGGAGGGCCAACCGTATATTGGTGCACACTTTCACTTAAAACTGTGGGGACCCTAAAGGATAAGCAAAAAGAAAGAGGACGGGAAAACAGTTCTTAGTACCTGGACATAAGGTGATCCAAACTGGGAGGAGGATGATTCCCCATCTGCCCGGAAATATACCTGAAAACCATCTTTGCACTTATGCAGGTGCTGAACTCCATTACTTCTTCTCTGACTGTGGCATCTCCTCTTGATTGTATATTTTCTCTAAAATCATGACTGTGAGCCCATC
Organism: Delphinapterus leucas; assembly: GCF_059928025.1. Lineage (NCBI taxonomy): Eukaryota > Metazoa > Chordata > Mammalia > Artiodactyla > Monodontidae > Delphinapterus > Delphinapterus leucas. The sequence continues at coordinate 61,945,640 of NC_143143.1, read as the reverse complement.
ATCAAACTACAACCCACTTCTCTAATCTAGGTTCCAGGTGCTCCTCTTGATATACTTCTTTTCTCCAGCTTAAATGACCCATTTACAGTTCCCAGTAGCCACCCCATGCCTTCCACCTTTGGACTTTTTTTATGTTACTCCCACTGCCTGGAATGCTTGGCCAGTCCATTTCATTTGCATTTCTACAAGTCCAAATTCCACCATAGAGTGGAGAGGCAATATAATGAAGTGTAAGGTCACAAACTCTGGAGCCAGAGTGCCTGAATTCTTATACTTGTTCCACTACTTACCAGCTGAGTACCCTAGGAATGCTACTTAACCTCTCTGTGCCTCATCTGAAACTGGTGAGAATTAGAGTACACAACCTGAAGGGGTTCTGATCAAAATGAATGGGTTAATATACAGAAAGGGCTTGGAGCAGTGCCTGGCACATAGTGAAAGTGTCAGCTATTATGACAGTAACAACAGGAAGATGACGATGATGAGGACGACTATTATACATTGCCAAGGCTCAGATCAAATGCTTTCTCCTCCACAAAGCATTCCCTGAACCTTCTATCTGGAAGAAATCATTATCTCCTTTGAATACTTATAGCACTTTTAACTGTCACCTCTCTTAGAGCACTTCTGTCACTCTTTATATTATTTATACCTATACTGTATCCCTTACTGGACTTTAAGTTTCCTGAGAGCAAAATCCACCTCTGACATGTCTCTTTATCACCCACAGCTCCTAATATGATGCCCTGATCACGTATCTACTCAAACATTTGTGAATGGGTGGATCTGTGGTCATGAGCAGGGCACTTCTGCCAGCTCGCCGAGCCTCCCCACTCTTACCACAACATCTTCCAAGATCTTAGTAGGGCAGGGCCTAGAATGAAATTCAAAGTGTTCATCCTCCAATTTCTTCTTTGACTCTCGCTCCTGGATCCTCTTCTCAATTTCCAAATCAAAGCCAATAGGCTGAGTGGATGGCTTCACAGGCGGTTTCTTAGGCAAGATGGGCCCACCTTCAAGAATTCTGTGATCAAGTTCCTGTGCTTTGAATTTGTATCTGTAAGGTGAGAGTTTAAGTGACAACCACAAAAAATATTTTTTTAATAAAATGAAAACTACATAAACAACAAAGTAAGCCAAAACCAGAAAAATAATACTCATTAAGATTACCCATCATGCACAACAAAATTTCAACTCTCTTCATAGCCACTGTCTCTACCTCTAGAGCAAAGAATAAATGAAGACAGTCTAATATTCCCACCACTTTAAAGATTGCGGTTTCTCTGCAAGAGGAAACCCCCCCTTCTAAAAAGAAGTAAAAGAAGGGGACTTCCCTGGTGGTCCAGTGGTTAAGACTCTGAGCTCCCAATGCAGGGGGTCCAGGTTCGATCCCTGATCAGGGAACTAGATCCCACATGCCACAACTAAAAGAGCCCTCATGCTGCAACTAAGACGTGGCGCAGCCAAATAAATAAATAAATATTTTTTTTAGAAAAAGAAAGTGCAAGAAGGAAGAAAGAAGAATACAGGAGACAAACTCTAGCACTAATCACGTTAAGTTCCAGTTCCCTTGGGTAGCCATAAAAGGGTGAGACCTACCTAAATTAACCTCAGAGGACACTCCTTATTGGAATCATAAGTAAGTTCTCCCACTGCAACCTCCACAATAGTGTTTTGCCAGTTTACACTTCAGGACAGCTCCACATTCCCACTTTCAATCCTTTCATCACAGTGGCAAGGCAGAGCCTGTAGCTCAAATGCCATAATTCCCAAGGCAAGAAAAATAGTTAACTGTCCCCCTTACAGAACTGAAAAGAAAGTAGGCACGTTCTTGGAACTCCTCCTCAAACACTGGCAGTGAAACTTACTGCTGCAGTTTCTCGAGCTCCTCAGCCTCCTGTTCTGCTGCACTTTTGTAGGTCACAGGTCTTGCACGCTGTTTGGTTTGCAGCACAGGAGTCTGTGGGTCTCTGCATATCTTGGCCACAGATTTGGAGGGTAACAGAGCTGTAAACCAAGATCATAGACATTAATTTAGCTCTCCAAGACCCCGTTTACCTGTAGGTGCTGACTCAGCTAGGCAGCCCAGAGATGCCAAACCACAGAGTGGCTGGCCCTCTACACTCAGCTCAGCTCATGTCAGTCAATCTGATAAACATTCAGTCCTTTCTCCCCTATCACTCTTTACTGAACGGTATGATGAAGGCAGCCCTTGGGTAAACTCTGCTATCATCTTCTGAATCTGAAATCCATTTACGTCTGATGGATTCCTTTTCACTGCACAGGCCTGTACTGACTTTCTATTGACAGTGCCAACTATTTTGCTTGTTATTGACAAATAAGATTTTCACTTATTCCAGCTTTAAAATAAGGCCTTTCTAAAGACCAAGTAATAACTCCCAATATTATGAATTCCCTAAAAGTGTCTACATCAAAACATCAAGACCACCTCTCACAGAAAGTCAAATGGAAAAAGTAAGAAAAAACTATGTCAAAGCATCAATATTAAGATCATCACCACCACTCATAGAAAATAATGATTTATCTGGCCAGGAGCAACCTTGTCAATTTTCATAATTATATAGAATGAATCCTCTAATTTAAACCTTAGTACCTAACAGTGGGAGATGGAAACCAAATCTACTTATTTTAGAAATAAGCCAGCCTTCAAGTATACATATAACTATTTTTGAGCTATAACGGTACAAAGTTTTAAATAAAAATTGCAGAAAATAATTTTTCTATTTGCCAGGACCAAGATTCTAAGAGCAATGTATATAAGACTCTAACAGTCATGTATTATTTGGAAAGTCATGGTTAATATTTACATTTCCATTAGAATAAAGAAAGACATTTCATTATTTTCATAATATAAAATCTGACAAATGGTTACTAGAACATAATAACAATATTAGGAAATGATGTCCTTAAAGGAATTCATCTGGCTACCTAACATAGCACTAAATAGTGCCCATGCAAAGGCAGAAAAAATTTAGAAACCTTCAAAGTCAAAACAAACGGATTCTGCTTTATCCAGAATACTACCCTATACTCTTGACAACTATTGTATACCGCACCTCCACTCCTGAAACATCTTTACCTTCTTTTCGTAGGAATTATTTTCATAAAGATAGATGCTATTAGATTAGATTACTCTTATCTGTTCACCACCAAATCTACAAACTCAACAGCACAAAAATATACAATGGAGAAAAGACAGCCTCTTCGTGGTACTGGCACAAAAACAGAAATATAGATCAAACTCAGCAGCACCTGCACCCACTGCTCTCTTCCACCCTCCTTTCAAAGAACAATCACTCCACTTGTGCTGAGTATCCCCCTCCTACCTGCCTGCACAGGGACTTAATCATCGGTCATCTCTTTTCTCTCCTCTATCTTCATCTTCTTTCCCTGCTAAGGACTTCTCAGCATACAGACCTGCTCTCCCTATCTCGCACCTCCCTTGATTCTTACATCTCCCTCCACATGCACAGCACGTACCATAATTTGTAATGATCTGTTTATCTGTCTCACTGAATTAGAAACTTGATATTGAGTAGCACCAAGTCCGTTTTGCTCACTTCTATACTCCCTACACCACACAGAGTGTCTGCTTTGTAGTGGTAAAACATTTATTGAATTGCTGAACAAAAAGCACACAACCTTAAGTGAATGGAATGCTTTCATTTTCTGTGAGTAAATGCACACTGACACATGGTAAAGATAGCCTTGATGTGTAATGACATCTCAGGTTAACTTAATTCCCCTTGGCCAATTATTGATCAGGAGGATCAAGGTGGTTGATGGGTATAAGTGGACAGATAGCTGGGTGGTTTGAGAAATGCTCAACTATGTATACATTTGTTGTCTGCATAAAGGCACATGCCATGCTTTAGTTCAAAAGTGAGGATTTCAACTAAAGGCAAATTTGCACCTAAGATGTAAGGAAAGGGAATTCTAGGGGAGGCTCCAGCAAGGTATGATACTGGAAAGAAACTTACTAATATCATCCTTCTTGCTCCTCAAGTGATATCTGTTAGGGGTTCGTTTATGGAAGGCTTCGACCTGCTGTGCAAGGGGCACATACGTAGAAGCCGTCTCACCAAATGTTCTTTTCTTTCCCTGGGACAGGTTGAAAGGCATAACAATGGTGCATCCCTTAGTCACTCGGGCCTGAAAAGAAAGAAGTTGTTCCCCAAATGAAGTGTTATGGAAGAGCTCAGATCTACTACAAGCCACAGACTCAGTACAGAGGATCAAAAGAAAAAGGGTCGGGGCTTCCCTGGTGGCGCAGTCGTTGAGAGTCCACCTGCCGAGGCAGGGGACACGGGTTCATGCCCCGGTCCGGGAAGATCCCACATGCCGTGGAGCGGCTAGGTCCATGAGCCATAGCCGCTGAGCCTGCGCGTCCAGAGCCTGTGCTCCACAACGGGAGAGGCCACAACAGTGAGAGGCCCGTGTACCGCAAAAAAAAAAAAAAGAAAGAAAGAAAGAAAGAAAAAGGGCCTGTGTAAAGCCAAGATTATTCTTCTTCTTAAGTTGTCAGGGTTATAAACAGTCTATTCCCATCTTTTAAAAAGGGGGAGAGGGGAACTGACGGCCCGGTGGTTAGGACTCTGTGCTTCCACTGCAGGAGGTGCAGGTTCAATACCTGGTTGGGGAACTAAGATCCCACAAGCCACACAGCGTGGCCAAAAAAATTAAAAAATAAAAATAAAATGAAAAGGGGGAGAAAGCATCTAGCACTTAACAAATTATCTGTTCTGTAAGAGTACATAAGGTGATTTTTCCCAAGCATGTTAATGTTTTGAAGCAATCAAGAGCAAGTTTTCTTAGAAGCGAAAAAAGCTGCAAAGGTATCCCATCCCCAGTCCCATTTAAAAAATTTTAATTGGGCTTCTGGACCTGAATCAGGTCAGGCAGCTGCCTGAATCAAATTCTTTCCACACATCCTACCAAAAACTGACTGATGAAGAAGCCTACTCTTTGGGTCATTAATTTTGATAAAATTGGTCTCTGATTGGAAACAAAACTCTTCAAGGACTTACATCCCAAAGGAAGAAGCACAACCCCAAGATTTAAGACTGCAAAGGACTGACTTCAACAAGTCATGATGGTGACTGCAAATGCAAGGAGAAATTCTTAGTGCTAGGATTTTTATTTAGGATTGTTACTGTTTTTGTTAGTGCTCTGATAACAAAACTGGATTTGAGTGGTCTGCCCCAATCCCATTTTCCCCATAAACCCTGTTATATTTTGCACACAACTTTGCAGACACAAGATTTTTTCAAAAATTTTGTTATAGCACAAGCTGTAACAAGCCTGTACCTACAATTTGCCACACATAATTCTATGTGTTTTGTGTACATTCTCAATTCAGTTTTCACAGCAACTTGATAAGATGCTTCCCAGAGACACAGAGTGATTTATCCAAGATTACACAGCTAACAGGGGCAAAGTGAGGATTCAGACCTATCTTAACTCAAAAACATATGCTCCTCTCAATTATATTATTGTAACTAAGTGACCACAAATATTACACCAGAATCCTCACTGAATTATTAACAAGAATATTAATTTAGTCTATCAACTTACAGGAGATGGAGGATGCTTTCGCAGTTCAGATGTAAAGTTCACTTCCTTATACTCCTCCTGGTTCTTAGGATGTTGTTTGATTCGCTCATCTGTGAGGAAGTGGAAGTCAACTGATTTGGTTACCTGGCTCACTGATTTCTTCACAGGGAGCCCTGAGTGAGGAGCAGAGTAAAACACACAGATAACACTAAGAATAGAGAACATAAAGTAAGTCCCCTTTTATCCAGTCCTTTTGGTATTTCTATTACCATGGATCTAACTTTGTTTAGTCTCTACATATAAGCCAACACTTGAAACAGTCCTCAGGGACACCAATATATGTGCCTTATTCATTTAGTACTATTGGGTTTGAGGCCTTTCCGTCAGAGGCAAACTGTTATAAGGTAGCACAGGGGAGAAGAATCCCACCTCCCAGTTGTGGTCATAGCTCTGGAGACAGAGAAACTGGAATACTTTTGATAGGAAAAGCTATGAATTGACTTTAAAAGCACACTTAACTAAGCATTTCTAAGAAGGATACCCTATAAACTCCAGAGATGCTTTTCAACCCAATAAGCAGAGCTTCACAGCTTTGACTCCACCAATGATAATTATGCCAAAGCAAAGCAGAACTCTGATCCCTTCAGCTCTCTCAGTTATACTTTCCTCCATAACTACAACTGGATTCACTCAGCTGTCTTTTCCTCTGACTAGGATAAAATGGGAAGACAATAACAAAAAGCTGGTCTGCCCAATTGTTCTATCTTCTGTCTCAATCCTAGTTCCTTCTTATTCTAATACAAAGAAAAAGAATTAGGAGAAAAAAGGAGGGAGGAATTAACTCCACTTAGAGAAAGGAGGTAAGGACTCATGGAAAAAGGCCTCAAAAGACGGGTGTGACTTCTTCAGTTAGAGATGGAGAGGAACAGCATACTCTAAGAAAGGACCAACATATGTAAAATGTTCTAGGGAATGATCACTGGGATATGAATGGTACCCATGTCCAGGTTTCTAAATAAACACATCTTTTTATGCTGACTACTGACCAAGAAAGACTTTTGTGCTTTAGAGACTTCAAAAACCCTACCAAGATTATGAGAAGCACCCCCTCATAAATCAGACTCAATCAGAACCAAGCTGACCTGCTCCTGCAAGAGCAAATTTTTTGAATTCTTCATTCTTTTTCCGCATCTCTACCACCTCTTGCTGCATTTTCATTCTCTTCTCCAACTCTTGCTCCTCAGTACTTTTTAGAATCTTCTGCCTAAAAGGCAAATCAGTAAAGGAGATGAGAGAGGAGAGGAGAGGAGAAAGTGACTCAGTGGTTAAAAAATTTAAAGGCATTATATAGATTAGATTTTTAACCTGTGATAAAATAACCATCAAAACCAAAAAGTATTACCTAATAAATTGATATTAACTTAGATAACACTATGAAAAAAAGATACAAAATTTATTCCAAAATATTGAAAAAGTTTCCGAAAAAACAGCTAAAATAGACTATAGAAGATATTATAAAATATCCACAAATTTGACTATATAATGATTAACTTTTATGCCACAAGAAAAACTAAAACTAAAATACCAGTAGTAATACTTTCAACAAACATGGCAAGAGGTTAATATACATAAAATATATACTGTGATAGAGAGAACAGACTTAGGAGTAAAGCCATCCAGAATTCAAATCCCAACCCTGTTGTTTCATTTTCTGCCTATGTGATCTTGAGAAAACTATTTAACCTCTGTGAGCCTCAGTTTTCTCCAATGTAAAATGGGTAATATGAATACTTGTTCTCACAGAATACTTGTGACTATTAAATCAGATAATGTTTCTGAAATACTGGACACATAGCAAAAGTTCAATTTAAAGTAGCCATTCTTAAAAAGCCAATAACAATAAAATAAAGTAGCCATTCTTAGTAATGAGAACATCACTAAGACCACTTATAGATAAATAGAAAAGGAAAACAGATGATTCACCCAAGAGGAACTTTGGAAAAGATGCTTACAATAACAGTTACACAATCTTGTCAGCAAACACATAAAAATTAAAATAATCTGAGGCCATCAACATATCAGTTAAATTTGAAACAATTTTTAAAGTAAAAAAAATTCAATGCAGATGAGACTACAAGGAAATAAAAATATTCATTCAAAGTTGATGGCACTGTAAATTCACACATTCATTTTGGAAATAAAATTAGCAATAAATATCAATAGCCAGAAAACTGACCATAATCTTAGATCAAGGAATTCCTCTTTCCTTATCCTGAGGAGACTAGTCAAAGAAAAGGATCTGCCTGTAAAGATGTTCATTGATTCCTTATAATAGTGAAAAATCGGAAACAGCATTTTCAACAGGAAATAGTTAAATATAATCTGATAGAATGCTAACAATCTATCAAAAAAAGGGTAAATGTGAAGATTTTGTAGCAGTACAGAAAGTAAAATAGTCTCATAGCGAGTGAATAAAGCAGAACCCAAAGATTGCTTATACACTGATTGTAAAAATATGTATTTTACTTGAGTAAAGTCCAGGAGGGAGCTTGGCAAAATAAAAACTGTTCAATTTAGGTAGTAAGAACCTTCACTAACTTTTTCCTTCTATATTTCTTTTACGTTTGTTTTAATAGTTAATTTTTTTCAATCTATAACACTCAAGCACCCACAAGGACATAAAACAATTTACCTTACCATGGTTACGGCTTTCAGAGTTTCCCAAGCTCCATGTGCATCAAACAGACTGTAGATGTACCCATTTGTAATTTTGTGTGTGTGTGTGTGGTACGTGGGCCTCTCACTGTTGTGGCCTCTCCCGTTGCAGAGCACAGGCTCCGGACGCGCAGGCTCAGCAGCCATGGCTCACGGGCCCAGCCGCTCCGCGGCATGTGGGATCTTCCCGGACCGGGGCACGAACCCATGCCCCCTGCATCGGCAGGCAGACTCTCAACCACTGTGCCACCAGGGAAGCCCCCCCCATTTGTAATTTTACTCTACTGACTCTAAAGCTGAAATTCAGGATAGAATCATACCTTACAGGTGGGATACAAGGCACAGTATGTCTGCCCTTGGCTTTCTCTGGGGAAGACTCATTCTTTTCAGAAGTATCTTGATGAGCACTGCCCTCTTCCTCTTCCTCTGGCTTCTTTTTATTGTGAGAACTTGAGTTGAAAAGGACAAAAAATAACCTCTCAATTCCCTACAGCATATCCTGCTCTACCCTCCTCCCCAGATCTACCACACATGGCTTAAATTTTCTCATTCTTTAGGACAAAAACCATGTTTCAACAGCAAGATTCTTCCAATAGTATCATCAGATCATATATACCAATGGCTACAATGGGTAAACTTTGAGAATGCCAATAGAAGTCAGGGTAAGAGCTGTCTGGTGATGGTTCAGGAGGGTAGGAAGAGATTCCAACCGCTCATCACCAAATGAACAAATGCCAGACAGCTAGTTGTCTTCTCAATATTTATTCTACTTTCTTATTAGCAGAACCCCAATTTTGCTTGGGGCAGCAATGTATGAAGGCAGAAGTATTGTACTTGCTTCAACGGTCTCTACTGCAACTAGAGGGGATCTAATTTACAGTTCAGTCAACTGAGGCATAACATAAGCGTTTCTGGAAAATACTTCACTTTCCTGATATGGGTGCTGCCCCTCTTTCTTTGCCAGACCCTTCTTCTTCCTCTCTCAAACATGGATATGATACCTAGAGATATAGTAGCTATCTTCAGATAATGAGGCAACAAGCACTAAGAAGAAGCTAAGAAACACAGAGCAGCCATCTTGAGCAACAAGTATGAAAAAAAAACCTAAGACTCAAAGAGATGTCATTGAACCAAAGCAAACTACTTTCAGACTTCTGTGAAGCAAATAAATCACTATTCTTTAAACCTCTATAGTTAAATAGAGAGGTCTTATTACCTTCAGCAAAATACATTCCTAACTGATAAAAATAAGAACAAGCACCACGTATTCTGCTTGCTATTACCATAGGAGCAAACGGAGTAAAATCTATGTCAACAGACAGAAGCTGTGGCTACTTACACTCTCATTTTTTTGGTGGGTGGAATTTCATTGACGATTACAGGAGTAGCACATCTCTTGGCTTTCATTTGTACATGATGTTTTTCTTTCTGTTCCAAATTCTTCTGAGCAGAGAGTCTAAGAGATCTTCTATGGTAGAAGAATTGACAAAACTTATTTGTAATGAATACATCTACTATATATGCAAATACTCCTCAGAAATGTGAAAATATGTCAAACTACAAAGGGCTATAAAAAGTGGTATTATTTCTGCTCTAAAAAAAAAGTGGCATTATTTCTGCTCTAAAAATCTAATACCTTCTTGTCTTACTGATAGTTTTTGAAAAGTCACCATAAAATGTTGGTACTTAAGTGCATTGGTGTTTGTAAATTAGACCTCAATAGAGCTGATTTAATTTTGTAAAAAAGCATTGGCAATCACCTAGTACAACTCCCTCCTTTTGGAAGTATGAGTAAAAGTAAAAAAAGATGAGGTGACTTGACCCTGTAACACAGCTAATTGCTGTCAGACTTAAAATTAGAAATCAGATCTCCTGGAAATTTACTACCAAGTGTTTATTTTCTCCACTTTCTTTTAGCCATGGCCCCCTATTTTTGTTAAAATATATAACACATAACAAAAAGTACACAAAACAAAAATTAAGTTAGGTGATTACAAAGTGAAGACTCATGAAATCACCACATAGACTAAGAAACAAAACACTGGCAGCAGATGCTATCTTGACTTTTACAGTAATGATTACTTTTTCTTTATCATTTTACCTTACAAACATGCATTCCATAAACATGGTCTGTTAGCTTGGAAAGGAAACAAAAAACGTTATGTAATAATCAGACTACTGCAAGCATTTTTTCTGTCTTGCTTTATTTTACTCAACATTATGCTTGTGAGATTCAACCACACTGACTCACGTAGTTCGAATTCACTGACTTTCAATGCTGTGTAACATTCATTGTAGGAACATACCATTATTTATCCAGCTTACTGTTGATTCTCACATAATGTCTTTTGATGTACACATTGCTGTTGTAAGATTGCTAGGTCACTGATAGACATTGGTTTATCAACTAAAGTTATTTTCCAAGGTGCCTGTACCAAATTATGCTTACACTGACTAATTTACAAAGTCTACACTGCTCTACATTCTCCAAAACAGTTAGTATTGTCGGATGACTTAATTTTAATCATATAAATTGGTATAGAGTAGAAACTCATTGTGGTTTTAATTTGCTTTTCCCAGTGAGACTGAGCACCTTTTCACGTGTTTACTGGCCATTTGGCCATCCTCTTTCATAAAGTGCTAGTTAAGTCTCCTGGTTGTTTTCTACTGCATTGTCAATCCTTTTCTAATTGATTAGTAGGAATTCTTTATATTCTGTGAATATGAGGCCCTTTGTAGGTTTTTAGTGTTACAAATATCTCCTCCCAATCTGAGGCTTGGCTTTTCACTCTCCTTATGGTATCATCTGATTAGACAAATATGCTCAAATACAACAACCTCCTTCCCTAAAAGCATGTCAGTGTTTTTCTGTGTGGATTCTATTTAAGAAATCTTTCCCTATTCCAAGGTCATGAAGATATTCTCCTATATTTCCTTACATGAGCTTCAGCTTTCACATTTAGATCTACAATCCACCTTGTACTGTCTGATTCCTATGGAGTGAGGTAGGGGCTAATTCTCATTTTGTTTTATGTGGCTATCCATTGTCCAATCATTGTTTATTGAAGCGGGGAAAAATAAAAACACCCTCTCCCCAAAGGTCTGCAGTACCACATTTGTCATATATTGTGTCCATATATGAGAGAGTAAGCTTTTATTTGATTCCATTGGTCTCATTTATCCTTGGGTAATACCACAAAGTCTTAATTACTGTAGCTTTATAATATTGCCATCTACTAGACACTTCAAAAGTATTTTGACTATTCTTGGACCTTTGCATTTCTGTATAAATTTTAGCATCAATTTATCAATGTCCAAAATGAAAACCTTTGGGATTTTTGTAGAGATTGCATTGAATCTATACATCAGATAAGGAGATTTGACATATTTACATTACTGAGTCTCTCAAACCATGAACATGGTTATGTCCTGCCATTTATTTAGATCTTGTTTAATTTCTCTCAAGTCTTAAGATGTATTAGTATATATTCAAATTTTTATTAGATTGCATAGAGTACCTAATTTTAAAATCTTTATCATAAAGAATTTAAAACTTAGTAAAAAGTGAAGAGAATAATATAATGAACCACCAGGTACTACTCATCATTCAGCTTTAAAAATTTCAACTTATAGCCAATCACACTGTCAATTTTCCCTCCATCCACGCCCGCCTAGCTTTTGAAGCAAATCCCAAATTTCAGATCTTTCATCTGCAAATAGTTTCATATCAATCTCTAAAAGTACTCATAAAAACAATTACATGGAATAATGCAGAGTGCATTTATCATGCAAATCTTCTTGCATATTATTACAAAATGTACACAATATATAAAAATATGACTACTTGAAGGCACTGAAAAGTGACCAAAAGCAGGCAGAAAAAAGAGAAACATTTATCCATGAAAAGCAACTACAAAGGTTAAGAGTTATGAGTTAGTAGCTTTTTTGCCTGAGGGCACACCGCAAATGCGGCAGCTCCAGCAGCAGAAAACTCTAATCGCACTGGCCGTAGATAACGAAAGATAGAATTCAGGCCAGTACAGCAGCTGGAAACAGGAGGAAAGTCCCGGTAGTGAAAGAGCTACAGAAAAGGTATCACCCAAAGTCTGAGCCAAAACTCTGCACAAATTCCTATGTATTACTATATATGCTAACTATGCATGTTTAGAGGAGACTGGGGGGCCCAGTGAAAAAGCAGAAACTGGTGAGGTGTCCATCCTTAAAAGACATAAATGCACTAGGTAAGACACTGGTGAGTTCACTGGTTTTTATTTGATTCAGTGCATTCCCCAATGTGTATATAGTAGAATGGCACACAGCTAAAGTCTTACTAGCTTTAGGTATCAGAAGACAAACACTAGGGCTGGCAAAACAACTGGAAATTTAGAGGGAAAATGAGAAGCAAGAGAACCAGAGAGGATGAACACTTAAGCCTGAGTATAAACTCTACTCGGTCCTGGCTGACCACTAACATTTTCAGGCACAGGGGAGACTCCAGGGAGCCAGACTAAAAAAACAACTGTATATGCAGATATATGAATGGCCAGTAATCAAATGAAAATGTGATCAACATCATCAGTCATCAGAAAAATACAAATTAAAAACACAATGAGGGACTTCCCTGGTGGTTCAGTGGTTAAGAATCTGCCTGCCAATGCAGGGGACACGGGTTCCAGCCTTGGTCCGGGAAGATCCCACATGCCGCGGAGCAACTAAGCCCATGTGCCACAGCTACTGAGCCTGTGCTCTAGAGCCTACGAGCCACAACTACTGAGCCCACGCACCTAGAGCCCGTGCTCCACAACAGGAGAAGCCACCGCAATGAGAAGCCCGTGCACCACAACGAAGAGTAGCCCCTGCTCACTGCAGCTACACAAAGCCTGAGCACAGCAACGAAGACCCAAAAAATAAATAAATAAATAAATTTATTTTTTAAAAAATACAATGAAATATCATTAAAGAGACTGACAATACCAAGTGTTGGCCAGGATATGGAGCAACTGATACTCTCATATACTGCTAATGGGAATGTAAAATGGTACAGTCACTTTGGAAAAATTCTGTTTCTTATAAACATACACTTAGCAGTATGGTCCAGCAATTTCACTCCTAGGTATTCACCCAAGAGGAACACGTCTTCACAAAAATCTATAGGCAAACTACTCATAGCAGCTTTATTTATAATAACGCCAAACTGGAAACGACTCAAATGTCCTCAACTGGTTAATGGATAAACTGTGGTATATCCATCCAACAGAATTTATTATCAGCAATAAAAAGGAACAAAATATTAATATATGCAATGACATGAATGAATCTCAAAAGCACATGCTAAGTGAAAGAACTCAGATATAAAAGAGTACATACTATACAATTCCATTTATAAAAATATCTAGAACAGGCAAAGTTAATCTATGGTGACAGAAATCAGAACAGTGGCTGCCTCTGGGTGGGAGGCGGGAAAGTGAGAAGGCAGAAAGAACAGTAAAAGTTGAATTTAAAGGGAGAGGAATAAGGGAATGTTCTGAGGTGATGGAATCTGTTCTATATTGGTATCATGGCTGCATTATAGACTTGTCAAAACTAATCAGACTGTGCCCTCAAGAGCTGTACATTTTACTATATGTAAATTATACCCCAATAAAATTAGTTAATTTTTTTTTAAATGGACAGGGTTTCATTAAAAATTAGAAGGAAAAAAAAAAAAATTAGAAGGAAAGAAGGCAACGTACATGAAGACATGGCCATTTTGGACCACTACTTAAATTCAATATACAATGATATTATAAAGTCAAGAGAAGAATTGCTGAATGTCTTTAGGGAGAAGTTGCTAAGGGATGAGACTATAAAAATTAAAACATATATGTGGGGCTTCCCTGGTGGCGCAGTGGTTAAGAATCTGCCTGTCAATGCAGGAGACACGGGTTCAAGCCCTGGTCCGGGAAGATCCCACATGCTGCAGAGCAACTAAGCCCGTGCACCACAACTACTAAGCCTGCACTCTAGAGCCTTCGAGCCACAGCTACTGAAGCCCGCACGCCTAGAGCCCGTGCTCCGCAACAAGAGAAGCCACCACAATGAGAAGCCCGTGCACTGCAACAAAGAGTAGCCCCGCTCGCCACAACTAGAGAAAGCCCACGCACAGCAACAAAGACCCAACACAGCCAAAAATAAATAAATAAATAAATTTATTTTTAAAATATATGTGGTAAAGCAACACCTGCATGGAAAAATTATTATTATAGACTAAGGCCTTATTGACTTTTAACTATTCTGAGTCAAAGGAGTTTTGGCCATCTTTTAGCTTATCCATCAAAATCATGTGAGAAGAAAATAGTAGGAAATTTGTATGATTATCTATACCTTCCTATTCCATCTGCTCTTCTTTTCTAGATTAGGCATCCCTAGACTAAGATAAATCTGAGATCTAAGATAAATGGCACTAATGTTTTACCTCTTTATGCATTTTCATAATGCAGTCTAATTTACAAACTACTACCACATGTTATCCTATTTGGCCATTTCTTGCAATAAGCCTGAGAGAGACGGTTATTCTCAGTAAACTAAGGTTTTGAGTAGTAGAGATACCTGCCTTTAAAACAAACGAAACAAAAACAATTCAGATCTTCTGATTCTGTGAACAGCTGGCTTTCTGTCATACCATCATTTCCAAAAAGCATTCAAAAATTCATTCAGAATGTGGGCCAATTTTAGTAATATACATATTCAAAATGCAGAAGCCAAGACACTAGCACTATCTTGGACTCTGAAGGAATCTATAGGATACTGGGTCCCTTTTCCATAGGGACTTAACAATCTAAACATGGAACAGAAACCATAGAATCAACCTGTAGCAATCTCTTAAATTTCCTGTGATAGCTGGTTGAATCTCACAGAATTTTTCAATTAAAAGGGGCTTCTTCACCAGAAAAGATTAAAATAAGCATGTATGATACCAACTTCAAAAGGTGATCCCCTTATACCAGCATGAGGGTTTGTAAAAGGTAATTTCATTACTTCTGAGCAATAGTATTATAAATACTCTGCCATTCCTCAATATTGTTGACATCAAAGTATAAAGCATTAAATAGTTCTGGAATTTATTTATTTATTTTTAAATATGTATTTGTTTATTTGGCTGCACCGGGTCTTAGTTGTGGCACTTGGGATCTTCATTGCAGCATACGGTTCTTTTAGTTGTGGCATATGGAATCTTTAGTTGTGGCATACGAACTCTTAGTTGCAGCATGTGGGATCTAGTTCCCTGGCCAGGGAACCAACCCGGGACCTCTGCATAGAGAGCGTGGAATCTTAGCCACTGGACCACCAAGGAAGTCCCCAGTCCTGGAATTGAAACTCTATGGGTGAGTGGTAATTACTAGATGGTGAAAGTTTTTTTTTTTTTTTGGCCATGTTGTGCGGCTTGTGGAATCTAAGTTCCCCAACCAGGGATTGAACCCAGGCCATGGCAGTGAAAGTGCTGAGTCCTAACCACTGGACCACCAGGAACTCCCAAGTGAAAGTTTTTAAAAATCTAATTCAAATAATCTTTTGATTAGTGCCATCTGAAGGCAACTAATATTAAGACTAACAGCTTTGTTTTGGTTAAAAAGAGGATACTGATATAAAGTGCAGCATTCAAAGACATTGGATTTTCAGAGGTTCCTAGTGCCAAGAGTACAGCTTACCCCACCCATCCATCCACCCCTTCACTCAAGACTTTATTCAGCTTTGCTCCTGCAAGACACTGTTAGGTACTAGGGATACATGACACTTGCCCTTATGAAGTTTATTTACAGCCTATACACAGGAAAAAAAAAAAAACCTGCCACATATCCATACAAATAAATGTAAATGGCAGCCCATGTTGAACCTTTGCAAATAGCAAGGACTTTGGAACCAAAGTGATCAGTCTGAATCCTGTCTCTGAAATAAATCTGCCTTGGGCAAGCAACTTAGTACATCTGAGCCCTTGTCTATAAATTAAGCATGTTACCTACAACTCATAAATGTTATGAAGATTAAATAAGGTAACATGAAGAGTCTAATGTAGTAATGGAACACATAGTAGGTGCTCCAGTAACTCTTCTTTGAACGTTATTAATATAACCACCACTTCTGAACACCAAAACAGTCTTACCTCTGAGGCTGAGCTAGAATATTTCTTGATGTGGTTCCTTTGACTTTCAGAGAAGAACAAGCATTTGTTGGAATGGACTCTTCCACCAGGTTTTCTTTTTCTGCCTCTTTGTTATAAGTGTTGTCAACTGCAAGAGAGCAAAAACTAGTCAGTCCTCAAATCCCAAGGAAATGAGTTGGAGATGAGAGATACATGTGTATATATATGACTTAATACAGAATTCTAGATTGTAAATTGTGTGTGTATGTGTGTGTGTATCCCTCCTAAGCAGTGAAATCTTATGCAGAAGAGCAATTTATAAAAGCTACTTTGGTTGAAGCAGAAATGAAGTATCCAGGGCCCTGCTTATTTGCCAGCCTAAGGCATCACCTCAGAAAAAAGTATCCCAAACACATTCTTATGACTTTTCTTTAACATCTTCTCATGCCATTTTAAAAAGATAAAATTCTGAAAGCTTCCATAGAGAAAAAGAAATCACCTAAGGAAGGAAAATAGGGTAGCTGAATTCCTCATCAGTAACACAGGACGATAAAAGATAACAGAATAATGCCTTCAGAGGAGTCAAGAAAAAAATCTTTTAATCTGCAATTCTATATTAAAAGTAGCAAGGAAAAAGCAACAAGTTACATACAAGGAAATTCCCATAAGGCTATCAGCTGACTTTTCAGCAGAAACTGCAGGCCAGAAGGAAGTGGCACAATATATTTAAAGTGATGAAAGGGAAAAAGCTACAACCAAGAATACTTTACCCAGCAAGGCTCTCATTCAGATTTGATGGACACATCAAAAGTTTTACAGACAAGCAAAAGCTAAAAGAATTCAGCACTACCAAAGGCAGCTTTATAAGAAATGTTAAAGGGACTTCACTAAGTGACAAAGAAAAGACCACAACTAGAAACATGAACATTACAAAAGGAAATATCTCATTGGTAAAGGCAAATATACAGTAAAAGTAGTAAATCAACCACATACAAAGCTAATAGGAAGGTTAAAAGACAAAAGTAGTAAAATCATCTGTATCTACAATAAGCAGTTAAGGGATACACGAAACAATTAGATGTAAAATATGATGTCAAAACAGTAATCATAAGGGGAGGACAGTACAAATGCAGGGTTGTTAAAATGCATTTGAAATTATGAGATCAGCAACTTAAAATAATCAAAGAGATATACAGATTGATAAATATAAACCTCATGGTAATCACAAACCAAAAATCTATAATAGATACACACACACACAAAAAGAGAAGGAATCCAAATATAACACTAAAGACAGTCATCAAACCACAAGGGAAGAGCACAAAAAAAGAACAAAGGAACAAAACCTGACATACAAAAACAACCCCAAAACAATTAACAAAATGGCGATAAGTAGATACATATCAATAATTACTTTACATGCAGATGGACTAAATGTTCCAATCAAAAGACACAAAGTGGCTGAATGGATACAAAAACAAGACCCATAATATATATGCTGCCTACAAGAGACTCACTTCAGATCTAAAGACACACTCAGACTGAAGGTGAGGGGATGGAAAAGAGTATTCCATGCAAATAGAAATCAAAAGAAAACGGGGTGTCAATAATTATATCAGACAAAATAGACTTTAAAACAAAGAATGTTACAAGAGACAAAGAAGTACACTACATAATGATCAAGGAATCAATCCAAGAAGAAGATATAGCAATTATAAATATATATGCACCCAACAGAGAACCACCTAGATACATACAGCAAATATTTACAGACAGAAAGGGAGAAATTGACAGTAACACAATAACAGTAGGGGACTTTTAACACCCCACTTATATCAATGAACAGATCATCCAGACAGAAAACCAGTAAGGAAACACTGGCCTTAAATAACACATTAGACCATATATATAGAGAGAAAACATTCTATCCAAAAGCAGCAAAATACATATTCTTTCCAAGTGCACATGGAACATTCTCCAGGATAGATCACATGCTAGGCCACAAAACAAGTCTTGGTAACTTTAAGAAAACTGAAATCATATTAAGCATCTTTTCTGACCATAACACTATGAGACTAGATGTCAGCTATAAGAAAAAAACTGCAAGAAACAAAAACACATGGAGTCTAAACAATATGCTACTAAACAACCAATGGATCACTGAGGAAATCAAAGAAGAAATCAAAATATACCTGGAAACAAATGAAAACAAAAACACAACAATCCAAAAATCTATGGGATGCAGGAAAAGCGGTTCTAAGAGGGAAGTTTATTGCAATAGAAGCTTACCTCAGGAAACAAGAAAAATCTCAAACAACCTAAGCTTACACCTAAAGGAACTAGAAAAAGAAGAACAAACAAAACACAGTTAGTAGAAGGAAAGAAATCATAAAGATCAGAGCAGAAAGAAATGAATAAATGGAAATAAGTGAAATAGAGACTAAAAAAAATAGAAAAGATCAATGAAACTAAGAGCTGGTTCTTTGAGAAGATAAATAAAATTGATAAACCTTTAGCCAGACTCTTCAAGAAAAAAAGAGAGAGGGCCAAAATCAATAAAATCAGAAATGAAAAAGGAGAAGTTACAACTCGCACCACAGAAATACAAAGGATCATAGGAGATTACTACAACCATCTATATGCCAATAAAATGGACAACCTAGAAGAAATGGACAAATTCCTAGAAATGTAAAATCTCCTAAGACTGAACAAGGAACAAATAGAAAATATGAAGAAACCAATTACTAGCAATGAAATTGAATCTGTAATTTTAAAAAAACTCCCAACAAACAAAAGTCCAGAACCAGATGGCTTCACAGGTGAATTCTGCCAAACATTTAGAAGAGGTAACACCTACCCTTCTCAAGCTATTCCAAAAAACTGCAGAGGAAGGAATGCTTCCAAACTCATTCTATGAGGCCAGCATCACCCTGGTACCAAAACCAGACAAAGATACCATAAAAAAGGCCAATATCACTGATGAACATAGATGCAAAAATCCTCAACAAAATGTTAGCAAACCAAATCCAACAATATATTAAAAGGATCATACACCATGATCAAGTGGGATACCATATCTTCTTTATCCATACCACATACCACATACCACTATAAGGAGAAATAAACAAATCCACAATTATAGTCTAAAATTTCAATACCTCTCTCTCTAATTGATAGAACAAGTTGACAGAAAAATCAGTAAGAGTATAACAGCCACAAATAATATATAAGCAAATGAGCATGGCTGTATTCCAATAAGACTTCATTTACAAAAATACGTTGTGGTCAAATTATCATGAAGATGTAACAATTACAAACATATACATACCTAACAACAGAGACCCAGATACCCGAAGCAAAAACTGACGAAACTCAAGGGAGAAATAGCCAATTCGGCAATAATAGTTGAAGACTTCAATATCCCTACTTTCAATAATGGACAGAGCCATCAGATAGATAATCAATAAGGAAACAGAAGACTTGAGCAACACTATCAACCAACTTGACCCAACTGACATTTATGTAACTCTCCACCCAATGACAGCAGAATACACGTTTTTTTTTTAAGTACACCCAAGTACATTTACCAAGACAGACCATATTCTGGGCCATGAAACAAGTCTCAATACATTTAAAAGAGTTCAAGTCATACAAGTATGTCCTTTCACCACAGTGGAAATCCCCCAAGAAATCAATAAAAGATAAGATTTTTGGACCCCCCCCACCCCAAATATTTGGAAATTAAATAACACACAGGTAACTAGCAACTAATAGATAAATTAAGTCCTGGAGATCTAAATGCATAGCATAAATGTTATAATCAACAATACTGTATTATGAACTTCAAAGTTGATGAGACTAGATCTTAATTGTTCTCATCACAAAAGAAATGATAATTATGTGATATGATAGAGGTATTAATTACATTGCACTATATAAATGCATCAAATCAACACTCTGTACACCTTAAACTTACACGATGTTATAAGTCAATTATATTGCAATTAAAAAAAAACACATAGGTCGGGACTTCCCTGGTGGTCCAGTGCTTAAGAATCCGCCTTCCAATGCAGTGGACGTGGGTTTGATCCCTGGTCTGGGAACTAAGATCCCACATGCCACTGGGCAACTAAGCCCACGCGCTGCAACTACTGAGCCCACGTGCTCTGGAGCCCATGCAGCACAACTAGAGAGCCTGTGCACCACAACTAGAGAAGCCCGCGCAGCCAAAATAAAAAAACAAACAAAAAAACCACACAGGTCAAAGATCTCAAAAGGGAAATTAAAAGTATTTTGAATGGAATGAAAATAAAAACATAGCATTTCAAATTTATGGGATGTGGCTAAAGCGGTACTTAGGGGATATTTACAGCAGTAAACACATTAACAAAGAAGAAAGATTTCAAATCAATGGCTTCAGCTGCCACCTTAAGAAACTTTATATATATATTGAACCCCAAAGTAAATAGAAGGGAAATAATAAAGAACAGAATGGAAATCAATGAAATAAAAACCAGAAAAACAATAGGAAAAAAAAAACAAAACAAAACCAATGAAGCCAAAAGCTGGTTCTTTGAGAAGATTATTAACACTGATAAATCTTTAGCCAGACTGATTAGGAAAATAGAGAGAGATGACACAAATTACCAATATCAGAAGTGAAAGAGGTGATATCACTACAGAATTTATAAGTATCAAAAGGATAATAAGGAAACATTATGAACAACTTTTTGCCTATAAATTCAACAACTTGGATGACACAGACAAATTACTTGAAAGACAAACTACCAAAGCTCATTCAAGAAAAAACAGATAATTGATATCTGTTAAAGAAATTGAATTTTTAGTTAAAAACCTTCCTGCAAAGAAAACTCCAGACCCAGATGGCTTCACTGGTGAATTCTACCAAACATTTAAGAAAGATGTAATATCTATTTTACACAAATTCTTCCAGAGAAATGAAGACAAGGGAATATTTATAGAGTAAGGCCAACATTATTCTATCAAAATCAAACAAACGTATCATAAGAAAGGAAAACTACAGATCATTATTCCTCATGAACATAGATGAAAAAATTTTTAACAAAAAAATGTAGCAAACTGAACTTAAAATATATATAAAAAGAAAAATACCATCCTGACCAATTGGGGGTTCATCCCAGAAATGAAAGGTTGGCTTAAAATTGGAAAATCAGCATAACTGAGCATAGTTAAAGAATAAAAGAAAAAAGAAAAAAAATCATGTAAACTTCCTAATAAATGCAGAAAAAGCATTTGAGAAAATCCAGCTTCCATTACTATAAAAATTATCAGCAAAATAGGAATAGAAGGGAAATTCCTCAGCCTGATAAAGGGCATCTATGAAAAAACTACAGTTAACGTCATACTTAATGGTGAAAGCCTGAATGTTTTTGCCGTAAGATCAGGAATAAAACAAGCATGTCTACTTCTCTACTCCTATTCAGCATCCTACTAAAGGTGCAGTATGCAAGAAAGAAAAAGAAACAAAAGGCAGATAACATAATCACCTTTGTAGAAATCTGATGGAATCTACAAAAAAGATACAAACACTACTGAGTTTAGAAGATTGTAGGATATAAGATCGACATAGAAAAATTAATTGTATTTCTTTGTACTAGCAACACAATAGAAAGTTGAAATCAAAATAGAGGTCTGAAAAGTGCTTTGAGAACACAGATAAGGGGAATCAATTAGAGAAAAAAAGATATTTGAGCTGGAACTTGAATGATAAGTAAGGACTTCTCAGTTAGATTAAAGGTATTCAAGGCAGAGGGAATAGCACTGAGACAGGTAAGAATGTGTGCTAACAAAGAACAAAAGGACTCTGCGGGGCCCAAGAGGTATACATGCATGGAAGCAGTGTACATGGCCTTTGCCACATGATGGGCCATGCAGAGGTCTCTTGCTCTGGGGCTTACTGCTGATATAACAGTCTTAAACTGAAAGTGGTCCAGACAAACTAGGTACATTGCATCCTCTTTCAATTCAAAAAGAGCACAAAGACCATCAAAGCAACAGAAAATCTGCCACACTTCTAAGCACCTCAAGTGAAACGTGCACATAGTTCTAACCTCTTATGCAAGAAAGATGGATGTAAAAGTTCAGGATCCTTGTCCAGATCCCAAATTCAATAGATATCACCTGTACTCATGAATGAACTATTTAAAAGTCAGCCTAGGGGGCTTCCCTGGTGGCGCAGTGGTTGAGAATCTGCCTGCTAATGCAGGGGACACGGGTTCGAGCCCTGGTCTGGGAGGATCCCACATGCCACGGAGCAACTAGGCCCGTGAGCCACAACTACTGAGCCTGCGCGTCTGGAGCCTGTGCTCTGCAACAAGAGAGGCCGCGACGGTGAGAGGCCCACGCACTGCGATGAAGAGTGGTCCCCGCTTGCCACAACTAGAGAAAGCCCTCACAAAGAAACGAAGACCCAACATAGCAAAAATAAATTACTTAATTAATAAACTCCTACCCCCAACAACAACAACAACAACAACAACAAAAAGAGTACATGTGAATTCCAGAGTTTACTTATGAGGAGGTTCTATAAAAAAAAAAAAAAAGTCAGCCTAGCAACTCAGACTCTGCAAACTACACAAGTTCACTGAAAACAGCTATTTTCTGATATGGCCCTCTAGTTATTGGTGTGACTGAGGCTAGTTTCAGATTTACCCATAAGATTAATTTTCAAATGTTCTAAATTGATTGTGGTGATGACTGCACAACTATGCTGTGAATATATGAAAAAACATTGAAATGTACATTTTAAGCAGGTGAATTGTATGATATGTGAATTATATCTAAATATAGCTACTATTTCAAAATAAGAATCATTTTTGAGGATTTAAAGAATACTTTTGTTTTAATCAAATAGACAGTATCTTGCAGATTTAGTAACTACTAGTTTAAGTGTCAATCATCTTTTAAAATCAGATACATGACTCAAAGAATTCTTGTACAGTTAGCAAGCAGTACGTTCTTCCCTCCTGCTGTTTTGTTTCCCAGCCAGACCGAGGTTAGGTTACATTAAATCTAGTCATAAAAAGAAAATAGTTATATATCTGGCAATAAAATTCTATGTTAGCTTAATTTCCAAAAGACTGGAAAAAAAAAAGAATGTAGCACATCATTAGTTTCACGTTCACCATGAAATGAATAAATGAATTAGCACATTTCACCAATTAAAATCCAAGGGATACATCATTTAGGTAATTTCCCCAGATCCCTCAGGTTCCTAATATACTGTTCGACCATTCTGCCAAGCAGCTTTTTTCTAAGATGTTCTTTCTTACCTGGTCTCAAAGGTGTGACATCTTGCTGAAGATTAGCTGTTCTCAGAGGAGTTTTGCCCTGAAAAAGCCCTCCTGTACCATTCTTCCCAGGAAACTTATTCTCCAAATTGGCCTTCTCTTCTGTGAAAAGGTAAAATCACCATCGTGTAAACAATCAGCAAAGAAAGCAAAATAAATTAGTGCCATACACTTAATATGGGGCCTAAATAAAGCCTCTTTCCAGTATACTTCTAACTCATTTGCAAGTACCAGCAAAGTTCTAGTGATCAAAAAGGAATAAGTACATATTATATGTCAGAGATAGCGACTGCAAAAACTATCACTAAAACACTGGCAACACTGAACAATGTATTATAGAAAAGAAGTGCAGACTCTGCATTGTGGATAGCTCCTTATCTTTGCTTGATACACATTCAGGACCATACAAGCATAAACTGGTCTTATCTACCACCTAAATACAGCATGTTCCTCTTAAAGAAAACTGTATCCAGCAAGACTTGCAAGGCTTACAAGGGACATCTGATAGTCTAATTGTGTTGAGGTTCTTCCTCAACTAGGAGAGTGTGGGGTGTATGAGTATGGAACGGAGTTAGGCTCTCTTAAGGAGTTTTATCTTAGGTTCTGCTGTGCCCAAAAGCCAGTGCAAAACAGTGAAAAGTGTGTTCTACCAACAGCCTACTGATAGAAATTTTAGGAATGTGGCGAGCCCCAGCAATAACTCTGTGAATGTACACTCTGATTGCAAAACTGTGTAAAAAGATTTGATTATTTGGAAGAAAATTAGAAAGTAATATATTAGAACTAAGGTGATTTTGAAAAAAATAGTGGGATTCATTTTTTCTTCTAAACTGTATCTAATAGTATTGTTATATTAATATTTCCTTTCTTGTTTTCAAGAAAAACTTGGAAAAAGAGATAGACAACTCAGCTATTTCCTCAGGGTTTCTGTGGGCCAAGGGCATGGGGAAGACTTCTGTATGGCAGCTGGCCGTCTTATCCACCCTTCCTCCTACACCACGCCCAAAAGACCCCTCCTCTCAGGATACCCACTGGATTTTATTAGAATCCTTTTCCAAGAGAATGGCATATGCCATCACATTTGGACACTGCATTATAAGTGTTAAGTACAGCTGCAGTGGACTAATTTCTATCCCCCATCACATACTGATTTCTCTTAATGAGGAGGATAAGGACATGAAATAGAAGAAAATGAAGGAGCCCCAGCAAATACTAGCCTCACATATCACTGGGCTCAGATGTTATTCCAATGTAATATAAAAACAAAACCACATCCTTATTTGTTGACCTGGTGTCAAAGTTTGTGTCATATCACCTGCCCCTACATCAGGCAATCCTATCTCTATTTGGAGATTGGGTTCTGAGTAGCATAATCCCTCCATTTAAAAATGAACTGGGGGGAATTTCCTAGAGGTCCCGTGGTTAGGACTCCCTGCTTCCACTGCAGGGGGCACAGGTTCAATCCCTGGTCAGGGAACTAAGATCCTTCAAGCTGTGTGGTGGGACCAAAAACTAAAAAAAAAGAACTGGGGAGAAGCAGCAAGAGGGAGATGAGTATAGTTATAAAAGGACAACACAGGATCCTTGTGATGATAGAACTGTTTGATATCTTGACTGTGGCAGATCAACAAACCTACATAGGTGATAAAATTGCATAGAATTTAATACACATAAATAAAAATAAATACAAATCAAACTGAGGAAATCTGAGTAAGACTGTCAACATCCAAGTTCAGTTGTAATATTATACTCTATGCCCAGTGACAGTAGAGCAAGTTTTTATGTGACTGCCATCACTACAGACATGTCCTAGAACTTCACTCAACTTTGTTTCATCTAGATTTTACCATATGTCCCTAAAGCTTAAATATTTGTCATTCTTAACTGGAAAACATTGATTTCTACTGATAGTCCATTCCCAAAATACTGGGCGTCTCGATTATTTCTATCATATCGTGGATGACAAAGTATCTTGGTGCAGAAAAGAATTTATATTTTTTTAATTTATTTATTTTTATAAATTAATTTATTTATTTTTGGCTGCGTTGGTTCTTCGTTGTTCTGCGCAGGCTTTCTCTAGTTGCGGCAAGCAGGGGCTACTCTTCGTTGCAGTGTGCAGGCTTCTCAATGCAGTGGCTTCTCTTGTTGCGGAGCACGGGCTCTAGGCACACAGGCTTCAGTAACTGGCACGCAGGCTCAGTAGTTGTGGCTCACGGGCTCTAGAGCGCAGGCTCAGTAGTTGTGGCGCACAGGCTTAGTTGCTCCACAGCATGTGGGATCTTCCCAGACCAGGGCTAAAACCCATGTCCCCTGCAT
The DNA here is from genome assembly GCF_059928025.1 of Delphinapterus leucas. Lineage (NCBI taxonomy): Eukaryota > Metazoa > Chordata > Mammalia > Artiodactyla > Monodontidae > Delphinapterus > Delphinapterus leucas. The sequence goes on along the minus strand of NC_143143.1, from coordinate 61,919,585 downwards.
TGGCAGGCGGATTCTTAACCACTGCACCACCAGGGAAGCGCAGGAATTTATATTTTGGTTATCTACAATCCCTTCTATTTTTGAAAGGTCTCCAGCACAAAGCAAGTCACTAACCCTTAAAACAACCAGAGAAAGCAGATACTTACCAAACCAGGAATCTATGTTTTGGGTATCTTCCTCATCATTCAAAGATGTAAAATTGATGAAGTCTGTTGGAGCATCATAGGAATAGGAGGTTGTAGCTTGTGACATTTTTCCCACCCTTGGTGCAGAACAGCAGGTTTGCCCAGTGTTTGTTTCTCAATAGGTCACCTCCTAAGGAAAGAAATAGTTCAGAAACTTGGTGGCACATTTATCTTAAGGTACTGATTGCTTAACAATTACTTTGCTTTTATGATCACATTTGCAATTCTGAAAATCACCTGGGCAGTATGCCTTACTTTTCAAATCACACTAATAGTTAACTTCGCTTTTGCAGTAACTTGAAGACACTCCTTGAGGTAAATATATTGGAATTAGAAAGAGGTCAAATTTGATGAATACCTACAACATGCCATGTGCTGTGCTAGGTGTTTTACATTCATTATCTTATTTTCCTCAATTTACCGTTTTCTCATTTCCAGTCTCCTCCACATCCAGTGTGCTTTCTCTCTGCCCTGAATAACCCAATTTCTGAAACACACCATTAAATTTTATACCTACCAACCAAAATCTTACTCATCATTCAAATCCAGTCCAATTCTCTGTAAAATCTTTCCCAGTTTCCACCTATCATACCTAATTGTTGCCTCTCCAAAGCCATAGTGCTTTTATACCATCTAATTTTATATTAGTTAACTATGCAAATGTCTCTCCTAGTAGACGCTAAGTTCCTGTAGATAAGGATGAATTTTACTCACTTGTGTATACCTCATCCATCAAGGTGCTTAGAACAGTACCTCATACATAGTAAAAGCTCAATATAGTTTTGCCAAGTACAGGTTTTTTCTTTAGAAATACTTTCATAAAAATACTATTCCTGGGCATGAAGAGAAAGACTTCAAAAAATACATAAAAGAAAAAAAAAAGTATATAAACGGCACAACATGCAGATTAGGTAAAAGAAACATGTCAAAGACATGGGTCCATCCTTACTTCGGCATACTTTGTACAGAAGTACTGTACTGTGTCCTCTGTGCTGTGGAAACCTGTGTAGGTTTAAAGTCAGCCCCCACTCCAGCCTTGTATGGTTAAGAAAATAGCTGGAAGTAATCTGAAAAATAGCCGAAAGGCCACACTCACTGATAAATAATTTCCCTATGAAACCCAATGAGCCATTTGTCTTCATCCATGAAATGAGATGTACTTAAAGTATTCTGTATCTTGGAAGAGAAGGAGATATCAGTAACAACTTGCATACACAGTTATTAAACTAAGTACCTTTCTGTAAGCCCTTATTTTAGAAATACATGCTCATTTTAAAAAATTAGATCACAAAAATAGTTTTCATAAAAATCTAGTGCCACACTGCTCCAGACACACACACAATACCTCTCTCAATCTCTCTCTCTCTCTCCACACACACACACACACACACACACACACACACGCACACATTTTGATTTTTCAAATGGGATCATTGACATTTTGAATCTGCTTCACATATCGTGAGCATATTCCTTGTCAATAAATATAGATATATCAGCAACCACAATTTACTTATCCCTTATTTTAGAATTTTCCCAATATTTTCACTTTAAAGATACTACTAGAAGAATAACCAGGTAGCTAAATTTCTGTACATATTCTTAATTCTTCCCTTAAGACAAATTCTTTTATTTATTATTTATTTATGTTTTGTGTTTTTGTGGGGTTTTTTGTTTTGTTTTGTTTTTGCAGTACGCGGGCCTCTCACCGTTGTGGCCTCTCCCGCTGTGGAGCACAGGCTCCGGACGCGCAGGCCCAGCGGCCACGGCCCACGGGCCCAGCCACTCCGTGGCATGTGGGATCCTCCTGGACCAGAGCACGAACCCGTGTCCCCTGCATCGGCAGGCGGACTCTCAACCACTGCGCCACCAGGGAAGCCCATGTGGGGGGTTTTGGCTGCATTTGGTCTTTGTTGCAGTGGGTGGGTTTTCTCTAGTTGCGGCGAGTGGGGGTTACTCTTCGTTGCGGTGCGCGGGCTTCTCCTTGTGGTGGCTTCTCTAGTTGCAGAGCACGGGCTCTAGGTGCACGGGCTTCAGTAGTTGCAGCACACAGGCCCCAGAGCGCATAGGCTTCAGTGGTTGCAGCGCATAGGCTCAGTAGCTGTGGCACGCAGGCTCTAGGGCACACGGGCTTCAGTAGTTGTGGCACGCAGGCTCAGTAGTTGTGGCGCACGGGCTTAGTTGCTCCTTGGCATGTGGGATCTTCCCAGACCAGGGATCAAACCCATGTCCCTTGCATTGGTAGGTGGATTCTTAACCACTGCACCACCAAGGGAAGTCCCAAGACAAATTCTTAAAGATGGAATTGCTGGCTCTTGACACATACTGTGAAAACATTCCTCAGAAGAGTAATACCCACTAGCATTACCAGAGAGGTGTGCCCGTTCTCTTCTGGGCACTAACAGCCCTCAGTGCTCATTTTCTCTATTTTATACCACTATACCTAGGCTGTGAGATAAATCATGAGATTAATTCCACCCAACCTCATTGCTGCTCAGTGGTTTAGCCATCATTTCATTAGCTTCTCTCAGTGGACTTGGGTAATTCAGAAGGAATTTGTTCTGACAGATATTTAGTTTATATAGTGACATCAACCTATACATCAGAGAACCTCATTCTCCCATGGTCTCTCTTATGAACTCACTGAAGCCACAACTCCACAGATACCTTTATAACAATGTGCCGACTGAGGAACTTAACGTAGAAATATGACATTTTGGAATTGGGAGGAATTTTAAATAACACCTAACTTTTTAAGTTTATAGATAAAGATTAATTAAAGTGAAACGGGGTCCTCCAAGATCACACAACACTTCTAATGATTATGGTAAAAACAGTTCCCAAAGGTGATTATACATGCCAGACACCATGTGGTACTAAATTGTACTATTTTAATAACCCTCAACAATCCTCTAAAGCATCAATTATTATTTCCATCCTAGAAGAGGAAGCTGAAGGTAAGGGAGATTAAAAGACTTCCCAATTATCATACAGTTATATAAAAGCAGAATTAGATCTAGAACTGAGGCCCCTGACTTCAGCACAGTGCTTTTCCTATATCGTTCTGCCCTCTCACCCTATGAATTAGAGAAGCATGTTAATGTAGTTATAGTCTCTATTTGCATAGAAAATAGTATGGTATTTCTTTCCAAGTAGATCCATTCTTCATAGTCTTTTGCCCTGAATAGAGGATTCTTTATTATCCTCCTTCTAAGTTTTCATTCTCCCCTATTTCTACTTTCATTATTCAGTTTAACTCAATAAGCTATTTATTAGCAGTCCACTCATATTACACACTTGCTAGAGGTCATAAATGTGGGCTTGATAATGTCGGAGCTCCTTTCTCACTAATATTCAAGGATGAGACAATATGTCTCATACAAAAGGTAGATCTAGTCTCAGACACAAAGGAATTAAAACCTAGACAGGAGTCCTATCACTCAATAAATAAGACAGTATAAATATTTAAATTATATAGTATAAACCATAAGTATAAAGAAAATTAGAGGGACTTCTCTGATGGTGCAGTGGTTAAGAATCTGCCTGCCAACGCAGGGGACACAGGTTCTAGCCCTGGTCTGGGAAGATCCCACTGCCGTGGAGCAACTAAGCCCACGCGCCACAACTACTGAGCCTGGGTGCCGCAACTACTGAAGCCTGCGTGCCTAGAGCCTGTGCTCCACAACAAGAGAAGCTACAGCAATGAGAAGCCTGTGCACCACAACGAAGAGTAGCCCCCTCTCACTACAACTAGAGAAAACCCATGTGCAGCAATGAAGACCCAACGCAGCCAAAAATAAATAAATTAGTTTTAAAAAAAAAAAAGGATGAAAATCAGAGATGACGTGGCTTAAGTCAAGTTATGATTAAATACTTTTCATTGAACAGCATCAAAACAGTAACAAGTGCACTGTAACAGAAGTCACCTCCTTGATTGCCAAGCTTCCAAGCTTGGGGTAGCCATGGGACAGTTCTGGCCAATGAGAACGATGAGAATCTGCTGAGGGATTCATAGGAAAACTCGTACTTACCTGATACAGCTACAGCCCTTGCTCCTGCCCTCTTCCTTCAGCTTTCTTCTTGCCTTGAAGGCAGATGTAATGGCTAGAGCTATAGCAGCCATCATATACACAGGAGTAAATGATTCAAGAGAATAACATACAATGGCCCTGATATCACTGAGCTATTGATCACTGATGATCAAATATCAGCAACCACCTACCTCTAGACAATAAAACTCTTTTCATATAGGCTGTTAAAGTCACATTTTCTTTCACTTAAAGCCCAAAACAATCCCAACATAGAAATCCAGAATTCTAGCCCTCTCCCTGGCATTACTTGATGTATATGATAACGGGCAAGTCACTCCACCTTTCTGCCTACCTACTTCCCGTAAACAAGTGAGAAGGTATTTTGAGTGCTATGAAATACACTACCGTATGATATTATCACTGCCTTTTGACCTACTGATACCTTTCCTCTCCTTGACCACATTTCTATTCAAAGGACATTGTTGAAAGATTCTCCAGCAATTGACAGTGGTTAAAATTCCCCTGCTGCAAGGAGGACGTTTTCCAGTTCTTGTGAACAAACATGCTGGAAGACATGGGAAAATCTTGGATTCCCATGATCTTAATGCCTAACCCAGGTCACTGGGAAGACTTCCCAGGCAGGAATGTAATGAAGACAACCAAAGCTGGGGGAGGGAAGAGGCAGGAATGTAATATGCAGCAACCCCACTTAGCCTCCTAAAAACTATGATTCCACCAAAGCATGCTGCTGAAAACCACCTGGAAAGTATTCAAATTTAAACCCTCACATCCTTTTTTCCTTTTTTTAATTATAGAGCTACACTGCTAGCCCCTGTGGAGGGCAATTTACATTTTTCTTTTTGATACATCTTGCCAAACGTAGAAATTTATCTTACAGATATGTATTTATACATATGTAAATATAAGAAAATTCACATAGCAGTGTTCATAAAAGCCAAAAACCTGAAAACCCCAATTCCACCAATAGATTAGTTGAATAAATTATGGCACAACCATATATTGAAATATTAAGTAACTTTAATATTAGATAACTTTACATATGTGATTTGTACAAAATGAGCTCCAAGAGCTACTAAGTGAGAAAAGCAAAATGCACAAGTGTGTGCTCCCATTCAGGTTATAAAAGAGGGAAAGGGGCAGGGTTTCCCTGGTGGCACAGTGGGTAAGAATCCACCTGCCAATGCAGGGGACAGGGGTTCGATCCCTGGTCCGAGAAGATCCCACATGCCACGGAGCAACTAAGCCCATGTGCCACAACTACTGAGCCTGCGCGTCTGGAGCCTGTGCTGCGCAACAAGAGAGGCCGCAATAGTGAGAGGCCCACACGCCGCGATGAAGAGTGGCCCCCGCGTGCCACAACTGGAGAAAGCCCTCGCACAGAAACAAAGACCCAACACAGCCATAAATAAATAAATAAATAAATAAAAATAAAATAAAATGTTCCTGTGTATTGACCTAAAAAAATAATAGCTATTAATTACTGAGTCCTTATGACAAGCCAAACAGTGTTTTCATATATTAACTCACTAAATCCTCACAATAATCCTATAAAGTAGGTACTGTTATTATCTTAATTTTACAGATGAGGAAAATGAGGCACAGAAAGATTTACTATTTGTTCATGGTCATGAAGCTAAGAAGTAGCAGAGCCAGGATTCAAACCCAGACAGGCCCTAAAGGGAGTGTCCTTATCCACTGCCTCTCATATTTATTTAAAAATAGATATTTATGTAGATCAATATCAAATGTCAAGGAGCGAGAGACAAAACCATTTACAGATAATAATAACTTCCAAATACTGATTGTCTACCTCAGGCCAAGCACTTTACGAGGCACTTCACATAAATCATCTCATTTAAACTGCATTAACAATGTATAAGGTAGATATAGTCATCACCATCTTACAAATAAGGAACTGGCTCAACTACTCCAGGATCCTGGTGATCCAGGATCACCAACTAGTATGTAGCAATATTGAGTTTTAAGACCAGGTTAATAGGATTCCAAAATCTGGGGTCACTATAATATACAGGGTTTTCCTATAAATATTCCTTCAAAAATGAGGCAAGTAGGGACTTCCCTGGCAGTCCAGTGGTTAAGACTCTGTGCTTCCACTGCAGGTGGCACGGGTTCAATCCCTAGTCGGGGAACTAAGATCCCATATGCTGCACAGTGCAGCCAAAAAAAATGAGGTACGTAACCAAATCTTACTAACCTGTTAGACAAATACAGAAATAAACTCTGCTCTATAGGAAAATTAAGTATTCCTGACAAGTTGTGCAAAAAGAACACTTTGGTAAATTAAAAACCCTATTCTAAGTATACCAGGAAAACTCTGAGCTGAATCTTCTCATAAACCAAAATATCACCCCTTAATTTCTCTTTTTCTAAGTTTGTACTCTTGCATATAAATTTTTGCTGTAAACAAGATGGAGGTTAGTCTGAACCTCTCAGTGGATATTCCAGAGTAGACTATTCACGCATCTGGAGGGATGTCCTCTGAGGTCTAGGACTGTATTTGATCGGTGGGGGTTAAAAGGCAAAGGGGGCTGAAACCTAAATATACCTTATCTTTATTTAGATGAAATTTTAAAACCAAAATACTATTTTTTAAAACAACCTCTTGCTGGAGAGGGTGTGAGGAAAGGGAACCCTCTTGCACTGTTGGTGGGAATGTAAATTGATACAGCCACTATGGAGAACAGTATGGAGGTTCCTTAAAAAACGAAAAATAGAACTACCATATGACCCAGCAATCCCATTGCTGGGCATATACCCTGAGAAAACCATAATTCAAAAAGAGTCATGGGGCTTCCCTGGTGGCGCAGTGTTTGAGAGTCCGCCTGCCGATGCTAGGGGACACGGGTTCGTGCCCCGGTCCGGGAAGATCCCATGTGCCGCAGAGCGGCTGGGCCCGTGAGCCATGGCCGCTGAGCCTGCGCGTCCGGAGCCTGTGCTCCGCAACGGGAGAGGCCACAACAGTGAGAGGCCCACGTACCACAAAAAAACAAACAACAACAAAAAAAAGAGTCATGTACCACAATGTTCACTGCAGCACTATTTACAATAGCCAGGACATGAAAGTGTCCATCGACAGATGAATGGATAAAGAAGATGTGGCACACATATACAATGGAATATTACTCAGCCGTAAAAAGAAATGAAATTGAGTTATTTGTAGTGAGGTGGATGTACCTAGAGTCTATCATACAGAGTGAAGTAAGTCAGAAAGAGAAAAACAAATACCGTACACTAGCGCCCTTATATGGAATCTAAAAAAAACACTATGGATGAACCTAGTGGCAGGGCAGGAATAAAGATACAGATGTAGAGAACGGACTTGAGGACACAGGCTGGGAAGGGGAAGCTGGGACGAAGTGAGAGAGCAGCACTGACATATACACACTACCAAAATGTAAAATGGATGGCTAGTGGGAAGCTGCTCCATAGCACAGAGAGATCAGCTCGGTGCTTTGTGACGACCTAGAGGGGTGGGATAGGGGTGGTGGGAGGGAGGCTCAAGAGGGAGGCTCAAGAGGGAGGGGATAAGGGGATATATGTATACTTAGAGCTGATTCACTTTGTTGTACAAGAAACTAACATAATATTGTAAAGCAATTATACTACAATAAAGATATTAAAAAATAAACGACCTCTTTTTCAAAAAGCTTCTTTTGAGCTATCTTTTGGTCTAATACACCCCTTGCCCCCACCCCCCGACCAAAAGAGGGGAACAAACAGATAAATACATATCCATTGAGAAGTCTGATTCTCCTCAATAAAGAGTGATGGCACAAGTACATGAACAAAACCAAAAGTAACTACTGGGTTATGCTAGCGTCACTACGCTGCCTCTCCCACAAATAATAAATATTAGGATGTGAAACCTTCAAAAATTAAAGGACTGGGCTTCCCTGGTGGCGCAGTGGTTGAGAGTCCGCCTGCCGATGCAGGGGACATGGGTTTGTGCCCCAGTCCGGGAAGATCCCACATGCCGTGGAGCGGCTGGGCCTGTGAGCCATGGCTGCTGAGCCTGCGCGTCCAGAGCCTGTGCTCCGCAACAGGAGAGGCCACAACCGTGAGAGGCCCGCATACCGCAAAAAAAAAAAAAAAAAAAATTAAAGGACTAGTGGGAAATGGAACAGGCTAAGGCCAAAGCTAACTGTTTAAATGAGAGCCCCAAGCAAGGTGGAAATGGATGCCTTCCTGCACCGCTTAATCAAGATTGAATTTCTGTCAACAGGTTTCACTGAAAAAAAAAAAAAAAGGCACATGCGTCAACCACATTGCCCCACACAAATCAAGCTGCCAAGCAAGAGAATTGGCTTCACATTTCAAAATTATCTGAATCCACCGCAACTTCAGACTCTTGCAAAACTAGAAACATTCTGAGTGAAGAAATAGCTCTTCCTGACAAATAATCCTATGATAGACAGGTAAAGGTTTCTCCCATATGTTATGAACTAGTTAGGTTCCTTTTAAAACTGCTTATCAAGTGCCATCCATCACATCACGTGGCTAATTTTTGTTTCCAAAAAACAAAGATTGAAAAGATATATATAATCCTTTCCCTTAAGGAACTCACAGTAATTTTGACACAGGGTGATCTTTGCTGTGGAAGTGCAGAGAAGGGGAATAGATGAAGGAGGGTCAGAGAAGGCTTCCTGGTGGAAGTGATACATAAAAGATACAGATAGACCTGCAGAGTTCTACAGGCTAAAGATGAATATTGACTTTTTCTAGGGGAAGAAATAAATGGAAAGGGAAAACAAACAGGGGGAAGTACACAATTGAGGAAGATTGCAAAAGAAACAAAGTAACCTATTTCCACATTCATCTGAAATTAACCTCCAAGGGTCCCTGTCTCTCTTCACTATCAAACCAAAAATATCCAGCCATGACAAGCTCTGTAAATCAAAAGGTGCAGGTTCAGAGCGGGTGGAGGAAAGCTGTAAAAGGCTGCATTCTAAGTAAGGTTGAAAGAGACTAGCAGCTCCTGAGCAAAATGAAGACTTTGGTGTGATAAGTGATCTCAAGTACCTCACTATACAAGCTTGTGAACTGCGTATTGCCTAATTCTATTGGAGGAAAAATCATGAGTTAAATAAATGGTAATGTAATAGAATAAAAAGAGTAAGGCAAGATCTCATTAGAAGTGTAGTTAGTTAAAATGGTCCCATCCCAGGCAGTGCCATTTCCCCAGGGACACCCTCTCTTATTTTCACAAGGGATAAGAGATCCTGTTACACTACCACAAGTTAGAGTTGAGTTATTGTCATCTTAACCAGGGAGAAAACACCTACATTTCTTTTTCTTGTACATAAGGATTAGCAGGAGACAGTAAATGGCAACATAATACAGACAGCAATTTTAAATGTTCATCAAAGTCACAAACTAAGTCTGAAGGAAGTTAATGGACTTTGTGTTTCCACATTTGTTTGCTAACTTCTATGATGAAATCGGATCTATTTACAGAAACAGATCTATGAAGCTTGCAAAATTGGGTCATTTTAAAATCCAGTGACAATCTCTCACTGTCCAAGCACTTAGAAGTCAGCACAGGACACATGGACACTTGTTCTAATTCATCACTGTCCAGAAATCTCAAGCAAATACATTTTTCTACCATTTTCCTCCCAAACTTGTGAGTTTCTTATCACTGTTTTTGAAGGATTACAAATTCAGTTCCGCTTTTTTTATTCATCCACAGAACTCTACAAACCATAATCCACTCTTACATGACTAACAGGACCTGGATAGAAATCAAAGATGCCATTTACCTCTAGGCCAAATAACAACACAGATCTTTTTAATACCAAAGTTTTCTGATGTTCCAAAAGTAAGAAGCTGAAAGAGTTTGTAAGGGTTGACAGTGGGGCTACAGGAGGTCACAATCCTAGTCAAATCTCAATCATTCAGTCTTGTAGAGATTTATATCCCTCAAAAGGTATCTGATTTGGAAAGGAGACAGACAGAGACACACCCACATACACACACACCCTAAAAAAGTGATAATCAATGAGGTGGCAGGGAGTGAGGTAGACAATGAGAGGGTTGGAAGGTTTTTAACTATAAACCTTTTTATATTATTTTGATTTTTGCACCATTTGAATCTATATTTTAAAAATAAAAAATTGTGCCTGTGTGAACATACACTGCTGGTGGATGTGTAAATCAGCACAATTTTCCTATAAAGCAATTTGGTGCTACATACCAAAGTCTTAAAAATACACATTCTTTGGGACTTCCCTGGCAGTCCAGCGGTTAAGACTCCGCGCTTCCAATGCAGGGGGCACGGGTTCAATCCCTGGCTGGGGAACTAAGATCTCACATGTCACACGGCCATAAATAAATAAATTTTAAAAATTAAGAAAATAAAAATATGCATTCTAAAAAAAAAAAATATATATATATATATATATATGCATTCTTTTTGACCAATGGTTCCACTGGGTAAAATACTATGGTAGAACGATATAATGGAATAATATATAGCCACTAAAATTATGTTATACAAAATTTTAATAAAATGAAAAAATTTTCATAACCTAATTATTAAATGAAAAAAAAATGAAGGTTATTAGAGTATGGTTTCTTAAAACCAAATATAGATACCCTCCAAAATTTGGAAAGAAATCTATCAAAATGCTAGCCATAGTTTATCTGAGAGGTAGGATATTGGGTGACATTATTTTCTTTTGCTTTTACATATTAAATAAATTTTCTTCCAAAATAAGTGTTACTTTCTAAAGATAAGCTAGTTATTTAAAGAATTTTGAAGCTAATATATTAATGTCCCCCTTATTCCTTTTTAATGTAATACTGTGGATACAGCTTTACCTGTGGTTTAATCGTCTGTCAGTCCACCTGTCTACAGGCTTGACTCAAAGTTGCAATATACTTTTTCACCTCTCCTGAAATCTTGAAGTCTAGAAAGTACTTCTTATCAAGAACCTGGAAGAAGCAGAAAGGTGATGAAACAGGTTCAAGTTCTTTGTAGTAAAAAAGGTTAACAGAGAACAGAAGGAGCTATAAAACCCCAACCCCCCAACCCGGGGTCCCCAACCCCCGGGCCACGTACCAGTACCAGTCCGCACAGCAGGAGGTGAGCGGCAGGCGAGCGATTGAAACTTCATTTGCCGCTCCCTGTCGCTTGCATTACCAACTGAACCATGCCCCCCACCCCCATCCAAACCCGTCCGTGGAAAAACTGTCTTCCACAAAACCAGGCACTGGTGCCAAAAAGGTTGGGGACCGCTGCTATAAAATACCAAGGATATCCACTCTTAAAACCAAAGAGTGCTTCTGAGAGCTAAGGTCTAAATAGCATGGATCCCCCCAAATGCCAGACTTCTTAAAAGATTGTTGTTTCATTAGTGTAAAAATGTTCTTCAAGTTTTTTAGTGTACATGTGCTGTTTCCCAGTATCTTTGTGGTTACATACTCTCACTTTAAAGCAACCTTTCTGAAACCTGCAACTTAGGAACACTGACATCAAGGGGTTGCAGTGCGCACTTCTATCCTATTCAAACATCAGGACAAAGAGTAGGCACACTCAAAATATGAAAAAACTTCTGCTACCCTTTTAAATTTAATAAAGTAGAAATAGGGATTTCCCTGGTGGTCTAGTGTGTAAGACTCCACGCTCCCAATGCAGGGGGCTGGGGTTTGGAACTAAATCCCGCATGTGTGCCACACCTAAGAAGTCCACATGCCACAACTAAGACCCAGCACAGCCAAAATAAATAAATAATAAATATTTTTTTAAAAACTTAGCTTTAAAAAAATTAATTAAAAAGTAGAAATAGCATTTTATAAAAATTTTCTAAAGTATGCTCCTACATACAATTTTATACCTTTCTCACTAATCTTTAATTTCCCCCTATAATCAAGTTTTTCTATGCAAACAAACAAAAACAGAACCCCTCCCAGTTATCTGTACTTTTTTCACAAAGTACCCTAGCTGCTGATCTGTCTCAGACACAGATCTATTCACAGAATTGATTGGCCTGTTCCCTGGTGGCGCAGTGGTTAAGGATTTGCCTGCCAATGCAGGGGACATGGGTTCGAGCCCTGTTCCAGGAAGATCCCACATGCCGTGGAGCAACTAAGCCCGAGCGCCACAACTACTGAGCCTGCACTCTAGAGCCCAGGAGCCACAACTATGGAAGCCCGTGCGCCTAGAGCCCGTGCCCTGCAACGAGAGAAGCCACCGCGATGAGAAGCCAGCGCACCGCAACGAAGAGTCATCCCCCGCTCTCCGGAACTAGAGAAAAGCCTGTGCGCAGCAACAAAGACCCAACGCAGACAAAAATAAATAAATAAATTTATAAAAAAAGAATTGATTGGCCTGTTCAATCTCCCTGTAGTAAATTCTGCTTCCTACCTTTACCCATATGGCAAAGAAAATTCAGTTTGCCAAAGGACATTTAAATCTCTCCTCCTCCTTTCTTCCCAAGCAATTCAAAAAGAATTAGGGGGCTTCCCTGGTGGTGCAGTGGTTGAGAATCTGCCTGCTAATGCAGGGGACACGGGTTCGAGCCCTGGTCTGGGAAGATCTCACATGCCACGGAGCAACTAGGCCCGTGAGCCACAACTACTGAGCCTGCACGTCTGGAGCCTGTGCTCCACAACAAGAGATGCCGTGACAGTGAGTGGCCCCCGCTCACCGCAAGTAAAGGAAGCCCTCGCACAGAAACGAAGACCCAACACACCCAAAAACAAAAATAAACCCAACCAAATATTAAAAAAAAAAAAAAAAGAATTAGGGAAGAGACCCAGGAAAGGCTGAGGAAAAAATACATATAGGAAATAATATAGGTGGATTCTGAACCTCTCCTGATACCTGAACAAGAAATGAAGGACCTTCCCACATAATCCTGTCTCCTGTTGAAGCTTAATTGCAGCTGCAGGATAAACTAACTTTATTAAGGTTGGAATACACAGACTTAAATAAGGTGGGCCAAAATAACTATTTTCTTTAAATGATTTGAAAGTTTAAACAAATTTACCAATCTAATTCAATATATCCAGTTTTTCATACCTGAAATTTTGTAGTCAATTTAGATAATGCCTTCTTGTCTTTCCAATTCAACAGATATTGAATGGGTGATTTCCATGCACCAAGACTGTTCGGGTTCCTGTCTAACTAAACTCTCCTTATCAAGAACGGTTTCTGTCCCACCTGCTTCACAAAGCCACCCTTGCCTGTTTTAAGCCTCACTGATCTCCCTCACCTCTAAACTGCCAGGGCGCTTACAATACAAAACAATAGAGCACTCAGATGCTTTCTTGTCTTGTTCTAATTGTCACTTGTCAATTTGAATCAGACTTTTGGCCTCAAGCATACCAGAAACCATTCATCTGTATACACACAGTATCTAATACTGAGCACACAGTACAACCTCAAAGGTCAATTAGTTAGCTAAGTGAGCTGGGAGCCACAATAATTTTGATCCCAAGAGTGCCAACTTAATACTGAATTGACACACCCACAGTACAACTCCAAAACAACGTAAGTTTGATTTAGAGGTGGCTTGACAGGGGGTGATACACTGAGGCCACAACACAAAAATATCCTTAGTATTGCAGCAAACAGTTTGAATTTTGACATCTGATGAGTGAGACAAATTGAAAGGCCATAGAATGTCAAGACAAGGTAAGGCTGAACCAGGGAGAACTCCAAGTGATGGTCTTAAAGCAAAATCAGCAGAGCACTCAGATGCTGTCTTGTCCTAAGCAGGACTGATAGGGAGGAAGTCCTTGGTACCTAAGTACTAGGAAACTGTAGGTGAGAAAAAGAAACCATGTATCAAGAAACCAGGGAGAAAAACAATCCTACAATATTACAGCCTGGTTCACTTTTCCTTCCCTCTCCGATCTATAAGTGTTTTAGGACAGGAAATTAGAAAAGCAGTAATACCTAGTGATACCACACAAAGGGGGAGGGCTGGGCAGATAGGGATAAAACAGAATGAATTTTAAATCCCCAAATAGAAAGACAACTCCAAGTGGAATTAAACTTGTCCTCAATTATGTTCTCACCTCATTTACCTTTCTATCTTGCACAACAGTTTTGAAATGTAGTTGTTTGAGGCCACATCTTTTTCCTCCACCAAATGCCACACATCTTGAGGGCGGGTGGGGCTACTGTATCACCCATTTCGAGAAATGTATCTAGATTACGGGCTTCAGCTTCCCTCCTATAAAGGAGGGCTAAGACTGGCACCGACTTCACTGGATTGGGGCGAAAATTAAATGAGAAAACGCAGAGTGCTTGGTCCGGTAAACGCTTATTTCATGTGTGCTGGGTAATAATATAATTGTCGTTACCGTTATCCTTAGCCCACAGCCTCCCCCCACTCCTCCTTCCACCTATTTCCCACGCCGGCCTCCGCCTCTACCTGTAGACACAGCCCGCTAGTCCCGGTCCGGCCGGGGAAATCCTGTCATGAAGGGAAGGGTGGGCGGAAGCCCGGCTCCTGCTCTGCGGGTCAGGTCGGCGCCCCAGCAGCACACCGTCCCAGAAGCTGAGCCCTCGAGGAGGAGGAGACCTCCAGCCACTTGGAAATCAGGGAGAAGTCTGCCCGGCGCCCCAGCTGCTCGCCTTTTCTCCCCTCGGCTCACCTCGCCTCAGCGCTGACAACCGACCGCCAGGAAGACCCGCCGCGGGACTCATTCAGTACCGTTGAAAATTTGAACCCAGACTCTCCAGTCAAACGCACCAATCAGAGTGCCGGGAACCAGCTATCCCAGCCTTCCGATTGGCCCTAGAGATCGTAGGGAGGCCGGAAGTCAGGATGAGGGACAAGAAAACAACCGGCCCCGGAGACTCCTGGGAAATGTAGTGCGACTGCGTGAGCCGGCTGCAACAACTCGAAAGAGGAAATTACCACAAGGCCCAGAAAGGTCGGCTACACACTGTTTGGGAAAGGTGGTACTACCCACCGAAGAGAGAGGGAGTCTATTTAGGTAACAGGCGCGCGTCCTGAACTTCCCCAAAACTTTCACGGAAGGAAATTCTTCATTAGTTTATAATTCTCCCTGTAGTTGTGCATCGTGCCTTTGATTATTCTTAGGAATTCACTTCGTTTTAACATCGAGTCCCCTGCAAGCAACATAGTCTCGCCCCCAGATTCTCTGCCAATCGTGAAGGAGTCTCTCAAACTCTTTATCCAGTCCTCGCCCCAATATTACTGGCTAAAGCCGGCGGCTTTTTGGAGGTTTGGTCTTTCACTTTTAATGCCGTCTGCATCCTTGGCTCTATTACCCTCGTATTGTAGAAGAGAAAACAAATGCTCACGGAAGTTGAGTAAACTTATCTAAGATCACATTTTTTAAGTAGAGGAGATGGGATTTGAGTTAAGAACGTCTGATCCTATATATCATCAATAGTCAATTAGAAGATAATAGCAACAACAAGAACAAAAAGATCAACGTTCATAATAACGAAAAAGGCAACAAAGTTTTTAAAAATAAGCCTAAGACCTTTACGGGAAAATTTAAAACTTCGTTGAATAACTATAAAAATAATTAAATAAGCTATAGACCTTATTAATGGATGGGGAGATCTAATATTGTAAATTCTCCATATTAAAAGTTCAAGGCAATTCCGATGAAAATCGCAATAGGTTTTGTCATGGAATTTGCCAAGTTGATTTTAAAATTCACATGGAAGGAAAAAAGCACAAGAAGTGGCATCTGAATTTTGAAAAATAATAGGGGGCAATCGCCATAACAGATCTCACAAATATTAACATACTACGAAATTATAGTAATTTTAAAAGTATCGTCAGTTGAGTCTATGGGGATACAATCAGCAAAATCCAGACGAGAAAACTCTACAGGACAAAAGATCTAGTATCTTCAAAAAATAAATAGAAAACACAAAAACAAACAAACAAAAAAAAACAGCAAGAGTTGGGTCTTTTTGTTTGTCTTTGTTTTTCAATATTCCTTATTTTTAGAGATACACATGGAAATGATGAGGATGAAATGACTCTAGAATTTGCTTCAAAATAATCTGGAATATGCCAGAAAGGGAAGCAGATGGGAGTATAGATGAAACAAGATTCACCACAAATTGATAATTGCTAAAACTGAGTGACAGGTTCAATATACATATATACATACACATACATATATGCATTTGAAATTTTCCACAATTTTTTTAAGCAGGGTATTGGCATAGAAAATTTTTTTAACAACAAAAGATCAGTAGAAGAGTTTAAGGGTTCAGACACAGGCGCATGTATATCAGAATTTAGTAAATGCTGAGTAGAATTTCAAATCAGATGGAAACAAATAATGGAGTTAGGACATTTGCTTTTCATTTGGGGAAAATATTATGTTAGATTTTTATCCAACACCGTTTACAAAAACAAATTTCAGATGAATTAAAACCCTAAAGATATTTAAAAATTAAAAATTTTAGGGACTTCCCTGGTGGTCCAGTGGGTAGGACTCCACGCTCCCAATGCAGGGGGCCAGGGTTTCATCCCTGGTCAGGGAACTAGATCCCAAATGCATGCCGCGACTAAGGAACCTGCATGCCACAACTATGAGCCCACATGCCGCAAACGGGGGATCCCACATGCCACAATTGAGGATTCTGCATGCCACAATGAAGTTCCCGCGTGCCGCAACTAAGACCCAGTGCAGCCAAAATAAATAGACTTTTTTTAATTAAAATTTTTAAGTTAAAATATATGTTTATGACATCGGGTAGGAAAATTTTAAGTAAGACATAAGGGGAAAACTAAGACGTAAAGGAAAAGACTGACCAAACCAAAATTTTAAAATTCTGTTTGACAAAAGAAAAACAAACAAAACTGAAGGATAAAATATTTCCAACACATGTAACAAAGTATTAGAACCTAAAATGTAAACAACAACAACAACAACAAAAACTCTTAAGAATCAGTGAGAAAAGGACAAAAGCTCAATAGGGGGAAAAAATGGGGAAAATAGGCAATTCTTAGAAGAAGAAACAAAACTGGCCATTAAAGACATGAAAAGGTGCTTGGCCTCAGTAGTAATACTGAAATTAAATTTTAAACTTAATTTAAACAAAGAAGTACCATTTTTCACCTATCAAACTGACCAAAATTAAAAGTTTGATGGTATCAAAGATTTACAAGGTAACTCAGAAGGTTGGGGAAAAGGATGCGTTCAGCTGCTTTAAAGGGCAACTTGGCAACACATATTTAAAATGTCAAACGTGTGTGCCCTGTAACCTAGCACTTCTATTTCTAGGTTTAGTTCCAAGAGACACACTTATCAACTTTCCACGGAGAAACAGAGGCACAGTCACTGCAGCATTTACTGAGCACCTACAATGTGCCAGTCGCTGTGCTAAATGTGGGGATATAGCAGTGAAAAGACAGACAAAATCTCTGTCTTCAGGGAGCTGACATTCTAGTGGAGAAGACAGACACTAAACAAGGTGAATAAATAAATAAGTAAATAATATCTCATAATAAGAGATGATAAATGCAAAGCCATGACAAGAAGCGGAGGAAGGGAGGGCTGGACAGGGACAAAGGGAGGGCAGGGTCTGCCTAGGCTGTGGCTGCCCACCGACCTCAAGGTACGTGCAGGGCCACTGGTAGGGGTGGAGGTAAAGGTACTTGCTTTATATTAGGAGGGAAGGGGTATCAAAGCTGTGCTGTGTCCAGGGCCTGCTAGGCAGAAAGTGCTCAGTGAGTGAATGAGTGTATGAGGCAATGCCAGGAGGCCAGGATGTGTGCAAGATCTTCCCAAGTCCTTCCAGATTAACAAGAGGTAATAAGCCTGGCCCAAAAGATTCCTCTCTTGTCATTCCTTCTGCATCCATTGTAGTGTAGGCTGGGTCTCAAGTTCCCATTATTTACGAATGGGAGACTTTAAGGTCTGAAATCACCAAAGCAGAATTTTAGACCTGGAAGGAAGCGCAGACATATCTGGTAGACCCTATCCACAATTTTAGTCATTACTCTTTTGTTGATTTATTTTGTATATTTATTTATTTATTTTCTTTATTTTTTTTTTGGCTGTGTCGGGTCTCAGTTGCAGCATGCGGGATCTTTCGTTGCTGCGTGCGGACTTCTCTCTAGTTGTGGCGTGCGGGTCTTTCTCTCTTTAGTTGTGGCGAGCCAGCTCCAGAGCGCGTGGGCTCTGTAGTTTGTGGCATGCAGGCCCTCTCGTTGAGGAGCGCGAGCTCGGTAGTTGTGGCGGACGGGCTTAGTTGCCCCGTGGCATGTGGGATCCTAGTTTCCGGATCGGGGATCGAACCCACATCCCCTGCATTGGAAGGTGGATTCTTTACCACTGGACCACGAAGGAAGTCCCTCAGTCATTACTCTTTTGGCCTTATCCATGTGAAAGGGGTTTGCAATTATAAATAGGGTAGCTCAGGGATGTTTGAACAAAGACCTGAAGGAGGTGAAGGAGTAAGCCATGCAGATATCTGAAGGAAGAATGTTCCAGGCAGAGGGAACAGCAAGTGCAAAGGCAGGAGCAGAGAGGCATGTTTTAGAAATAGCTAGGAAGTCAGGGTGACTGGATCAAATGGACAAGGAGGAGAGTATCAGAAGATGAGGCCAGAGATATTCTGGGGCAGGATGCAGACCAACTGGGCCTTAGTAAGGAAGCTGATTTTTACTCTGAATGAGGTGGGAGTCCTGGGAGGGTTTTGAGCATTGATTTACTCTCTACTTTTAACAGGATAACTCTGGCTGCTGTGCTGAAAACAGGGGGAAGGGGAACAAGAGTGGAAATAGGGAAATCAATTAGTAGGCTGCTGCGTTGTAGTTGTGAAAAATTGGAAACCACCTAATGGTCCATTAGTAGAGGGGGGGTTGTTCAATAAACTGTCTATAGGATGGAATACTAAGCATCAGTTCAAAAAGAGTTTGGGGGCTTCCCTGGTGGTTGCGGTGGTTAAGAATCCGCCTGCCAATACAGGGGACACGTGTTCAAGCCCTGGTCCGGGAAGATCCCACATGCCATGAGCAACTAAGCCTGTGCACCACAGCTACCAAAGCCTGCGCGCCTAGAGCCCATGATCCACAACAAGAGAAGCCACCACAATGAGAAGCCCGCGCACCGCAACGAAGAGTAGCCCCCATTCACCGCAACTAGAGAAAAGCCTGCACACAGCAACGAAGAGCCAATGCAGCCAAAGATAAATAAATAAATTTTTTTAAAAAAACGAGTTTGATAGATCTGGACTGATATGGAGATAATGTTTGAGACACATTCTGGAGTTAAAACACAAAGTGCTGATTGATTATGGGTGGTTTTTTTTCATTATGAAACCATTATGGGTTTTTTTTTTCTGAACTTTAAGAACTATATTTTCTTACTGAAGTATAGTTGATCATAATGTTTTTTAAAAATATGCAAAACAGTGTACCACTTTTCCCATGGGTGTGATTAAGTATTAACAGCTAGCACTTACCTGGCACTTACCATAGGCCAGGCACTGTTTGGAGTACTGTGCACATAGTTAACTCATTTCATCCTGACAATAACCCTGTGAGGTAGGTAATGTTATATATCCATTTTATAGATTGAGGAAGTTGAGACTCAGAGTGGTTAGAAAACTTCTCCAAGGTCACATAGTTTGTATGCAACAGAGCCAAGATTTGAACCCAAGTAGGCCAGCTCTAGAGGCCAAACCCTTAACCACTGCCCTATATTACCTCTCCTAAACATGGATGTGTATATAGAGAGAAAGGTATGGAAGAATTCACAACAACCTGACAAGAGTGGGAACTTCAGAGGGAAGGAGCTAAACAGGACTCGTGGACAGAAAGGATAGATAATTGGATCTTTATCTTTAATTTTTTTTTAAGAATATATCCACGTGTCACTTGTGTGCTTTGAATTTATTATTTCTTATTATAGAAGGGGAGAGGAGTCTGCAAAGGAGAGAGGAGGGGGAGACAAGCTCTATATTTAAAAAGTGAGAGGGAAAGACCCAACGTCTACTCCTGCCCCTTCCAAATCTTCTTCACTCCGTGTCTGTCACTCCCTCCACCATCCAACCTGTGGTCACCAGGCCAGAAATCTGGACCTGCCTTCCAGCTCACTGGAGACCTCCTGCTTCATGGAGAACAGACAACAGCTGGTCACTGGCTCTGGGTAGCGACGTAACCCTCAGACACCTCCAGGCAAGGTGGCTGTGATCACCTAAGGACACCCCCTGGAGAAGGTTGCAGGTGTGAGCCATTGGTGACAGTCATCAAAAAGATCTGTCTTCTGCAGTTCCCCTCCAACCAAACACAGGGATCTCTGTGGGTGTCCTGGTCTCTTCCTTCCTAGCTGATGTATAATCCATTTTGGAGGAAGGATTACAGACACCTTAGCACACAGTGATTAAAGGCGATGAATTATAGAAAACAACCCAAGTATCCACCAACTGACGAGTAGATAAAATGTGGTAAATCCATACAATGGAATAGTATTCTTTATTAAAAGGAATAAAATACCGATACATACAACGTAGGTGAACCTGAAACATTATACTAAGTGAAAGAAGCCAGACTCAAAAGGACAAATATTGTAGGATTCCATTCATATGAAATTTCCAGAATAGGCAAATCCATAGAGACAGAAATTAGATTAGTGGTTGCCAGGGGCTGGGGGATGGGGGGATAGAGAGGAACTACTGATGCAGGGTTTTTTTTCAATAAGCTCACGTAAGGTAAGTGGTAGCCAGACTCAAGAGGTGCCTTTGTCTTCTTCTGGGAGTTGGAAGAGGGGAATCACTTGAAATTCCATCCTCTCCATTTGCAGTGGGCCCTGGCCTAGGTCAAACTACTTTAATATGGGATTTAATATGGGAGACTTTTCTATGTTAAAAAAGTTTTTAAATTACAAATATTATACACGCTTATGACAGAGTGAGAATATATGTTAGGTGCTGTATATTTATTACTTTATTTAATCATTGCAACACCCTTACCAGGTAGGTGCTATTATTTTCAATTTCCAGATGAAAAAAGCCGAGGCTCAAAAGAGGTGACATAGGGCTTCCCTGGTGGCGCAGTGGTTGAGAGTCCGCCTGCCGATGCAGGGCACGTGGGTTCATGCCCCGGTCCAGGAAGATCCCACATGCTGCGGAGTGGCTGGGCCCGTGAGCCATGGCCGCTGAGCCTGCGCATCCGGAGCCTGTGCTCCGCAACGGGAGAGGCCACAACAGTGAGAGGCCCGCGTACAGCAAGAAAAAAAAAAAAAAAGAGGTGACATAACTTACTCAAGGTCACACAGCAGAGTTAAGATTTGCAGCCAGATCCATATGAGTTTATAAATATTTATGAAGTAAAAAGTGAAAATGCCCTAAGCCTCCCACCCTACCCCATTGTCAATCCCACTCCTCAGTTTAAAAATTAGTGTTAAAAGATGAGTGTGAATCTTTCAAAGGCTTTTAATGCAAATACAAACCCTCATATATCTATATCTATAAACGCATGCCTTTTTGTATTTTACATATGTGTGTGTTTATATATTTAAAAATTTTTCATTTCAAAAGTATTGCCTACTTGTTTGTAATATTTGGCAAATATAGAAAATAATAAAGAACCAAAAAAATAATTATAACCTAGCCTTTAGAAGCAACCTCTCCACTCTTCGCATTTAAGTGTATTTCCTTCTAGTTTTTTAAATCTAATAAACTGATTTTATTAGATATTGAGTAGATACAAATACAAATGTATGTATATGTAAAATGAATGAAAGGTATAAAGAATAGTAAGGCAACACATTCTGTACACATACATACGATTTAATTTAATAAGAAGAACATTTCTATTCTCTTTCAAGCTCCCAACTTTATCCTGTTCCCTGGTTCATCCTGTACCCTCCCCTGTGAAGGTGCAATGGCTGTCTTGAATGTTGTGTTGATTATTCCCTTATACTTCTTTATAATTTTACCACATAGGTATATTTCCCTGTATGAATTATCTACATATTGATGCAGAACAGATTACCTCCAAACTTAGCAGCTTACCATGACAAGCATTATTATCTCATACAGTTTCTGAGGGTCAGGAATTCAGTTTAAGAGAGTGGTTCTGGCTCAGGGTCTCAAATAAGGTTTGTAGTCAACCGTTGGCTGAGTCATCTGAAGGCTCCGTGGGGCGGGAGGATCTAGTTTCTCATTACACATGGGCCTCTCCATACTGTTACTCTCCATGGCTGTTCACAACATGGCAGCTAGCTACTTCCAGAGTGAGTGATGAGACAGAGAGATAGAAGAGAGAGAGAGAAAGAGAGGCATGCCATCATCTCTGCCATTTGTTATCAATCACACAGAACATTGTGAGAGGGGACTACACAAAGGTGTGAATACCAGGAGGCAGGGATCTTTGGGGGCCTTCTTGGAGGTGGCTGGCTACCACAAACCCTACACAGTGTGTAAATTAATTTTGCCTGTTTTCAAACTATATATAAATGGAATCATACTGCATTATTCTTTTGCAATGTTTTTCATGCAATGTGTTTCTAAGATTCTTTCAAGCTGTGTATAGCTAAATCTGCTTATTTTTTCACTGTGTCATATTACTATGTAAAAACATACTACTATTTGGTTAATCATTTGCTATAATTAACAGTTGGGTAGTTTCCATATTTTTGCTAAAAGAAGTAGTATTGCTATAAACATCCTTATACCTGCATCTCACACGTGTTAAGAGTTATTTTAGAGCATATATCAAAAAATAGAATTGCTGGGTCATAGGTTGTAGGCATCTTTAATTCTACTTGGTAACAATACAATTTTTTCCAAAGTTATTCCATATTCTTGAATCACACTTGATTTTATCAGATTT
The DNA here is from genome assembly GCF_059928025.1 of Delphinapterus leucas. Lineage (NCBI taxonomy): Eukaryota > Metazoa > Chordata > Mammalia > Artiodactyla > Monodontidae > Delphinapterus > Delphinapterus leucas. The sequence goes on along the minus strand of NC_143143.1, from coordinate 61,896,536 downwards.
TCTTGGCCGAGGTGAGGGAATTGTTGGCAAGGCAGTAGTGCCGTCAGCAGAGTAGAAGGACTTGAGCTCACCTCCTCTCACGAAAACACCAAAATCACAACTGACTGCTGAATAACCATCTATCAAAAAAAGGCAGATTTTCTCATTTTTGCCAATCTGGTGGGTGTGAAATGATATCTCACTGAGGTTTTAATCTGCATTTTTCCTGATAACTAGTGAGGTTGAGCATCTACCTCAATCTCTGGTTTATTGACCGCTCTATTTCCATTCCTCTTTAGCATCTGCACAAGGGCTTTCTCCATTTTTCTTTTGTCTTTATCATATTGATTTCCCAGCCTTTTTTCCTACACATGGTATTTAGAGTTGAGATCATGTCACACATATAATTTTGTATACTTTTATTTTCACTTCATATTACACCGTAAGCATCTCCTCGTCATCTAAATCTCAGCAAATGTGTTTTTTAAACAATGCTTTCCAATTTAAAAAAAAAGTCATGTTTAGATAATATAGAAATTATAAAAAGGAAAATAAAATCATCCATAATTTGATTATGTAGCAATAACCACCTTTTTGCATCCTGGCATAATTCTTTCTACTATATGTTGTATGTAATGTACATTTTTTAGTAAATTAGAGTAATTCTCAGTATAGCTTTGTAACCCTTTTTTTTTTACAAAGTGTTATGTTTTGAGTATTTTTCCCCATCATTAAATATGTGTGAATTTAACCCATTTAAAGTATCACCCTATTTACTGAATTCTCAGTTTTAATTTTTCTTTCCTGTGTTATAAATAACCTAGTATAAACATCTCTGTGGATAAAATTTGGTTGCATTTCACTCCTTTTCTTAAA